>NC_135533.1:23115282-23424321 GCF_045843805.1 Urocitellus parryii | reverse complement strand
TAGATGAAAAATGAAGCCTCAACTACAAGAGACACATTTTAAATATAAATACACATATAGTTGGAAAGTAAAAGGATGGAAAATGATATTCCATCCAAACCTAACTATAAAATATTAAATATTTGTTCAAGAAGTGTGATTGTGTGTAGAAGCAAATGTTTGCCGGTGTGTTCTTAAGTGCTTACTTTGCAAAAAAGAAACACCAGAAGGAGAAATAAAAACTAATATAATCAAACTGTTATCCAGAGGGGAGTGAGGGGAGGGGTGGCGTTGTGGGGATGGAAAAGACAGTAGAATGAGACAGACATTATTATCGGTTACATGCGTATGGTTACACTACTGAAGTGATTCTGCACCATGTACAGCCAGAGGAATGAGAAGTTGTGCTCCATTTGTGTACAATGTGTCAAAATGCATTTTACTGGTGGGGCTGTGGCTCAGAGGTAAAACACTTGCTTAGCACATGCGGGGCACTGGGTTCGATCCTCAGCACCACATGAAAATAAAATAAAGTTATTGTGTCTGGCTACAACTAAGTAAGCCAAAATATTTTTTAAAATGCATTCTACTGTCATATATAACTAATTAGAACAAACAAACAACAAAAGACTAGGAATGGAACCACCATATGACCTAACTATATGGCTCCTTGGTATTAAAGGCATCATACTAAAGTGATACATGCATACCAATGTTTATAGCAGCACAATTCATAATAGCCATACTATGAAACCAGCCTAGATATACATTAATGGATAAATGGATTAGGAAATGTGGTATATATACACAATCAAGTTTTATTCAGTCATTAAAATGAAATTATGTCATTTGCAGGAAAATGGATGGAACTTGAGATAATTATGTAAAACAAAATAAGCCAAACTCTGAAGGTTGAGGGTATGTTTTCTCTCATATGTGGAAGCTGGAGGGGGAAAAAGAAAAGAAGGGTGGAGTCAGGATCTCATGAAAATCAAAGGAAAAAGTCTAGAGGGTGGGAAGAGGGGAGGGATGGGGGGGGACTGCTGGGGAATGATACTGGCCAAATTTTATTGTTATATTGTGTTCATGTATGAATATGTAACAACAAATTCCATCATTATGTACAATTGTAATGCACCAATACAAAATGTGGAAAGAAAAAAAAAAAAACATTATCCATGCAAGAGGACAAGGGGAAAGCACCAGGCTGGAATAACCATTTCTGTGAATACACTGTTTTATTTTTCAATTTTGCAATGTGAATGTTTTGTGTGTTCAAAATAAAACTACATAAAACCCCATGACTTTCCACAGCAGTATGCAGACATTTAATACACAGTTTAAACACAACAGACATGAATGAGCCTAAACATATATCGGTAGAGCCATTACAAGAGAGGAAAAAATATTACAAGTGACCTTACATTATGGTATTTTCTTCAGAGTATGTTCTTAGTACAAAGAAATCTTTTTCTTTTTTCCTTCCTTCCTTCCTTCCTTTCTTTTTTCTTTTGGTACTTGGAATTGAGCCCTCAGGTGCTCTATCACTGAGCTACATCCCCAACTCTTTTTATTTTTTTTATTTTGAGACAAGGTCTCCCTAAGTTGCTGAGACTGGCTCTGAACTTGCAATTCTCCTGCCTTAGTTTCTGCGGTCTCTGTGATTATAAGTTTGCACCACCACACCTGGCCAGAAATTTTAAATTGTATTAAATCTTACTGTAAATAGTAATATTGGCATTATTACTTGGAACTATTTTACATACATCATATAATAGAGCAAATAGATAATTGTCTTTTTTTTTTTTTTTTTTTGGTGTTGGGGATCAAACCCAGGGCCTTGTGCATGCAAGGCAAGCACTCTACCAACTGAGCTATGTCCCCAGCCCAATAATTGTCTTAATATTATTATGAACTAATATTTTCAGTGTAAGAGAAGAGTGATATAAGCATAACATCGGTAAGTTTTTTAAAAAGTAAATAATTGTGAAATTAAATTTGAATTGGAAATATCTGTGTTTTCAAAAAATACTTCATAGCAATGTCCATTGACACCCCCAGTAGTAATGATCACTGCTAGTCTCTCGTTTGTGGTCTATAAACACCATCCCCCCACTAAAAGGAAACTTTTTACAGGAATACTGATTACTAGTATGGGGTAGGAGTGAGCCTGAGACAATCTGTTTTCTTTTGTTACAGAAAACAAGAGAGCAAGACACATGAGCCATAATGAAGACATACAAAACCAAAAAAAAAAAAAATCCAATGCACTGTACAATTTAAAATGGTTAAGATGGGGCTGGGATTGTGGCTCAGGGGTAGAGTGCTTGTCTAGCACATGTGAGGCCCTAGGTTGGATCCTCAGCACCACATAAAAATAAATAAATAAAATAAAGGTATTGTTTCCAAACACTTCCAAAAAGTAAAAAAAAAAAAAATGTTTAAAAATAATAAAATAAAATGGTTAAGATGGTGAATTTATGTTATGTGTGTGTTAAAGGTGGATGGTGTCCCCCTCAAATTCATATGTTGAAACCCTAACCCCTCTTGGAATGTGACTATTCAGAGATAGGGTCTTCGTCATTGGGGTGAGCCATAATCCAATATGACTGGTGTCCTTATGAAAAGAAGAAAGGTGGCCATGGAGAGACAGGGAGAGAACCAGACATGCCTGTGCAGGAGGCATGTCACAACACAGGCTCATGCACAACAAGATTGTGTCTATAAACCAAAGAGAGAGACCTTAGCAGAAACACACCTTCCAGGCCCAGGGACACATGACTCTAATGCGAGCAACTCAGGATGTTGAGATAAGAGGATTGCAAGCTTCAGAACAGCTTGGGCAACTTAGTGGGACCCTGTGAAGAAGAAGAAGAAGAAGGAGGAGGAGGAAGAGGAGGAAGAGGAGGAGAAGGAGAAGAAGAAAAGGAGAAGAAACCAATCCTATTGATGTTGACACCTTGATCACCTTGATCTTAGACCCCAGCCTCCAGAAACATGAGAAAATGAATTTCTGTTGTGTAAGCCACCCAATCTGTGGTATTTTATTATGGCAGCCCCAACAAACGAATACAGTGCATTTTTGCCACAATATCAAAAACAAATACACACACAAAAACAAACAAACAAACAAACAAACAAACAAACAAACAAAAACCCTAAATTGATTCTTTAAAAAAGAGAGAACCCATCATCACAAGCAAACAATACTACATATTGGCCACAGAGTGTCTGGGAGCTTGTGGAAAGTGATAGAAAGTGTGAGGCACGTCCACAGGTGACCAGCATATCCAAGTGCGTCCTAATCTCAGCTGAGCCCTCAACACTGGTGGGCGGCCCTTTTGTCTATCCTTGTTTGGGGCTCTCTCCCAGACCAAGCCTTCACCTGACCAAGTCCACTGAACTATGTGGACTGCCAGGGCTTTCTCTCAGCAGATAACTTAGTGGAGAAAACAGGGACCAACCAACTTGCATTCTTCTTCCCCTCTGAGCCTTCTACAAACCCTCCCTTCCATACCCTCTCCTATCCTTTCTTCTTTCCCTCTACTTTCTCTCTCTTTTCCTCCCACAAATTTGTATGTGTGTGTGTGGGAGGGGGTGCTGGGAGTCAAACCCAGGGCCTTGTACGTGTAGCAAAGCTCTCAACCACTGAGCCATACCCCAGGCTCCTCTAGCAGTGCCTCGCCATGGACAGCCCCATTCTCTGTGGCTTCCTAACCTCCTTAGGATGCTTCCTCCATCAATCCTTCCCCTATTCTTTCTCTCTTTTTTATCATAACTTCACCCTCCCTCTACTGGCTCCTTTCAGAAGTATATAAATAAGTTCAATCTCCCTCATGCCTAATTCACTCTATCTTGACCCTAAGCTTTCTCTAGCTACCTCAAACTCTCCTTTATTTTCTTTTTATACACCATTCTTAATGGAATCCTCTACTGTTACTCTCTTCTTCATTTCCTATTCACTTGGCTGTCCCATGAGTTCAGGCTTCTGCTCCCATTATTGCACAGAAATCATCTGGCGATGGCCTTTCAAGATCTTTCACAAGTGCTGGGTGCAGTGGCACACGCATGTAAATCCTAGTGGCTTGGGAGGCTGAGACAGGAGGATTGCAAGTACAAAGCCAGCCAGAGCTATGGCAAGATGCTAAGCAACTCAGTGAGACCCTGTCTCTAAATAAAATATAAAATAAGGCTCAATGGTCAAGTGCCCCTGAGTTCAATTCTTGGTACAAAAAAAAAAAAAAAAAAAAAAAGAAAAAGAAAAAGAAAGAAAGTTCTTTCACAAGCTGTTGGTTGGCTTCCTCCTCCACTGCTGGGCCTCGTCCACCTGTATTCATGGATAACTGGCATCTGAGGCTCAACCCACACACATTCTTCTTTTCTCAAATGAGATTTTCTTCCTGAATTCTTTATTTTTGTTAATAGAGCTACTGTCACCCAGTTATATGCTTCAGTATCATATTTGGGTTTGGGATGTTGTTGTTGTTTGTTCAGCAATTTTAAATAGTTGTTTTCATTAGGCAATACATCCAAATGGTTCAAGATTCAAAACATTCAAATTGTAAACACTGAAGAAACTGGGGCATGGTGGCGCATGCCTGTAATCCTAGGAGACCAAGGCAGGGGAATCATGAGTTCAAGGGCAGATCAGCTATATTAGTGAGACTCTAAGCAATTTAGCAAGACTCAAAGTGAAAAATAAAAAGGTCTGGGGATGTGGCTCCATGGTAAAGTACCCTTGGGTTCAATCCTTAGTACAAAAACAACAAAAAACTACCACCACTAAAAAGGCTCTCTCCTACTAATGTCCTCCAATCACCCATTTCCCCACTCAACAATATAATGTCATCTATTTCATGTATATTACTCTAGGGATATATATATATATATGAGAGAGAGAGAGAGAGAGAGAGAGTTGTGCAGCCCTTAATGACAGTGACAGCTTCTCAGAAATGCATCATTAGGTAACTTCATGGTTGTGTGAGCATCACAGAGTGTACTTAAAACAAATAAGATAGTTACAACATCACTAGGCAATATAATCTTAGGGGGCTACTGCTGTGTATGTGGTTTGTCATTGCCTAAAACATTATGCAGCACATGGCGCTCTCTCTCTCTCTCTCTCTCTCTCTCTCTCTCTCTCTCTCTATATATATATATATATATATATATATATATATATATAATATATATAATATATGTAAAACATAAGTTACATATTTCCAGGTTTTTTTGGGGGGGGTACTGGGGATTGAACTCAGCAGCACTCAACCACTGAGCCACATTCCCAGCCCTATTTTGTGTTTTATTTAGAGACAGGGTCTCACTGAGTTGCTTAGCAGCCTCCCCAAATTGCTGAGGCTGGCTTTGAACTCGTGATCCTCTTGCCTCAACTTCCCAAATTGCTAGGATTACAGGTTTGCATCACCGCACTAGGTCCTCATTTTGCTTTCAAAGATGCAAGTGATAGTTGGGTATGGTGGCCAAGGCCTGTAATCCCTGCTACTTGGGAGGCTGAGGCAGGAGGATCACAAGTTGAAGGCCAGCTTTAGGACTTAGACCCTGTCTCAAAATTTTAAAAAATTTTTAAAAAGGAGTGGGGTTATAGTTCCAGGATAGAGCACCCCTGGGTTTAGTCTCCAGTGCTACAGGAAAAAAAAAAAGAAAGAAAGAAAAAGGCAAGTGATAACATACTGCATATACATTTCTTTCAGTTGTGTTTTTCACACACAATCTTGGATCACAATTTTTTCAATGATTGCAAAATCTGGCTCTATATTCTCTCCTTTCTTCTTACTGTACCTTTTTCCTTCATCACCTGTTTACTTAAGTCACATTCAATCTGATGATGCTAGAACAGACATGGTGAGTTCTCACCTGAGTTTTGTGTACAGTGTTTCTTTACCTCGAGGTATGCAACCATGCCATGAAATCCAAATCCTCCTGTTCCTTTCTTGGTTCAACTCAAATTACTAACTTTTCTGTGAAGTCCTCCTGATCCCCACTGTTGGCTGAGCAAGCTTATAGGGAGCCTAGTAAGACACCTAACCTGCAAACTTGAAGGAGGCGCTCACCCTCAGGTTCTTGCATCATGAAGTTCTTGCACTTGGAGCCTCCAAGCATGGGCATCTCCCTAAATTCTGCACCCTCTGTTCCTTGCTTGCAATTTCCCTAGTCCAGCCTTGCCGTCACAAACCAGGCTTCCTCTAAATCTTGAGAGCTTGACTGGTACATCTCTGATAGGTAGGTTCTGTTTCTGCCTCCTTCTTGGCTATTGAAGTATGATGTTGATCTTCTCACTACAGCTCAGAGTTCTCTGGGGGTGGCAGCACCCCTGGCCCTCTCTGATGCCTGACCCATAGCCCTGCAGATGCAGATGGGGATTCATTAGAATTCTTCAGGTTGAAAGGAACTGTCCATCCAAAATCCTGCTCAAAGTTCTTTTCAGCAAAAACAAGGCAATTTATGAGGAGCTACCCAGGAGACTATGAAACCTACAGGCAGGTCTGGGGTTCTGTGGGAATCCTGAGAAGTGGGTTTTTTCTCTCTCCCACTTCCCCCACCCCTAGGCTTCTCTGTGCATCTGCGTTCTTCCTCTCTCACTACTGACAGACTCTCTCTGTTTCCTAGTGTGGTGAAAAATGGCCTCTGCCTGTCTGCCTATAGCTCCCAAAGCCACCTAAGTTGTAGCTCAAATTGTGTGTGTGTGTTGTCTGTTGAGGGGACACTTCCAATTTGAGTTTCAGAATCACCATGAAAGGATCCAATTGGCCCAGCTTGAGCCAGGAACCTGCTTCTGGACCAATCATCTGTGGCCAGAAGTCACTGAAGGTATAGGGCAAACACGGGACCTCAATGATGTCCACACCCTTACCATCATAGCTCCATCAAGGAGCTCAGCTTCTAGTCTCTGTGTCTCTCGGCCAAACATTCTAAATTCCTGGGACTGAGAACACACTGAACATAGCTCCAGTCAGATGAACACCAGTAATGGGGACTGTGGGGAGGGAAGCTCTGCAGTACAGGCATGAGCGGTGGGGGCCACCTCTGTGAGTGGGGGCAGCTTTCAGAGAAGGGGGACTTTGTTGAGCTGGTGAGTTACACCTAAAAGTGACTGTTACGAACATATTTGTTGAACAAATAAATGGAATGATTAAATGACCTCATTTTAAAAAGAGTAACAGGGGCCGGTAGTTCAATGGTAGAGTGCTTGCAGAATATGTGCAAGGTCTGGGTTTGATCCCCAGCACACACACCCACACACACCCACACACACTCACACACCCACACACACACAAACAAAATATCCCCCCAAACTGTCCAAAGCTATCAGCTAGGAATTATGGTGTTATTGGAAAACTCATTCATTCCATTATTCTCAATATGCAATCCATCTCTACACCCTAATGAAACTTTCTTCCCAACATTACTCCAATCCTTCTTTCCCCTTTATTCTATTACTCCACACAGTTTGCACTCGGGCCTGGTTATTCTGCTGCCTTCCCTACTATTCCATGCTTCTGACATTGCCACAGTAATTTTCCCCAAACACAAGGCTTTTGTTGCCAGCTATCACTCAATTTGTCTGAAACCAAACACATCCTTTATTTATATTGATTTTTCCCTTGAGCAGGTTGCGGAGGTACACACCTATGATCCCATTTACTACAGAGGTTGAGGCAGGAAGTTCAAGGCCAACCTGGGCAATTTAGCAAGACCCTGTCTCAATATAAAAAGTAAAGAGTGACTGGGGTTGTGGCTCAGCGGTAGAGTACTCACCTAGCATGTGCGAGACGCTGGGTTCGATCCTCAGCACCACATAAAAGTAAATAAATAAAATAAAAAGGTATTGTATCCAACTACAACTAAAAAAAATATTGAAAAAAGAAAAAAGAGCCGAGGATACATCTCAGTGGTAAAACAAACCTGAGTACCAAATAAATATAAAGCACTCCCATATTTCTCCATCATTTAGTCCTTAAAACCTCAGAATTGCTGGGCATGGTGGCTCAAATCTGTAATCCCAGCAATTTGGGAGACTGAGGCAGGAGATGGTAAGTTTGAGGCCAGCCTCTGAAATTTAGTGAGGCTCCAAGCAACTTACTGTAGCTCAGTGGTGAAGCATCCCTGGATTCAATCTCCAATACCAAAAAAAAAAAAAAAAAAAAAAAAAAACCCTTCCAGAATTACCTCTGAACTTTTGCCCTCTTAGTCCCTCAACTTTCTTGTTAGTTAACAAGCACTGTTGAATTTTCCTTTGTTTACCTCCTTGGTTGGTCCTTTCCATTTGCATCTCTGGACTAACTCTGGTCTGTCAGGGAGTTCAGCATCTTTTTTTTTTTTTTTTTTTCCTTTGGTGGTGCTGGGGATTGAACCCAAGGCATCGTATATGCTAGGCAAGTGCTCAACCATTGAGATATATCCCTATGCCCTCAGAGTATCTTTCAAGAACTGATATGAAGATGGTATGGAGACAATATTTGGCTGGATGTCTGGGAATGCCCCATTCCTGCCCCACTCAGGGTATGGGGAAGAATAACAAGGAACCCCATGCATCATCTCTGGGGAACCTTTTCTTTTAAAGGTGCTACCCCAGGAAAATGGAACTTACTCTGCATTCTCCCAATTTCAGCAAAATTTTCTTCATGTGTGCAGCATGTGTAGTGGGGGTGAAGAGTAGTGTTTCTTGCTTACCATCCTGTGTCCATCCTGTCTCCACATTAGGGGGTGTAAGGAGGCAGAGAAGCTGGGAGCCCACTAGATAACCAGAGGCTCCACTCATATTTGTATTCCCTGGTGAGTCTACATTATCATGATCTTAGTCTTTGCTCAAAATTGTCAAAAACTATCTGTTGGACTGAGTTAAGCACCATTTTTCATGGAGGTCATGAGGACCCATGTGCAAATTTTTTGTCATTAGTGTGGCTTTAAGACTGTGGCAGATGGAGAACAGGTCTGTCAAATTAATTGTCCAGTGACAAGATTAGTTGAATTTAATTAAGAGGCGAAGAAACCTGGGTGCAGTTTACCAGAATGTCATCAACCTCATAACCTTGTCAGTAAGTCCAGAAAGAACTAAGTAAGTAACCATAAGAATCTAATTGTAGGACAGGGTCTTGGAGAACCCTGTAGAAATATCATCTATAATATAGGAGACCTGATGTCTTCACAGCAATGGCAGACCCTCTCTGATGCGTTTGAGCCAAAAATCTCTGGCTGAAAGGCAGCTCAGCCTGATGAGCTAAGAATCCCCATTCTCCTGCAGAGGTTAACCTGGTCAGTTTGGGGACAGTAACCTCAATTTGCTTAGGAGGATAAACATCATTTAATCCTAAGGAGGTTCAAAATTAAATATAAGAATAGTGAATAAATCAAGTCCACAGTATGCATACTCTTCTTGTGTTAATCTTGGTCATATTCTGTGCAGTTTGGTATTTTCAATGTTTGTACCATTTAGAGAATTTATCATATTAGAGAATCTGACCTTGTGGAGTTTGATGTTTTCTATTTTTATTTTTCTATTTCTTTTATGAAACATTGGTCATAACCCACTAAATTACTTTTGTGCTTCACGAGTGGGTACTGTTCTGCAATCTGAAAGCCCCTGGTGATGGTTAAAAGTGTAACTCTGAGGTCAGGCTGATGGCTTTCAGAATGGCTCCATCTCTTACAATCTGGGGTTGGGCAAGTAACCTCTACACGTTCTTGTTTCTCTCCCTGAGAATGAAGTGAGGAGGGTGATAATATGCCTGTTAGTGCAAGTACTGGGTGTGATGAGGAAAGGGCCAAAGAGGGAATGCTTTCTGAGAGAAATGGAATTAATGATGAGACCTGAAAGAGTAGTAGGAATTATTCAGATGAAGGTTCTAGTAGGTAAGAAAGAGAAGTGCAGAAGGCTGTGGGTAGAGGGAGCAGTCCTTGCAAAAGTTGTGAAGTGGCAGAATTCTTAGACTCATATGACCTGAGAGCATCTCAGTTTGATGAGAGAGATCTGTGGCAGATGAGGTCACTAAGGGCCCCAAAGGCACCTCAAAAGAATTCTAGAGGTTAGCTTAAGTGTAATGGGATCTCATTAATCATTTTAAACAGGGAAATAACATGATTTACTTTTTTAATCTTTTATGATTTTTTGTTTTGTTTGTACTGCTGGGGATCAATCCAGTCTCACCCAGGGTCTTGTGCATACCAGGCAAGGACTCTACTTCTGAGCTATACCCCAGCCTTTGATTTACTATTTTGAAAGACCATTCAAGCTATAGTGTGGAGAATGGTTATAGGAGAGGGCAATTCCAGAAGCAGGGGGACCAAGAAGAGTCTATTCACCAAAGAAGACAGCATCCTGAACCATGATAAGAAGTGGTAGAGAGAAAGTTTAAAAGCTCAAATTGTCTGGGAGGACCTGAGCAAGAGAGGAAGGGATAAGGGATCATTCCCAGGTTTCTGATTTGAGCATCTGGGCAGTTAGTTGATGGTGACACTGACTGTCTTAGAAAACCCAAGATAAAGGCACATTCAACTTTTAAAATTTTCTGTGCTGGGGTGAACGCAGGGTCTTGCACTTGCTAGAAGAGTATTCTACCACTGAGCTATACCCCCAGCCCAAGATATTTCATTTTGGGATGTTAGATTTTGAGGAATTGAAATCTTCTTGAAAATGTATGCTTCTTAATTTTGTTAAGCTGTTTTCTGATACCTGTAGGATGTTAAGTCCCTAATACTATGGCTCTTGCACTATGATATGCATAAAAATCACCAGGCATGGATGGCTTAGGGATGTTAAAAATGCAGGTTCTTGGCGCAGTGGCGCTTGCCTGTAATCCCAGTTACTCAGGAGGCGGAGGCAGGAGGATGACAAGTTCTAGGCCAGCCAGAGCAATTTAGCAAGACCTTGTTTTAAAATAAAAAATAAAAAGGACTGGGGATGTAGCTCAGTGGTAGAGCTACATTCGATTTCCAATGTGGGGGCGGGGGAAGGGGAAAAATGCTAGTTGGTATGCTAACGAGCCAAGATTCTAACGATACCAATTGGGGAACTACGTTTAAACCACGAGTCTGAGTGATTCTTATGGAGGTGGTCTCCTGCTTACTTTTAAAACAAACAACAAAACTACCCCTCATGTCTCCAAAATCAGGTTGTGCTCCCACTGTCCATTCATTTGTGAGGCACTTGCTTGGGGAGTCCCAATTGCTTCATATAAAACTACATGAGAGCAATGACGTTATTTATTTATTTATTTTTAGTATTTTGCGTTGCTAACAGGTGTATCTTAAGCGCACCCAGAACAACATTCGGCACATAAAGGGCTCCCTAGAAATGTTTGCTGAACGAATGAGGGAATAAATTTCATTATCTTGCTTTGTATAAAAACTTTTGCTTTTAAATATCTGGGTAGGGCTTGAAAAGTCACTGCGAAGAGAGGGTGAGGGTGCAAATGGCCCGACAAAGCGGAGAAAAGTGCAAGAGTGAGTGCCTTTCCGATCGTCCTGACACACTCCGGAGGTCCTAATTCCTCGGGCTGGGGGCGAGAGATGACACTCTTTTCAGATCAGCAACCATTTTATGCTTCATGCACCCCTTCTCTGCGGCGACCACGTTTTGTTCATCCAGTCGCTTTCATGGTTCCGGCCCCAGACAAACGTATGCAGTGACAGGAGACTTCAAGGAGTAGGCGGGGGGACGCCAGAAGCCTAGCCGAAAGCCCCCTCCCCAACCCGCCGCGGAGGAGCAGCGCCGACCTCCCCATCATGGCGGCCGCGGGCGGGGAAGCCGAGCCGTGCGTCGCGTGCGTGCCTCCTCCCTCCCCTCCCCCTCCTCGGCGGCGGCCGCGGCGGCAGAGGCGGCAGCGCTCGCCATTGCCGCTGGTGGCAGGAGGCTGCGAGGAGCCGGCGCGGTCGCAGTCTCCACGGCGCAGGCCCACGGTAGCGCAGCCGCTCTGAGGTGAGTGCCCTACCGCGCAATCTCCAGCTATTTCAGCCCCGGCGCAGCCGCAACACGCCGCCCGCCCGCCGGCCGGCCGGCCCGCCCCGCAGCCGGCACCCTGCCGCCCCCGGCTCCGGGCCTGGGCCCCCGCTGGATTCGGCCCGCCTGGGGCTGGGGGCCCCGGCCCGGCCCAGTCAAACCGCCACCCCGAGGATGCGCAGGCCGCACTAGGCCCCAGGCGTCCTGGCGGGCTCGGGAGGGAGGCGCTGCCCTCCTGATAGCTCCAGGGTTCCGGCCTGCCCTGCCGCCCGAGGCTCTCGGGGCCGCGGCCTCCTCCCCGTGGTGGAACCCAGAGCCCGGCCTTCCCGCGGGCTCGGGAGCGGGCGGCCCGGGAGAGCGCGCCGGGCCCGGGAGCGGGAGGTGGGCGGGCTGCGCGGGACCGGAGCCGCGGCTCGGCGTTCTCCCCCTGGGCCCTTCCCTGGTCTCGTTCGCTGGCAGCACGGCCCGGCGGGACCGGGCGGGGCGCGGGAGCTGCTGTCTTCTGCGGGAGAAGAGGCTGGCTGAGCTGACGACCTCCGAAGCTTCCCTCCCGCCGGGGTGGCGTGGGCTTGTTACCCAGGTGGACTGGGGGACGCTGGAATATGGCGCGTTGCCCACCTTCTTGCAAGTTGTTAGGAGGCGGCCCAGGCGGCAGTTCGAGGAGGAGGGCGCAAAGTCCTTTTGTACGCAGAAATAAGGAGCGACATTGTGTTTTTTTCCCCAGCGGAGATGTGACCATGGCGGGGTCTCGGTTCTTCCTGTCCCTGGGGTGGTGATCTCTTGGGTAAGGGAGGGGGGAGTGGCGCGCCCCTCCTAAGGAACCGAATCTTTACTACTGGAAAGACGGGGCTCGGAGATGGTCTTGTGCGTGGTATTATTACAGTATTCCCAGCCTTTTGGTGGGAATTCGAGGGTTTGCCATTGCATGTTATGCACTTCACTGTACCGTGATGTCCACCACTTCTCTCACCTGTTGTGTTGTTGCTTCTGGTCCCAAAGTTTCTACTGTGCATCTAACTGTGCCCACCAAAACTTGAAGTTATTTTAAAATCTTAATGTTTTTAGGGCTTCAAATGATATCTGCCAACCAGTTGGAGGAGCTGTTGCCTGTTCACCTTCCCTTCTTCCAATCATTAAGTTAGAATACTGTATATTAATTGTTTGCTCTAGAGCTGGTGTCAGTTGTGCTGAATTCTTTTTGTGGTCATAGCAAAATTCACATATTAAAAAAGCGTTTAAAGGATATCATTGCATTGGGAGAAAGGTAGCGTGAGTGAGCCTGTCAACCTGGACGGTGTTCAATAGTATGGGTACAGCTTTTGTAACAGGGCATCTTCTGTGCTCACAGTGGTCCTTTTCCCGTTCTATCTCAGCCTTGTCTCTTAAAAAATTCCTATTATTATTATTAGGCCTTGAACAGTAGGTTATTGGATTCTTCTTCACTCAGGGAAAGCTTTGGAGATGTGTGTGTGTGTGTGTGTTTTGGTTTCTTAATTCAGTAGTATCCTGACTCCCTAGAATTGTTTGAAAGTTCCTGACAAGTTATCCTATAAATTAGTGAAAATTTGACTAGTTTTATCTATGCATCTGAATGTAATTTCCTTGTGAGTGCAAAAGGCAACATACAATTACCATATGTAATGTAGTTTATTTAACTCTTGGCTCCTAAATTGTGTGCAGAATTTTTTGTGTCTGGGGACTCCTGCCACATTTTTCTTTGGTGCTGGGGATCATGCTCAGAGCCTTGGGGCATGCTAATGTTACTATACCACTGAGCTACACTCCCCAGCCCTTTTTTTCTTCTGATAGTACACTTTCTTTCAACAGGGTCTTTGACAAAACAAACAACAAAAATCTGATTAGAATAACTGTTTATTTAATCCTTTGGCTCACCTTATTTGCAATATCATAGTCTCAACACTCAGCATAAAGAAGGGAAAATGACCTTTTGCTTAATAGTGAGTAGTCCATATTCTCATTTAGAGAGAAAAAGGGAAAAAAAATCTCACGCTGTGTTTTAAGGAAATTTAGCTTCTGGAGTTAGTTACAGTCACCTAAGGGACTATAGGAGTTATGAATGTCCTTGTCCAGATACAGAGGGAATAAAAGCAGAAAGGATTTCAGTTTTTCCTCCCAATTCATGTGTAGTCCAGTGGAATCCAAAACTGGATTTTTTTTGTTGTTGTTTTATTAAAGCATAGTTATGCAACCATTGCTGTTTTAGTTAGGGTGTTGAAGGCCAACTTCCTACAATTAAAATACGAGTTTACATTGCCTGTATACCAGATTTAACCAGACCTCTGGGTTGTTTTCAAGAAGCATTTTAAGTGAAGTACCCAAAAATGGGTGATTGAGAAATTAAGCTTTTTATCTAGGATTAATTTTTTACAACTTTTCTTATATGTAGTAAGGCATTCAGTAAATGTTTGTTGGGGAACAATAATGATGAATGACAATTATTGAAATTAAGCTTTTTTCATAAGTATTTGAAAAGGCATGATGAATTTTTGGTTTGGTGGGAGGACTATGAACCTCAGCCTTCAGGAAGTTAATGTGTATGTCAACTTCTGTCAGATGTCTTTAGACAAGCCCTGTGCTTGATGCTGAAGCAGGCTTATTCATCTACTCCAGGTTGAAGGGTGAGGGGAAACTGTGGGTTGTTGAGTTTCACAAATACCTACTCTAACCTCAAGAGTTTATATGCATTCTTTCTGGGTCTGTAATCAAGGCCAGTCCAGGAAATGGGATATTTGAGAATTGAGATGTGTATGTGTGACTATATATGATGCTTATTAAACATATAGAAATAGTATTTGGAAAATCCATTTTACAGAATATCATTCTTTGGTTTCGTAAAAAACATTTCAGAAACTGTTCAATGCTAAGGACATTTTCTTTCAGCTCTTTCATGTTTTCCTTGAGAGCTAAGGCTAGTGTTTTCAGCCTAAGCTTACCCATGAATGTTGAGTAAAATAGCCATGAGAAAGAAACCCACTTGTTAAATTTCTTTTAGAAACATTTTATTTAGTCCAAGTCTAGTGTTTTTTGAGTCTCAGGATACATATTAATTTTTGTGTTATGTATCATATAGTTACTTCTTTATTAACTAGGGGGGTGCATTATCCACTTTGTTGGGTGTTCAGTTTAGTGCTTTTATCCATCAGTATTTTAAGGTGAACAGGCTAGAAGAGAAATAATAAAGGTAAAATCTATTTTGGTGTTTGCAAATTACAACCACATTGAGTTATTGGAAACTTTTAATCTCAGAGTAACAAAAATGCTTTGTTTGAGATTATTTTTTAAAATTTTTTTTAGTTGTTGATAGACGTTTATTTTATTTGTGTATTTATATGTGGTGCTAAGAATCGAACCCAGTGCCTCACACATGCCAGGCAAATGCGCTACTGCTGAGCCACAACCCAGCCCTGTTTGAGATTATTTTATGTAGCATGGACAAAACTTGAATAATGAGTTTTAGACTGCTCAAGGAAAATAATGGGATTATATATATCTTGGAATATATATTTTTTTCTAAAGTGCAGTTCAGAGTTAGGCTAATGTGTTTTCAACTTCATGCAATGCAATTTAGTTGCTGAGATATTAAAAAGGTTTCATCCTGTGTTTTTTTTTTTTTTTTTAAAGCAGGTTACAGGTTTATTTTTTAGTTTTTGGAGGACACATCTTTGTATGTGGTGCTGAGGATCGAACCCGGGTCGCACGCATGCCAGGCGAGCGTGCTACTGCTTGGCCACATCCCCAGCCCTCATCCTGTGTTCTTTGTGCCTAAAATGTTCTAAATATGTGCATTTATATGATATCAAATTAAACCTATGAACTGAAGAAATGCCAGAAATACAGCTGTTTAAGATGATTGAATATATTAAGGAACAAAATTAGTTGCAGTTGTGGCAGGCCTACTACGTTTGTGATCCTTTGAGGCAAATCTGTATTCTGTCACTGATATCAGTCACTTATTTAAAAGAGATAATTTGACCATGAGGGATCTTCTGAATCCCAGACTGAGACATCTGCTTTGGCCAACCACAAATGGTTTAAAATTCCACCTGCACCAAATCATCAGGCAATTTCTTTAAGAAGCCATGTCTTATGAAGAAGGTATGTGTGTATTGAGGAAGGGTTGGTGGGGAGAAGAGGGAAAGGGAAAGTGACATCTGATTTAAAAAAAAAAAAATGGTGGGGATATTTGAAAAAAAAATTGTAGTTGTGGATGGACAGAATGCCTTTATTTTACTTGTTTATTTTTATGTGGTGCTAAGGCTCGAACCCAATGCCTTGTACGTGCTAGGCAAGGGCTCTGCCACTGAGCTACAGCCTCAGCCTAGGGTGAAGATATTTTTAAACCTACTTTAATCATTTTGGTGATTTAGAGTATCTCTTGTTTGTGGTAATTGCATTTTTTATTATATAAGCAGTGTATTTAATTGGGGTATGCTGGTTTCTGTGGTTAGAAATGTGAAAAGTTTGATAATTTAAGTGGACATTATCTTAAGATTTCTTAAAGTGGTGCCTGTTGGATAAACTATATGGGCCTTTTTAAGGCATCTTTGTGAAGGATGAACTTCAAATGCTTGTATGTTAAGACCTTTTTTTTTTTTTTTTTTTTGAGAGCTTGTATTTTACTGTTGCTAGTTGTAAAGTCTTTGCTCTTTAGAACTTAGTCTGTTTTGTTGCTGCTCCTGAATGCTAATGTGGTTAGGCTGGCAGCTAAACCTACAAATAACAAGAGGAAATTAGGAAATGTCCCCATGAAACATTGCTTAAAGCTATTAAAGCAGTGGACTAGAAATGGGGAGCTAGGGATCAGGAGACCTAATTTTTGTTTTGTCTTCAGAAGAGAGTGAGGCATACCCTCCATTGAGAAATAACCTCCTTATGTGTGTCCTTTTTTTAGAGTTTTGCCATTCATTTACCAGACATTGATTAAAGACATTGAACATTCTTGGCATGTGCTAGGTGCTAGAGTCACAAGTGAACTGGGGGCCTTGTCTAGGAAAGGATAAAGATTGGGCTCTTCTAACTATAGTATAACTTGTTGAAAACCAAAATAGAGTAAAGAAAGAGTGGTGTGGGATTGGGAAGAGAGGGAGGGATACCTTTTGGGAAGGGGTCAGTGACAGGGAAAATAGGTGAGGTTAGGGATCACTTTTTTCATGTAGGAGAGGTTTGAGGCCTCTGAAGGAAAAATAGCCATTTTATTGATAGAGAAGAGGAGGCTACAAGAAGGCCATCAACAGTATAATTTGAGAAATGGCAAGTAAAGTTTATTGTAGTTGTGAGTACTAGAAAATGGAACCAATAAAGTTGTGGCTTCATAGGAAGAGTTTGTAATCGCATGCTCACAAGCATGGATTTTATTCTGTAGGTATTTTGGGGACTATATGAAATTTGAGTAGGAAATCTACTCTGATTTTGAATTTTTTAAAGTAATAACTATTTTTTTTTTTGTTTTGTTAATGCTGGGGATTGAATCCAGGACCTTGCTCATGCTAGGCAAATGCTCTTACTTTGAGATACACCCCCAATTCTTACTCTGTTTTTAAAAAAAGATGATGTGAAGATTGGATTGGATACCTTTGAGACTACTAAGTTGTGATTTAAGAGGAGATAAATTCTGGAGATTATTTTTAAAATTGTCAGGTTTTGGTGGTATTTGAGTACAAGATTATAATCTGGTTAAAGGATGAAAATGTATTTAAGTTAGAGAATGTGTAGGAAGAACAGAATTTGAGGAGGAAGATAATAGGGCATTATTCCAGATGGGTTCAGTTTGTGGAGGGAATGAACTGACTGAATCGAATGTAGGGATTAATTAAGAGATTTGCATTCATCAGCATAATGTCATATGGAAACTGTAAAAATAGTATAATATTAGAAGTGAGGAAAAAACTAAGGGCAGCCTTGGGAACATCAACATCTGAGGGTCAACTAGAAGAGGATCCTAGAGGGAAGTTGATGAAATTGTGAATAATTAATAGAATGATGTAGGGTTGAAGAAGCTGAGGAGAGGGATTAAGACAATCTTAAGGGCTGGAGATGTGGCTCAAGCGGTAACGCGCTTGCCTGGCATGCGCAGGGCGCTGGGTTCGATCCTCAGCACCACATAAAATAAAAGAAGTTGTGTCCACCGAAAACTGAAAAATAAATATTAAAAAATATTTAAAAAAAGAATCTTAAGAGGGATGTTTGCCATGTGAAATACTACAGAGAACTTACTGGGATAAAAATTGGATTTGGCATTTAAGAGGTAAAAGAAATTTTCAAAATATCCCTGTATGTATGTATTATGCATGTATTGTTTTGCCAGGCATCATGATAATTTAGACAATATATTTCTAGAGCATTACTAAATATGGGTAGAGGGCCTTTGAAACCCAATTTAATAGAAGACCCATGCTTAGAAATAGGTTTTGGTTTTCCTTTTCTCTTATGGGAATGGCAGCTTGAAAGTTTCAGGAGATGACCCCCAGTGGGGACTGCCTAAAAATCTTTTCTCCCCATTGTTGGGCTTTTGTTGTTTAATTTTTTATTAACACCATCTTGAAAGCCTGTTTCTAATTCTGAGAATTAGAATCCATTTGAGTTGCCAGTCTCTTAAAATACAAATTTCTCTTGGAGAATTTTGAGGTTTTATGATATTAGTATGTTAAATATAGGGATTTCATACCTAAGATTTATGGTTCTGGGGTTCAATAAAATATATTTTGACTGCATGACCCTGAATCTCTTGAAACTGCATGAAAAATTTGTATGAGTACCTGTGCAATAATGTGGGGACAAGCGTTCCTTCTCACTTTTACAAGATTCTCAAGGAGCTGGGCCTCGTGGTGCACACTTGTAATCCCAGTGGTTTAGGAGACTGAGGCAGGAGAATCACAAATTCAAAGCATGCCTCAGGAATTTAGCAAGGGCCTAAGCAATTTAGGGAGACCCTTTCTCAAAAATAAAACATAAAAAGGGTTAGGGATATGGCTCAATGATTGAGTGCTCTGGTTAATCCCTGACTACCCCCTCCCACCACCACCACCACCAAAAAAAAAAAAGATTCTCAAGGAGCTTTTGACACAAAAGTTAAGGGTCTTTTCACTAACATTAATGATTAAATAAAGTGTTGATTGTGTTAGTTGGCTGAAACCAGTTATCTTTACTAGTGGAATAAATCAAGGGGAAGAAATTTTGAGTGTCTAGGTGAGGAACTTTTGGAAGACATGAGGCACCTCTTTTTTGGGGGGGCAAGTACTGAGAATAGGGGCACTCAATCACTGAGCCACATCTCCAGCCCTATTTTGTATTTTATTTAGAATCAGGGTTTCACTGAGTTGCTTAGTGCTTTTGCTGAGGCTGGCTTTGAGCTGGTGATGCTGCTGCCTCAGTCTCCCAAGCCTCTGGGGTTACAGGCACATGTCACCGTGCCTGTCTGATTCACCTCTTAGAGATGGGAGTAAGGACCACCAGGAGGAAGATAAGGGGAATGCTAAAATAAAGCTTAATAACCAGTTTCAGAATTTTGCCAAGTATTTTATTAGAGTCCTTATTTTTTGTTTATTTGTTTTTAATACACCAGAACTCATACTAATAGATGACTCTTTATGCTCTATTGATACAGTAGGCTTTGGGGGTGATTTAATGGTAACACATTGTAGTGTTCACATACAAGAATGATATGAATAAATGGGTAATCTTAAACTGAAAACTTGTGTTATTTAATTTGTAAGTAGTTAGTTTGTGGATTACCTGTTTTGACACATAATAATTGTATACGTGTGCTACAGTGTAATATTTTTACTTATATTTTATATTTTTACTATTGTTTTAAAGGAAAAGTGTGTTTTGAAGGAAACAGGTTACTTCATCAATTATACTCACAGACAAAATTCATTTTTGAGTTAGAAGTTGCTAATACTTCGGAAAATTTCAAAGGTGTACAAATGTTTCAGTGATATGGGATAAGATACAGAAAAAGGAAAAACATTTTCTTATTTAGTTTTTCTGACCACAAAATGAAAGTACTGTTGAACTGTTTTGTAAGGTCTTTCTGAAATACAACAATTATAGAATACCTTGAGATCTAAGGTGATTTAATGGAAACACATTGTAGTGTTCACATTTCTAAAGTCATGAATAAAATGTAGGTATTTAAAAACATTATTTATAAAATATTCCATACTAGAACTTATTTGATTTCTACAATATTTCTTTCTGAAACTTTAGATAATTGTTCATTTTTAGTTTCTTCCTGAAGTCTTTGGATCTTTGAAATCAGATTGGGAGACAGTTTTGTCTGCTAGTCCCTAGTTGCCAGGGCAGTGATCTTCAAACTTTTTTTCTTTTCTTGAGCTACACCATTAGCACAATCTCCACATTTTTTAAAAAAATAATTTTCAGTTGTCAGTGGATTTTTTATTTATTTACATTCGGTGCTGAGGATCAAACCCAGGGCCTCACACATGCCAGGCAAGTGCTGTACCACTGAGTCACAACTCCAGCCAATCTCCACACTGTTAATTGCTAAACTTATAATTGAAATAATTAATATCAGTTGGCATTGTTTTGTAGGATATCCTATGAAGGTATTAGTAAAAGCAAGAATGATATGAAATAATGGGTAATCTTAAACAGAAAACTGTTATTTAATTTGTAAGTAGCTTGTTTATGGATTACCTGTTTTGACACATAATAATTGTATACTTGTGCTACAGTGTAATATTTTGACTTTTATATACAATGTACAATGATAAAATCAGTAATTAGCGTATCCATTACCTCATTTATCATTTATGTTGTAAACATTCAAAATCCTCTCTTATAGCTATTTTAAAATATGCAATTAATAAATAACTATAGTGACCCTACTATGCTATATAGAACACAAGAACTTAATCCTTTGATACTATTTATGTACTCATTAATTAACCTTTTTCTATCCCTTTCTTCCCAGTACTCTTCCTAGCCTCAGGTAACCACTATTATATTACCAACTTCTATGAAATCAACTTTAGCTTCCACTATGAGTGAGAACACTGGGTATTTCTGCCTGACTTATTTCATTTAACGTAATGTCCTCCAGGTTCATTCATAGTGCTACAAAATGGATTATCTTTACATTTGCTAAATCTACAAAGAGTGTCCAAATAAAACTAGAATATTTTGTCTTTTCCTTTGGGCACTTGTGTTTGTTTTGTCTTTCATTAAACAATTATGACAATTTTTGGTAATGTATCTTCCATATAAAAGTGGCCCATAAGGGGCTGGGATTGTGGCTCAGCAGTAGAGTGCTCGCCTAGTGCTTGGGGGCCCTGAATTCGATCCTCAGCACCACATAAAAATAAATAAAAAAGGGTATTGTGTCCAACTACAACTAAAAAATAAATATTAAAAAAATAGCCCATAAGTCATAGAACCAGCCAAGGTTTGCTAAGTAAGAACAATGTCATAGAACTAGCATCTTGACCCAAAAGCTAGCTTCAGGTAATAAATCCGAAGAAAAAAATAATAATCCTGATATATCACCAATTACATGACTTAAAATTTTTGCCTTTTTAAATTCTTGACTCTAAAGTTTCTCTAAATACAAATTCCTTCTAAAATCTGAGTCTCTTGTAAGACTATAGACTGTATATTTTATATAGAGACTATAACATTTTATACTATATATTTTTATATATTGTAATTTAGAAAGGCATGTAATATGTGCTTATTGTAAAACAGCAGAAGAGTAATCATGGTTTTACACAAAATTAGTATTTTAGTTGATTTATATGACTATATACCGTATGTATGCATATATAAAAATATAAAACAAAATAATACAGTGCATACTGTCTTGGACCTAAAATGTCTAAGCACATTTGATATTATCAGCCTTTTTTTATTCTGGAGATTGAGCTCAGGAACACTTTACCACTGAGCTATATCACCAATTCCTTTTTTTTTTTTTTTTTTTTGAGAAAGGGGCCTACTAAGTTCCTGAGGGTCTTGATGAATTGCTGAAGCTGACTTTGAACTTTGATCCCCTTGCCTCAGCCTCCCAATTCACTGGGTTACAGGTGTGGGCCACAGCTCCTGGCCCACGATCAATTTTTGTCCTGAAACATTAAAAAAAATTTTTTTTTGGATAGACCTTTATTTTATTTATTCTCATGTGGTTCTGAGAATCGAACCCAGTACCTCACTCAGTGCCAGGCGTACTACCTGTGAGCCCTGAAACATTCTTAATGGGGCAGTTACAAATCTATAGTTTAAAATTTTCTCTCAAATACACATTTACTTGAGAAATGCTTGCTATTTATTCCATGCTCTGTGGTTTTGCTGAGGTAAGGATAACTTTGGAGTAAGGGTGTAAAGGCTTGCTAATGAGAGCTTACTTAGTAAACACTGAAAGCTAAATCCTGGGTTAACCTCAATTTCATTCACATATTAACTTGCTGCTTCTGGCATCATACTTCCTAAGCAAAGATTTGTATTTGCAGGGTAATTTCAGAAGTGAACATCTTATTTCAGTATATTGTTGGTCTTTCATGTAACCCTGGGACCTTCTGAGTTGTTATCCCCATTGATAATAAATTAAGTATTATTATTAGCGGTGGTATAATATAGTTATGTTAAAAATACCTTTTTTGGGAGGCTGGGGTTGTGGCTCAGTGGTAAGTGCTCGCCTCGCACATGTGGGACCCTGGGTTCGATCCTCAGCACCATATAAAAATAAGTAAGTGAAATAAAGGTATTGTTTCCAACTACAACTGAAAAATAAATATTTTTTAAAAATACCTTTTTTAGGAAGAAAATCTTTGGAAGCTCAAAAGACTTTATAAAATATAAATATTTTTATTTCTATGAAATATGTAATTCATATTCCCCCAATGAAGTGATATATAATTTATGTGTGTATATAAAATTCTAATTTTACATATAAAGTAACTGGTCTTTCTCAAAGCTTCCTAAAGATTTTTATACAGTAGAATCCTCTTTAGAACTATTAATATAACCCAGTTTTCCTGACTACTCACTTAATTCTGTATTTAATCCTTTTGATAGCTGTTTAGTTTTTGTACAAAGTGGTAACCAAATCTTGGGTAACATTTTTCATCTAAGTGCAGTCATACTTTGGCTTAACAATGGGGACACATTCTGAGAATTGCATTGGTAGGTGATGTTGTTGTTTAAGAATACCATAAATTGTACTTACATAAACCTCGATGGTACAGCTTCCTTCACACCTAGGCTATATGGTAGTGAATCTCTCCTAGGCAACAAGCCTGTACAGCATTTTACTGTACAGAATCCCAGTAGTTGGATAATAGAATGGTGAATACCTGTATATCTAGATGGAAAAGGGACTGTAAAAATATTACTTAAAAGAGGGTATGGGGTTGGGGTTGTGGCTCAGCGGTAGAGCACTTGCCTAGCACGTGCAAGGTCCTGGGTTCGATCCTCAGCACCACATAAAAATAAATAAATAAAATGTATTGACAACTACAACTAAAAAAAAAAAAAAAGAGGGTACATCTGTATCAAACACAAGGGAATGGAGCTTTCAGGACTGGAAGTTGCTGTGGGTGAGTCAGCGAGTGGTGAGTGCATGTGAAGTCCTAGGACATCACTATAGACTATTTTATAAACACTGTATATTTAGGCAACACAAAATTTATGAATTTTTCTTCAGTAATAAATTTCTCATACCTTTCTGTAACTTTTTAATAAACTTTTTACATTTTAACTTCCTGACAGTTAACTTAAAACAAACATTGTACAGCTGTACAAAAATATTTTTTCTAGGCTGGGGCTGTAGCTCAGTGGCTTGCCTAGCACCTGTGGGGCACTGGGTTCAATCCTTAGCACCACATAAAAATAAACAAATAAAATAAAGGCATTTTGTCCATCTATAACTACATTTTTTTTTCTTTTATAAGTTTCTATTTTTGTGGGGTGGAAGATTAATGTAAGTTGAACCCAGGAGTGCTCTACCATTGAGCTACACCCCTAGCCCTTTTTATTTTTTGTTTTGAGACATGGTCTCAGTTAATTTCTCAGGCTGGCCTGGAACTTGTGGTCCTCCTGTGTAAGCCTCCCAAATTGGTGGGATTATAGGCGTGCACTACAGCAGGCGAATCAAATTAAACAATTTTAATTTAATTTTTTACTTTTAAAACTTGTGTTGTTATTTAAAACAAATTAAAGAAAAAAAACTTGTGTTGTTAAAAACTAAGCCACAAACACACATGTTAATCTAGGCCTATAGAGGGTCAGGATCATCAATATTACTGTCCTATCTCCACATCTTTTCCCACTGGTAGGTCTTCAGAGGCAAGAACACATGTAGAACTGCCATCTCTTAAGATAACAATGCTGCCTTCTGAAATTCCCCTTCAAAGACCTGTCTGTGGCTTTTCTTGAGGAGTTGTCACTCTTTTCTGAAATATGTCCAGAGGGCTTGCTTGGTTTGTTTCTTTAATTCATCATAGATTTGCGTGTTAGCAGATATTGCACCATTAGCATTCCTTTCTATTAATAAAAACCTTTTGGTCTTGGTGTTCATGGTTTTGAACTTTAGGGAACTGGTTGAAGTCTGCAAAAGCTTTAAACCCTTGACTGATTTTTTTAATCTTTTAAAGTGTCCTGCAGTTTCCTTTTCTCTTGCCTCTTCTTCAGCAGTGTATTCCTATTCCTTATTTATGCTTGACAAGATATTAACTCAGTGTCTTGTAGATGTAGTGGGAGGTAGAGAATCTGGGAATTAAAAAGTATTGATGTTTTGTCTCAGATTTTGTTTTCAGTTTTTTTATATCTGAAAAGAGTGAGAGCAGTAGCTAATTTTCACATGAGAGTCCACCAGGAGGATGGATTGTCATCTCTGGAGTATTATAGCCAAATGTTACTCAATGTCCTTTAAATAGATAGTCTTTGTTTAATATTAATTTAGTGCTTGTGGTACAGTAGTGATTCTTTTAGATTTGCACTGATTTGAACTTTTTAACTAGAAATAATGATGTTCTTATGAAATAATTGTTTTTCTTTAAAGATTGTGCAAGTGTTCTGCATCAATATGCATACTCAGATTTGGCCAACCATTGGAGGTTCAGGATTCTATGTACACTGCCTATTCTTGGATACCTGGAATACACTGCATCACAAAATGAACTTCCTTTTCAAACTTGCCCTGTTCCGTTCTTGGTTACCTCAGTCAATAGTGCCATTTCATCCAGTTTCTCACAGCAGACTCCTTGTCTTTCCATATTATATAATCCTGTTCTTTTAACCTTCTAAATAAGCTTAGTCTGTCCTCTTCATTTTTACCACTACATTTCTATCTTAGCTGCTTGTTGTCTTTCTTGGACACTTGCAAGTGGTCACTTGCATCCAGTGTGACCAGCCACTCGTACATTAGTGCAGCCAAAATGAATTGGTTTTTCTAAATACATAGGTCTGGACATGTTATCTTGGAATTTAGGATGAAGAAGTTGCTTAATGTGGCTGTGCTAAACTTTTGGACCATTTTGTACCAACCATTTTCCCTAACAGATTTTTTTTCTGTTTCTTGACTAGAAAGCCTTTTATTTCTTCTCTATGTAGGAAATCTTATAAATTTTTTGAGTCTCTGCTCAAGCATAATATCCAAGTTATACTTGATTTCCCTCATTTTTTAGCTTTTTCCTTATGCATTCATTTATGCAATTTTATCTTTATTGCATATTACCCACCAGAATATAAGAGTGGATAATGTGCTTGTGTTCATCTTCAGGCACCAGACTTACCAGGAGATAGTACCTGACACATAACAAGCTGTCAGAATTATTTGAATGATTGTAGAATCCTCACAAAACTAATTTGTACTATTATACCTTATTGTTAGGCTGTTGTGGCACCATCTAACATTTTATAATTTTAGGGACTCATGGTGGAAAGAGATTCTAAGCCAGCTGTGTTGCTTAAAAGTAAAGTCATCAGTCACTCCTTGAACACATCAGTCTGACTAGTCTTTAACACATTTAGGTGGTTAGAAAGTATAATTTCAACTGAAATTTCTCCTTGGAACTTTTATCTACTGATCTTACTTCTTTTTTGGGGGTGGGGCTTCCAAAAACATAATTTCTATTTTCATTGTAAAGTCTTCTGAACTCTGTTTTAGTGTAAATATCCTTATAGCCTCCTTCAGATTTCTGGGATAGGGTATGCTTGAAATATGAAGTTTGGGGGCTAAATATAAATACCTTCTTTAACAAATTACAATAAATTTATTGGTTTAAAACAAAAATATATTCTCTCACAGATCCAGAGACCCTTTGTTCAGAATCAAGGTGTTTGCAGGGCTGTGCTCCCTCAGGAAGCTCTAGGGAAGAGTCTGTCTTTTATGCTTTGTGTAGTTTTTGGTGGCTTGCCGTCACTTGTGGCTACATTAGTCAGGTGTTTGCCTCCATGGCCCCATTTTCTCCTACTCTTCTGTCTGTAATCTCCATCTGTCTGAGTTGTATGAGGACAGTTGTTGGTTTGTATCATCTTGTGACAATATAATTTCAGGATCCTTAATTTAGGGCTGGGGATATGGCTCAGTGGTAGAGTGTTTGCCTGGCATCCATGAGGCCCTGGGTTCAATCCTCAAAAAAAAAAAAAAAAAAAAAAGCCTTATTTGATTACATCTGCAAAGACACTTTTCCCAAATAAGGAAACATTCATGAATTCCAATGATTTAGAACATGGCCATGTCTTTTTGAGAGCTACCATTCAAACCATTACCAGGCTACAGGCTTAAATTATGGTAATACCACCTACTAGTTTTGCAACCTTGAACATGTTGCTTAACTTTTGAGTCTGAATCTCCTTACAATCTTATGTCAAGGACAATAATGCTTTTATCACTAATGTGAAGATATAAAGAAAATTCATGTGAAGTACTTAGCATATGGTAGCTAATGCATTAAATGTTGCCTTCTATGTATCTAACTACCCAGATTCTACTGTGCTTGGTCAGCATCCCTGGACATCATGTGTGTCCTAGAATCTCACATGAGTTGCAAGACTGATCTGATAAATGCAGATTTTCTTATGTTATGGACACAATTTAGCCAACTATGATGTTGCCCAAATTTAAATTTAGGTTTATCTGTAGCTGCATCATAGGGCTTTATTGAACTTAGAATTGGTTAAAATCCCCAAGCCTTTTTCATTTATGATTAAATCTATATTGTGTAGTGGAATTTGTAGGTTCAAGTGCATATTGCCAAAAATTACTTTGTATATCACAAGTGCTGATAATATCAAGTCATAGTACCTAGTGCATATTGGGAGCTAAAGCTCCCAATTTTTTAATGCTGAGTTTTTTTAAATATATTTTTTAGTTGTAGATGGACATAATGCCTTTATTTATTTTTATTTTTTATGTGGTGCTGAGAATGGAACCTAGTGCCTCACACATGCTAGGCAAGGGCTCTACCTCTGAGCTCCAGCCCCAGCCCCAGCCCCAGCCCATGAATGCTGAATTTAATGTTGCTTGTGGTTTAAGAAATATTTAAATTTAGCTCCTTTGTGCTATTCAGAGAGTATTTTTTAAAACAAGTGCTGTGATTAATGTAAAAAGAAAAAAAAGTTACCAATGGAGTAGCAACTATATCAGTTAATGTTGGGCAGTTGAATGGCATCACTAGAGTCTTCTGTGAACAAGATGCTCTTCAGGTAATCAATGGCTGATCACTTCTGGTTAATAGACAGATTGTTCTTGATAATGTCTTCAAGTGTGAGATGTGTGTCATTACTAATGTGACAAGTGTGTATCCAGTGATTTTTCAAATCTATTTTCATACTAGCATTTTTTGGCATTTGAATTTGAGATAAAAGACTAGAGAAATCAGTGATGTAGAGATGGATTTTTGAAAATATCTAGTCCTTCCCACCACTGCCTTGGTACAGGGATTGAGCTCAGAGGTACTTCACCGCTGGGCTATCTTCCCGACCCTTTTTAAGTTTTTGTTTTGAGACAGGGTCTTACCAACTCTTTGAGGCTGGCCTTGAACTTGTGATTGCCTCAGCCTCTGGAGACTCTGGAATTACAGTTGTGAGCCACTGTGCCTGCCTAAAAATATCAAGTTGTGAGTAAGTATTACATGCATGTGGTTAAGAAGACAATGTAAAAAGGAATACAGTGCAAAGCGACTTTCTCTTCCATAGTTTCCCTTTCTGGAAACCATCACTCCTATTTTTTTTGTCCTTCTAGGTAGGCTAAACAAAAATGTTTGTATCCGTCCCTTTTAAAAACAAACATGAAGCTGGGCATGGTGACACACACCTGTAATCACAGCTGTTTTGGAGTCTGAGGTAGTGAATTCAAGTTCAAGACCAGTGTTGGCAACGTAGTGAGACCCTGTCTCAAAATTTCAAATAAATAAATAAATAAATAAAAAGGGTAAGTCTCTTCTTAGTTAAATTCCCAGTACTGCCATAATACAAAAATTAAACATAGAAATCATAGCATATATACATAAACAAGTACTTTCTTAAAAAGATATAGAACTTTTTAAAAATGTAGGACCAATGTAGGATTTCAAGGGTTTTTTTTTTGCCCTTTTTTGAGAATTGGGGAACCAAATTCTGTTTACACTATAAATTAGGTTGTGTGGGATCCATTTCCAAGAGAATTGTGAATGAGCTAGCTCCTGTGTAAGAACTCTTTTTAAAAGGCTGACTCAAAGTTATTTATTTAGAAAAGAATAAATAAAAACTCACCAATTCAAATTGGCTTAACACAATACCTTATTATTGCTTGGGCCTTTTTCATGCTTACTAAATGAATTACTCATTTTGATTATATTGACATCAATAGGTCTAGTTTGTCTAGGAATAACTAAAATATCCAGGAATAGAGAGGCTATGGCGCACATTCTGCCTTGGATTATTATTTTTCTCCCTCTTGTATTTTAAGCCAGTAATTCTTTCTTTTTTTTTTTTGTTTTGTTTTGTTTTTGGTACCAGGGATTGAACTCGGGGGTTCTGGGCCACTGAGCCACATCCCTAACCCTATTTTGTGTTTTATTTAGAGACAGGGTCTCACTGAGTTGCTTAGTACCTTGCTTTTGCTGAGGCTGGCTTTGAACTCGAAATCCTTCTCAGTCTCCCGAGCTGCTGGGATTACAGGCGTGTGCCACCATGTCCAACTAAACCAATAATTCCTTTCTTTCTTTTGGGGATTGAACTTGGGGGCATTCAACCACTGATCCACATTCCCAGCCTTATTTTGTATTCCATTTAGAGACAGTGTCTCACTAAGTTGCTTAATGCCTCATATTAGCTGAGGCTATCTTTGAATTCATGATCCTCCTGACTCAGCCTCTGCAGCCACTGGGATTATAGGCTGTAAACCAGTAATTCTTAATCTTTGGTCTCAAAACCCTTTTATTCTCTTAAAAATTATTGAGGACTTTAAAGGGCTTTTGTATATGTTGACTACAGATATTAAGACTAAGAAATTTAAAAAATGTTCATTAATTTTAAGATAATAGTAAATTTACGCATGTTGAAAGGTGTTTCTATAGCCAGTGTGGTAGTGCATGCCCATAATCCTAGTATCTCAGGAGGCTGAGGCAGGAGGATCACTATTTCAAAGTCAGCCTCAGCTATTTAGAGAGGCCTTAAGCAACTCGGCAGTCTCTTAAGTGAAATACAAAACGGCTGGGGATGTGGTGCAGTGGTTGAGGGCCCCTTAGTTAAAACCCTGGTACCAAAAAAAAAAAAAAAGATTTCTACAAAGAAATTTTCTGAAACAAGTTAGTGAGATTTTGTTTTCAGTTTTCACAAATCTTTTAAATGTCTGGTTTGAGAGGAAATAGGTGGATTCTCATACCTACTTTTGCACTCATTTTGTTGCAGAATGTTGATTTGGTTAAAGTAAAAAAAAGATCTTCTCATACCAAATATGTAGTTAGAAAAGATGAGTATCTTAAGAGCCATTTTATATATTTTTTTTAATATTTATTTTTTAGTTTTAGGTGGACACAATATCCTTAGAATTGAACCCAGTGCCTCACGCATGCTAGGTGAGTGTGCTACCACTTGAGCCACATCCCCAGCCCTCCATTTTAGATTTTTATGCTTCTTGTTCTTTGATGTTATGCCCAAACTCATCAGCAGTGATTTCTCTCTTTTTTTCTTCCTTTCTTAAAAAAAAAAAAATTTTTTTTGTAGTTATAGTTGGACAGAATGTCTTTATTTATTTGTTTATTTTTTTGTGGTGCTAAGGATCGAACCCAGTGCCTCACACATGCTAGGCAAGCACTCTGCCATTGAGCCCCAGCCCCAGCCTCAGCAATAATTTCTTTAAAGGTGAGTTGTAATATGGAATATGAAACCATAACTGTACTCTGTTATGCCCAAACTTACTGGTTTGTCATGCACTTTGAATGGCTCTTTTAACCTATGCATGATTTTGTAATATTGTAGCATTGGTCATTGGAAAGTATTAGTTCACTGAGTTGTACAGATCTTCTAAATGCTGATGCAGAAATTATATTAATACTACCAACTGATTTCATAAGAAAAGCCTTTTAAGTAATGAAAAGCTATCAAGCTCACTGTGGCAGATAAGTTTTCCAGAATTCTAATTATCACTTAAAATATCAAATTTCATCGTTGACAACAAATATTGCTAGTGACAGGCTGACTTTTAATTTTTGAGAAAATGTCAAATACCCAGGTCTGATCATATAATTTGTGTGACAGCCACTCTTTCAAGTAAAAATAATATTCCTTCAGGAAAAAAGTAGCTAATTTTAGCTTGATTCAGAGAATGGTGCCCATATTTTTGTGACCATCATCATACTTCCACATGTAACAGAAATACTTTGTGCATGTTCTGTTTGTTGAACAGAATAAGAAAGACATGAATTCAAGGATGAATATTTAATAAAATTATTAATTTTTACTCATTCATTGAGCCCATTCATAAATAAAATAAACTGCCTTATCCTACCTTTTTTTGTGAGCACATGATGGTGAAGAGTATAATAGCTACTATATTGTGGCTACTATAGTAGTTAGTAGCTGTTAACTTAAATTGTGCTGTCAGTAGTTTTACCCCACCATTGCTTTGTATCATAAGTGTAAATATAAACACAGTGGGGGGAAGGCAACTAGCTTTTAATTATTATGAAAATGATGTAGATCTCATGGATCCCTCTTGAGAGTCTGAGAGACACCCAGGGTTTCATGGTTCACTTTGAGAACTGCTATTGATGTTTTCCTGCAGTTCCTGATCCAGAACGTGACATGGAAAAGGTGCTCAAAGAATATTTACTTAATGAATGTGATATGCTGGCATTTAAACATGTCAAAATTTGGTGAATGAAATTATGTAGACTGATGTCCATCCAGGCAGTTTGATTGAGCAGCTTTTCCACAGATATTGTTAGAATAAAGTGAACAAATGGAATGTAGGTGATATGTGTTGGCAATGCAAATGATGAAATAAAGAACTCAATATAAGGTGTACCTACAGAGCTAACACTTTGAGCCTTGTTAGGTTGCTATTAGTGAGTCCTCTGCTTTTTTGTCTTTAGTGGTGTAAAAGAGGATTCTAAATAGGATGGATTTAACCTGAAAAGCAAATTTCAATTTCAATAGGTCACTGCTGTGCTTGATTTTATTTTTTCAAAGTGGACTACAGAAGGTAAAATGTGAACAAATAATTTCATTTTCCCTTGTGAGTTAAATAAATTTTGTTGTTTCTCTTCTAATTCATTTTTAATATGTTGGACTTGCTTTCTTCTTTCCTCTTTCTTTTTCTTTTCTTCTTGTTGGGGGAAGTTGGTTCAAGGAAACCTTTTTCTATAACTTTTTATATTCTTTGAATTTGAGGAAATTGCTTCCCAAATAAGAAAGTCTGACCACACAAGGTAAATTGTCATATTATTTCATCCTCATGGGAATTAAAGTATAAGATTAGGTTAGGACATTGCTTTAAAACAGGGGTTATTGGTTTTCTGTTCTTTTAAAGGAAATAGATTAACAAAGGGAATGGTCACATCAAATACTTAGAATACCTTTAAAATAGTTTAACACAAAACTGTTGTAGGAATTTTGAACTTTGACTCCATTTTTGTCTTAAATGGATTTTAAATCAATATCAGGCAGGGGTGGGGGTGGGGAGGATGGTATAAACCTGTAATCCCATTTATGTGGGGAACCTGAGACTAGAGGCTCTCCGAGTTTGAGGTCAGCCTGGGCAATTTAAAGAGACCTAATCTCAGAAATTTTTAAAAAGGGATGCTGGGTTAGCTCAGTGGTAGACTGGCCCTGGGATCAATTCTGAGTACTGAAGAAAAAAACCAACAATGTTAAATGCTGAGGACCAACAAATTATTCATCTTATGTTGAACAACAGCAATAACAAAAATTAAATATCTTTTAGTTGTCAATGGATCTTATTTATTTATTTATTTATATGCAATGCTGAGGATTGAACCCAGGGCCTCACATTCCAGGACAGTGCTCTCCTACTGAGCCACAACTCTAGCCCCCAAACAAATTTTTTATATTGAAATATTATCTTGAATTTGAGACAATATTTGAACTGAAGTTTTTGCCTTTATGTATAAGAGAAATTTTTGTGAGCTATTTAATTTTTGTAATTTTTTTAAAGATAAAATTGTGTGAGACTGTATAGCAAACTCATGTATATCCTAGAACATATCTGAATGTTTCTCAGAAACTTGATTTTTTAGGGAGAAACCTATTTAGTGTTTCATTGTACTTCTACCTAGTTGGCATAGCATACCACAATGATAAACTATCTGATAACCAGGAAAATAATAATTCTTTAATTATTAAAGTAAATGAATTTCTCTGAGACATCGCCAATGTAGTCATTTGTCAGTATGGACACTTTTAAGAAAAGTAAATAAAAATCCTGTGTGTTTGTAAGTTCTAGGTTGCCACATCTGATCTCATGTCATTGTCAAAACACAGGCACATTACAAAAATATTATATAAAACTAATTTCAGGCTATTTGTATAAGGAAGTATGAAACATTAATTTCATATTTAGACTTGGATCCCATTTCCAAGGTGTCTTGTTATGTATATGCAAATATTTCAAAATCTAAAGCACTTCTGGCCTCAAACATTTTGAACAAGAGATATCAACCTATATTTTATTCCCTTGCATTTTTACAAACTTTTAATATATATGATTATGTACTAAATAATGTACATATTATGTAAACTATATTTTCTATGGATATATATATATATATATCCATAGAAAAAGTATATTGTTTTATATCTTTTAAAACTTTGTATAAGTTGTTAAACTTTATTGATATGTGTAGTTATACTCATTTTAAATGCTATTAATATCTAATATATCGGCATGTGAAAATAATTTTGTAAGGCATCTTAAAAATAAAGTAGGAAGATGACAAAAATTTGTAAACCTACCATCCAGAAATATCACATTTGATATTTTTTTCCTTCACTTCCTCATTTCCAACTTTTGTGTGTATACTTTTGGTACCTTTTAATATCAAAAGGATCATGTTTTACGGATTACATAAAATTGTAAAACAGCCATATAAAGACTATAATCCCGGTTTAATTGATTCCTAGTTAAATAAGGAAAGAATATGGATGAATACTGCATATCAGATATACATAGATATTGATGATTTATTTCTTAGTATAGAAGCACCATATAGGTGGCATCTGGGAAGAGGTGGGTCATATTGTTTAGTGTGTCTTAAAAATTAAAGATTTTTCTAATAAGCGTAATTACCAGGTAGATGACACTTATCTCTTTAAACATTTAGAGCTATTTTGTTTTTAACCATTTTTAATGGAAAAAAATTGGAAAAGAAGCCTATGATGAGTATCATTGTTCTGTTTAAACTGTAATACTATGTACTACTTATAATTTTATCTTTTCTTGTCAACTCAACATCACCATGAAAAGCACTGATGACTGAACTCTGTTGAGATTTCTGTTAGCCTCTTGTGCACCTTTAGTTAGATCTTTATCAGCATTCCATGCCACTGCAAAGAGGGAGTTGGAAGAGCATGATAAAATCTAAAGGCAGTTCTCACCAGTGGCAGTAGTGGGAAAGGCCACCAGCAGCCTTGTCTCTTCATTGGATGAAGCTGACCCACCCTCCTGATCTCTTCAGTCTCTTCCCGCCAGTACATCCTTTATGTGCATGTGTTAAACGTTATATGATTATTAACTAAATAATGTACATATTATATGTAAACTGTATTTTAAGAATATACTTATGTATAAACTATTATATATAAATGATAACACTATATAACTAAAAATATTCGGCATCATGGTGAAATTATTGGAAGAATTCCTGACTGCAGTTGAAAAACCCTCTACTCGGCATTTACTATGATTTCTAATGGGAACGTTTTAAAAACTCTTTTTAACTTTATATATCTTATTTTTTAAAGTAGTTTTATATTTGTAGAAAATTTTGAATGAAAAATATGGAGAGTTCCCTTCCTATCTATTCTGCTATCCCCAGTTTCCCTTAACATCTTACTTTGATGTAAATTTGTTACAGTCAATTAGCCGATATTAACTAAAACTCATAGTTTACATTGGATTTCTTTCTTTGTGTTGCTGTCTATGGGTTTTGACAAATGCATATTGATATATCTGTCATCTGTTACAGTATCATTCAGAATGGTTTCACTACCCTAAAAATCTCCTATACTCTCCTTCCCTCCTTACTTGCAAACCCTTGGCAGCCACTGATCTTGTTACTGTCTCCATAGTTTTACCTTTTCTGAAATGTCATATAGTTGGAATCATACATTTGTAACCATTTCAGATTGACTTCTTTCTCTTAGAAGTAAGTTTCTTCCATGTCTTCATGGCTTGATAGCTTATTTTCTTTTTAGTGCCGAATGTAATGTCCCATTGTATGGCTGTACTATGGTTTATCCATTCACCTACTGAAGGACATCTTGGTTGCTTCCAAGTTTTTGTTTTATTTTTTTGCAATTATAAATAAAGTTGCTTTGAATATTTGTGTGTTGGTTTTTGCACGGATATAAGATTTCAACTCATTTGGGTAAATACCAAGGAGTGCAATTGTTGGATCATGTGATAAGAGTATATTTAGTTTTGTAAGAAACTGCCCCACTGCCTTTCAAAATGGCTGACATGCACGTTTAGCTTGCACATGCTTTTCAAAAACACATTTTTCAGGTACATAAAGGAATGATTGCCTTGTGATAGGATGTTGTTCTTCTAAGAAATTGAGGTTAGTAGGACTGGTATTTCCTACATAAATAATACTGGTTGTGTACTTTGTTCTTGTGTGTTTTATGTTGTATTTGTCTATCTTTTCCTTCTTCCATATTGCTCCTACTCTCTTTACTGTATTATACTGTTTCTCCTGCTTTGGAAATCAGAGGACTATACTTGTTGGAATAATGTACACATTTAAAAGGCAAAGTAAGACAAAACTAAAGTCCTTCCCAAGGTTCTCTTGGCTGTGTTGTAGATATGGTTGAGATTGCAGCATTAGGTAACACATTGGATTATTAGTTTCACGATATATAATCTAAAGAAATAGAAATAAGGGAGTGGTATGTTACTAAAACCTGCTTTCCTTTGTAATTTGTTAATAATTTTTAATACTATGATATAATAGGGTTTTTTCCCTACATTTCTCTACCCCTAAGCTTCTGATATAGTGAGAAAGAAATCTATAGAATAGCAAAAACCTCTTTATAATTCAAAATTTAGGTTTTTTTGCCGTTTTATAATTCCTTTTGTGGGTATATTTCTCCATACCCCTAACTGTTGTAGAATTATGGCCAAATGACCTGTTTTTCTTTCTGTTATAAGCTTGTGGATCTCATGGTTCAGAATCTCCTAGAATGAAATGACTTTGCTATCTTTGTGTATGCTAGTTGGAGCCAGGATGCATGCAAGAGCCACGTCTCCAGTGCCCCCAAGTGGTTGTCTGGTATTTGCATGAAGACATCTAGTGGTGGGAGAACTAATTCACTACTTCTGACAACTCACTATGTCTTCACACTCCTGTTAGAAAAATAATCTGTTGTTCTGAATTCAGCCCCACCTTAACTTCTCATCCATTTCTTTTATTAGGGTCCCAAATTGTCTACTTCCTCTTCCTGTAGTAGTATTTTAATGAGAATGATCCTTTTCAGGAAGAATCCTTTCTCTAGATTTAAACATCTCTTATTTCTTCCAACTATTCCTTATAATACTGGGCCTTTTCAAAGTCCCAATGAAATACAATGGGTTTTTTCTACATCTTTGAAGAGTATAGTACTCAGCACTAAATACAAGTTGGTTGTTATCCACATTTTGTGTGTGTTGCTTGTAATGCTTCTTTCCATACTAAGTTTAGTGTGAATTAGTTCTCCCTGATTTTTTTCTTTCCGTGATGATGACATAAGCTCATCATCTGTATTTTTCTGCAGAGACCAAAGTTCAGAAATGATATGTTCATGTCTATTAAAATTTATCCAGCGACTCAGTGGTAAAACACTTGCTCAGTGTGCTCAAAGACCTGGGTTTGATCCCCAGCACTGGGAAAAAAAATTATGAGCCAGGCATGATGGCACACATGTAATCCTTGCAACTCAGAAGGCTGAGGCAGGAGGATCACAATTTTGAGCCAGCCTCAGCGACCTAGCAAAACCCTAAAAATAAAAAAAAGGGGCTGGGGTTGTGGCTCAGGGGTAGGGCGCTCGCCTTGCACGTACGAGACCCTGGGTTCGATCCTCAGCGTCACATAAAAATAAATAAGTGAAATAAAGGAATTATGTCCAATTACAACTAAAAAATAAATATTAAAAAAATAAAAATAAATAAATAAAAAAGGGCTGGGGATGTGGCTCAGTGGTTAAGCAACCTGCGTTCAATCCCCTTTACTTTGCCCCCTCCCATTATGTTAGATATTCATATTATTCTAGGCTATTGGAGCCATTTTGGAATTGATTTTATCCCTAAGGGTAGACTTTACTAGTTACCTGTCTACTTGGTGAACATACCTTCACAAACTGCCCCTTGGTACTTTTTTTTTTTTTTTTTCCATCTACCTTTCTCAGTGGCTGCTTCCATTACCTCAGCGGATACGTTTGGCTAACTCAATAGAAAAACATACATCTGCAAAGCCATCGAGGAATGTGATATGCTTGAATCATGTAGAACTTCAAAAAACCATGATTCTTTATTTTTTTGACATTTAATAGTTTTTATTTATTAGTTTTAATTATTCAGTATTCTTTTGATATTTTGGAGCCAATTCATGGGTGCTTTCAGTTTTCTCTAAACTTTTTGTATGTATATGAAAAGCTCCAAGGCCCAATGTATTTGTAATTTCTAAGATAAAATGACCTTAGGTTAATCAGTAAGACAGATGTCTTAATAGGCTGAGACCCAGTTTCCCAACTGCACAAAGAAGTACTTAATTGATGTGCTCTGTGGCCTTCTAGGGAGTCTCAGCAGTACTGCAGGGGGTAAGGAAGAAGAATGGCCATTGCTCTACATAGTCCCCATAGCCCGCTCACAGGAGAAGTTCCACTTTTATTTATACTTTTGAAGTTCCATAGAGGAGTCTATTTAAAGAAAGAACTTTGTTTAAAAAGAGAAAAAAAATAAAGAAAGAAATTGTTTCCCAGAGGACATTGGGCCACTTTGAAGATCAGTATGTCTCTGACTCCCTGAGTTTGGACACCTCAGATTTTTTATTAGGTGAAGAGAAGTGTTTATCTTTTTTTTTTTTTCTTTCCCCAAACTGGAAATAGCCACTATTAGGAAAGTAATTACATACTTAGATTTCTATCTCACTTTAAAATACTAAGTATGTAATTACTTTCCAAAAAAACCTCTTTATAATCCAAAATTCTATTCTGCATAGATAAAAAAAAAAAAGCATTCTTAACAGTTTCTGTGTATCTTTCTAGATTATTTTGTTTGTTCATAGTCATATCCATACTTTTTAAAAAGTCCATACTCATTCTAGCAGATTTTATCATTGGTTTTTCCATTTTCTAACATTGTGGATATTTTTCTATGTCAATACGCACAGGTCAACTTTATCCTTTAAGACTTCTGTAGTCGTCTTTTGTTTTAATAATTTGTAGCTTTACTAAAAGCCAATATTCTGTCATACACAATACAGGGAATCCGTTATAAAGCATAACCCTAGTTTTACTTATGCATTGGTACGGGCATACTCATTGTGTTTTTCAAATGGCCACTCTTTGGGGATATTATGATACATGTTGCTTTTTCCCGTTTCTTCCCTTTCCTCTGGTTTTACTATATACCAACACCCCAGTAAATGTTATCCCAGGCAAGCTACAGATGGAGATAGCCCTTTTCTTTAGGCAATAGCTCTAATTTAATGTTCCCTTTAATAGTTACAAGTCTTTTCTGAAGAACAAAATCTTGGCAGCCTGAATTATCCGTGACACTTTTATTCTAGCATATTACTGCTGGTGAGAAAGGCAGTTGATTTGTTTTGACCCAAGTGAGCTTAGTTCTAAGAGACCTGGAAGGTGGGTGACAAGCAGCTTTTGGTTTTTTGACAGCCAGCTGCAGGATGCCCATTGTGGCCAGGCCCAAGCGGCTGCTGATAAATGTATATGGTAAATTATATTTGATGGCCTCTTTTTCCCCTTCTGTTTTTAAGAATTTCATCAAAGATCACATTGAGAAAATGGTAGTGAGAAAAATATTTTTTATCATCATAGGATAATTATCTTCTTTCCCTTCTACAGTGCTCTATACTTTTTAAAATACATATTCTAAACCGATAAAACATTTAGTTATGGCAGTTTTTAAAATTGGAAATACAGTGTTGTAAATGGATTTAAGCAGTTTTAGTTTCTTTAGAAACCTAGGGTAACATTTTAGCAATCTATGCCTCTTTGAGTTTAGGGATATCTTTTATAGGTTAAACAAATTCTAAAATGGAGATGTTGTTCCTTATTTTTGGTGAAGTTGTTTTAATTTTACATTCCTAAATTTCATTCAGTCTTGAAATGTGTGCTTTTTTACTTTTCTCTTCCTTTCCTTATCTGAAAGTAAGACAGCCCCCCCCCCACACACTATCTTAAATTTAATATTGTTTAATAATTCAAAATAATTTATTTTAATGAGTTACAAAGTAGATATGGAGATATTAATTTTTTTGAATGGGTACAGTTCAACTTTATATGTCTGATACTTTTCAAAGTGTTTATATCTTAAATCCTTTAGAAAGGTTTGTTATTTACATTAAAGTATTTAGGGGCTGGGGCTGTAGCTCTGTGGCAGAGCACTTGTCTAGCATGTGTGAGACACTGGATTTGATCCTTAGCATCACATAAAAATAAATAAAGGCACTTTGTCCATCTACAACTACGAAAATTTTTTTTAAGTATTTAGGTACTATTTATCTTTGTCTTCACATGTATTTCATATATTTGTTTTTTTGTCCAAGTAGTTTGGGATGTTATAATTTCTCGTTCCTTCAACCCTTAAATATGAGTGCTTATAGTAAGCCTTGAACAGTTCTAGGTATAGGGATAAAACACTGAATAAGACAGAAAAATCTTTGCCACCAAGAGCCTACTTTCTAGTGGGATGAGAAAGAAGATAATAAATAAACAAATTTATACTTGGTGTGATGAGTAATGAGTGCCATAGGGAAAAGGATGTCAGCTTGAGATTGTTTCCATACTGATGAGACGATTAGGCCTCTAAAGTACCAAGGCTGCAGATGGAAACCTGGGCTGGGTGTATAAGGAACTTTTTGATTGACTTGATTATCAATTGATATGTAATTTGAATGGATTTCTCTATTGTCTGTTCTCTTTAACACTTCCAGTTTCACAATTGTGTTTATACCTCTTAGTCTAGTTCCATTTATTATTACATAGTACTTTACAGTTAAACATTTTCACCCTTCTTTCTTTCCTTTTTTCTTTTATTTTTTACAGTCTTGGGAATCAAACTCAGGGCTTTTCACATGCTAGACAGGCGCTCTACTATTATGCTATATCCCTAGCCCTCACATTTCATTTATTTAAAGTGGTATAGCATAATAGTCAAGGTTTAACCGTTTGAAATAGCTAATGTTTATTTTGGACCTACAAAAAGTAATTTCACAATGTTTGGTCTAATTCTGTGCTATACCAACTTTGAAAAATAAAATGTGAAAATATCTTAAAATATAAAGCACCATGCACATTGCTAAAGCTTAAATTTTTTTCTGTCATTCACTTCCAGTGTGCCCTAAGACAGTTACTTAACCTCACTGTCATGTCGTGTGTCACCATCATAATACTTCACAGAGTTGCAAATATTACATGAGATTGTATATGTAAAAGTACTTAGAATAAGTGCCTAGCACATAATACCTCACAGAGTTGCAAATATTACATGAGATTGTATATGTAAAAGTACTTAGAATAAGTGCCTAGCACATAGTAAGGGCTCAATAAATGTAAGCTGTTACTACTATTACTACCCTGTAAGACAAGCATTATCATTCTCAGTTTCATAGATGAAACGAGCTCAGAGTTTATGTATTTTCCCAAGCTTTTATAATGAGAAATCAAGGGCTAGGGATATAGCTCAGTTGGTAGAGTGCTTGCCTTGTACACACAAGGCCCTGGGTTCAATACCCAGTATAAAAAAAAAAAATCTATAATGAGAAATCAAAAGCAGACATTGTTAACTCCAAGTTCTGGCATTTTCCCCCTTCTGCTTACAATACAGTTATCTCTTATAAGGAAGGGAACACCAGGTACAGTGGTGCATACCTGTAATCCCAGCAGCTCTGGGGGCTGAGTCGGGAGGATTACAAGTTTGAAACCAGCCTCAGCAACTTAGTGAGACCCTGTGTCAAAATAAACATTAGAAAGGGCTAAGGATATGGCCAGTGGTAAAGCGCCCCTGGGTTCAATCTCTAGTATCCCTCCTCCCCTGCCCCAGAAAAGGATGGAGGGAGGGGGAATTTTTTTTTTTTTAAAGTGAGCACAGCAGGTATTTTTTTTTAATATTTATTTTTTAGTTTTCGGCCGACACAACATCTTTGTTGGTATGTGGTGCTGAGGATCGAACCCGGGCCGCACGCATGCCAGGCGAGCGCGCTACCACTTGAGCCACATCCCTAGCCCCAAGGGGGAATATTTTTATAGTAATTTGCAGAGCACATTCTTTAATCTCTCCAGCATTTGTGTAGCTACCTTGTTTTGGTGGACTGTCTTGACATCCTTAAAGAAAATAGCAAACAAATAAAATATGTAATTGTGATCTAGTGTTTTTACCATAAAAAAGTTAATAGTGCCCCCTACATTCTGGTACTGGGCATTGAACCCAGTGCCTTACCACCAAGCTGCATCCACAGACCTTATTTTTTGAGACAGGGTCTAAGTTGCTGAACCTGGCTTCAAATTTGTACTCTTCCTGCCTCACCCTCCAGAGTCACTGGGTTTTATAAGCATGCACTACTGTGTCTGGCAACAGTGATAGTTCTATAAGTGATTTGAAAAACTAATGATCCTAGATAAAGTTGAACTTAACATTTTTCAAAATACAAGTATAATTCTTTTTTTTGTGGGGGGGGTACCAGGGATTGAACTCAGGGGCACTCAATCACTGAGCCACATCTCTAGCCCTACATTGTATTTTATTTATTTAGAGACAGGGTCTTACTGGGTTGCTTAGCACCTTGCTGTCGCAATCCTGCCTCAGCTTCCAAAGCTGGTGATTATAGTCATGCACCACTGCGCCTAACACAAGTTTAATTCTTAATTGTGGGGCTGGGGATGTGGCTCAAGCGGTAGCGCGCTCGCCTGGCATGCGTGCGGCCCGGGTTCGATCCTCAGCACCACATACCAACAAAGATGTTGTGTCCGCCTAGAACTAAAAAATAAATATTAAAAAAAAAAATCTTTAAAAAAAAATTCTTAATTGTGTTCTTTAAAACAAGGCCTAAAAGTAGCTAGGAAAAACAAAACAAAAATAAGCCGCCAATTCACATTCTACTCAGCATTTCCATTTAGATATAGTCATCTAGTCGGCATCTAAGCTGTTTTTCTGACAGTCATTACTATCTTGGGAAAATGATAGATATTCATCCAGTTGCTCAAATCAAAAACTCTTTGAGTCATTCTTGACTCCTCTTTTTCATTCTGCCTTTCATTCAAATCATCAGGAAATCTTGGCATCTCTATCTTTCAAGCATGCAAAATATCAGTGGTTTTTTACCACTTCTGCTATTATTCCATGGTCCAAGCCACACTCATTTTTCAGTAGCTTTATAATTTGTGTCTGCTTCCACTTTCCACCCTCCCTTAGTCTGTTCTTATCTACCAACCTAAGTAACCCTTTAAAAATGTAAATCAGATATATCTCTCCCCTGCTCAAAACTTTCTGAAGCCTTTCCATCTCATTCTGGGTAAAATCCAACAGTTTTAAGTGACCCTCAAGGTCCTACAAGCCTGACTCCAGGTATTGTCTCTGACCTCACTTGCTACTCCTCTCAAGCTTAGTGCCTCAGGCACAAGATCCATTTTGCTGTTCCTCTGTCACTTTAAGTGCACTCCTGCCTCAGTGTCTTGGCATGTGATGTTCTTGCTGCCTGCAAGAACACTTTGCCCTAGTATTTCATGCTGTCTCTCTTACTTCCTGCAGATTTGAGTTCAGATGGCTTGTCAGAAAGGCATTCTCTGACTAGTACCCTTCCTTGCCCTATCTCCCTAATACAGCTTCATTATATTTTCCCTTGGCACTTATTGCTCCTAAAAAGACTATTGTTGGTGTGTTTGTAGTTTATTTCCCACCTGGCAGATATAAAAAACAAGAAGTCAGGGTTGATTTTTGTTCACTGCATCAATGTTTGACACACAGTAGGTGACTCTCGTGTATGTGTTGAGTGAATGAATGAACTTCTTGGCAAGTCATTATTTCAATTCTTTTTCTTCTTTCACTGCATTTGATCTTGTTGACCTCTCCCTTTTAGCTTCAGGACACCGTTTCCTGCTTCTCATCTTTCCTTTTGACATCTCCATTTTATCATACTCTTGCCTTCGATATATCCCTTTGAATATTCCCCAAGTTTCCTTGCTTTTGTTACTGTCACACTTTACACATTATTCTGGTAAATTTTATTCGTGTTCTCTGCTTTCATTACCCACTTCTGTTGATGAGTGGGCAGCTCCTGTAAAGGACCATCAGGTACTATCTTCCAATGCAAATTTGCACTTTTCTTGTTTGTAGCCTGGTTAATGAACCAAAGTCAGAAGGTAGGAGTCATGCTGAACATAATCTTTCCTTACTGTTCACATCCAGTTCACCAAGTCCTTGGGGGTTTTCACCACCCAAATACACATTTCACTGGAGCTTTCAGTTTCCATTGTGTTCTTTCAGGCCCCTATTAGTCTTCTTCATGGACCACTGAGTTAGTCACCTGACTAGTTTGACTGCCTGTAGCCTCAATCCTTCCTAAACCATTCTTCACACAGTTGGAATGTTTGCAAAACTCAAGGCAGCCATTCATCCTTAGCAATGTTTCCATCATGTAACCATGAAGGTGGCTGGGAGTTATTCAGAGGGCTTTTGTGACCTGTGGTTGTTTATAGGTGGAATAGGTGGTGTTATCTCAAAAGCACTGCTTACTAAGTTTCAAGTTATTTGTAATATACTCTTCTCATTATTGTTTTTAATAAATACAACTGTCTTGTAAGGTTACAAGCAGTCTTTTTTTTTTTTTTTTTTTTTTGGCAGGGGGTGGGGATACTAGGGATGCTTAACCTGGGAATGCTTAATCACAAAGCCACAAACCTAGTCCTATTTTCCTTTTAAAGACAGAGTCTCCATGAGTTGCTGAGGCTGGCCTTGAACTTGCGATCCTTCTGCCTTAGCCTCCCAACTGACTGGAATTATAGGCTGGTACCACTGCATCCACCTATTACAAGCAGTCTTGAAATCTTTCCTGCACTACAAGGGTTTTTTTGTTTTTACTTTCTTTTGTTCTTTTTGTGTCATTAGGAAGAGATCTTCATAATATTGGGTACCACTAAACTATAGGAGGAACTACATATTACTTTACAGAGCACATAAGCCTCCACCATCCAACACCCACCTACCCCTGCCAGCTGTTGCTTTTTGTGCTCCTGTGTGGCACTGTTTTCTCTACCCAGAATGCTGCCAAACCTCAGCAGCACCTCTAACATGGCTCCTCCAGAGATCTTTTCTGATCAGTATTAAATCCAAATTCTTCCCAAAGCCTTACATCATTTTTCCAAGTTGTCTCTTCTCATCTCCACTTCCTCCCCCTTTTCACTATGCTCTAGCGGTACCTTTTGCCTGGAGAACGTTTCTCCCAAGCCCTTCACACGGCTGTCTTTCATCATTCAGGTTGCAAATTAAATGTGCCTAACAATTACATTGCTTTGTGGTACCTTTTGCATAGCACATACTACTTTCTGAAATTCTTGTTTATTCTTTTATATTTTTATTGTTATGGGCTCCTGCTATCAGAATGTAAGTTCCTGTAGCTCAGTGGTAGTTTGTGTAGCATGTGTGAGCCCTGGGTTTGTGTAGCATGTGTGAGCACTGCCAAACAAAAAAATAAAACAAAACAAAACAAATTTTTTTTTCTTTTTTTTAAGTTCCTTGAGGTTAGGGACTCTGCCTTCTTGCTCATCATTAGTGTCTCTGTCCTAGAATCTGGACCTCAATAAATTTTGTTGAATGATTTATTTACCTGACTTCTCCTTTGAGCCTTGCTCTTCCCTCCATTATCTTCCTTAGCACTTAACACATTGTCTTACAAAGTCTTTGTTAGGGTTGCAATCTCTGATGTTGGGTGGGGGCAGGCATTGTAAATGAGTAGGGCAGCCCAGGAGTGAACATCCTGAAGAGAACTTGCTGGTTGATAAGGAACAAGCAGGGTCTGCTCCCTTTTGCAGTCATTTGTTGCCAGGTTGAAATAATAATAATAATGGTTAGCATTTATTGATAGGGCACTCTGCTGAGTGCTTTACTTCATTTCATTTAATATCTTATAAGGAAGGTATTAATATATCATCACCATTTTACAAATAGAGAAAGTGAGGTACACAGGGATAGACTGGCTGCTCAGGCTGCCTCTCATCAAGTGGGAGATGAGAAGAGACAACATGAAAAAATGATATAAGGCTTTGGGCTAACAAATGACAGAATTGTTTTCCTTTATCCACCACCCACCCCAGTGCTAGGGATCAAACACATATGCTAGGGAGGCACTCTACCATTGAGCCTTATTCCTAGCTCCCAGAACTGTACACATATTTTTTTAATCCAAGAAGTCTACAGAGCAGAGCTTTATATACAGTATTGCTTCCTGATGTTCCCAACCTTCCTGAATTTTTGGGAAAAGCCAGAAATCTGGAATTTTATATTATCTTCTAATTTTTAAATGTTTGACCATTCATTTACATTTAAACAATGACCAAACAAAAACTATTGCAGGCCAAGCAAAACACGTATGTGGGCTTTCTGCATCCTGCAGGCTGCCATTTTGATGCTTTAGTTCACATGGTATGTCTCTGATCAGACCAGAAGATTCCTGCATGTATTAGTCAGGATTCTCTAGAGGAACAGAATCAACAGGAAATATGATTATAAAAATAGGATTTATTAGGTTGGCTTACATGACCAGAAGCTGGATAGTCCACAGGGGCTGTCTGCAGGCAGGAACTAGTAGCTGCACAGTCCAAGTGGCTGAAGCTTCAGAACAAGAGGGATCAATGGTGTTACCCTAGTTCGAGACAGAAGCCTTCTGGAGAATCACTGGCAGAGTCCAATTTGATGTCTTCCAGGTGATTACAACAGTAATCAAGAACCTGTTGAAGAAGAATGAAGTTAGCATCTACTGTTGCTTCCTTGTTCCAAGTTTTATTCCATCCAAGCCACCATCCTATTGGACATTGCTGCCCACACTTAGGGAGGGTCTGCATTTGCTATCCCACATGCCAATCATTCCCAGACACACCTTTAAGCCTCTTAATCTCCAGCCACTCTTAATTCAATCATTCATATTGACCATTACACTGCCTGAAGATCTGGCACTTTGATGCTGAATGGATGGTTTCATGAATGTATGCAGCACTTGTTTGTTCCTTTGCTTCTCTTGCTTGCTCCACTGTGAGACAAAATATTGCCTTATGTTTCTATAGCATGTTTCCATTACAGTGTATTTTTATATGTTATTTGATTGTTTAAGAAGCCTCAATTGGTATTGTCACCACCAAACTTAGAAAGATTTTTAGCCCTCAGTTTCACAGTGGATCAAAGAGAGAAATAAACCAAGAAATGAATGATAGGCTGGCTGTTCAGACTGCCTCATCAAGCAATGCTGCTGTTGTTGCCCCACAGACCTTAGGCTCAGCTCTTGTGTGAGAAAGCTTTAAAACATTCAGTGTGTTTATTTTAGATTAGTGAGTGTACTATTCATAAGTTGTGTATAATTTGTGGAAAATACAGTAAATGTTGGGGTTTTGTCATTAGATCTTCATACATTTATATGTACTTGATTTCCAGTGATTGGCCTGGCCCCCATTTTTACATGTTAATTTGTGTTTCCCTGCTCCGAAATTTATATAAATAATAATCTATAGTGTCTTTCACACTTTAAAAATTCAAAAAATAATTTTTATAAAGTAGTATAATGATTACAAACAAAAACTTGGATGCCCAATTCCCCTTTCCTTAAAAAGTCAGCCCCTTCTGGGGATGTGGCTCAAGCGGTAGCGCGCTGCCTGGCATGTGCGCGGCCCAGGTTCGATCCTCGGCACCACATACCAACAAAGATGTTGTGTCTACTGAAAACTAAAAAATAAATATTAAAATTCTCTCTCTCTTTAAAAAAAAAGTCAGCCCCTTGTGCCACTACCATTAGTTAAAAAAAATTAGTTATAGATGGACACAATACCTTTATTTTATTTATTTGTTTGTTTATTTATGTATGTGGTGCTGAGGCTTGAACTCAGTGCCTCATATGTGCTAGGTAAGCACTCTACCACTGAGCCACAGCCCCAGTCCCCCTACCACCATTTTGTAAAAATTTAAACCATTTTGTTCCATCTACTGGAAATAGAGTGGATACATAGTGAAATCATTTAATATTTGTGAAGAAGAATATGAAATCAGTTGACAGGGTGCTCACAGAGGATTTCTTTGGAAACTTTATGAATAACATTTATTTCTGTGGCTTATAAGCATGCTATCAGGCTTCTCAGTTTGCAGGCAGCAGTCCTCAAAGTAGCTGTATCCCCTTATAAGGCAGTGGTGTAGAAGGTGAGAGGAGCAGGAGGTATGTTAGAGGTACCATAATGTGGTAACTGCTGGTGCAGTTTGAACAACCACTTCAATGCAATATGCATATCATTTTTATAACATACATGATAATGTATGACAGTAGCTAGGGAGCCCAAGCAAATGAAGCTTAGAGGGGCTGGGTTGTGGCTCAGAGGTAGAGTGCTCGCCTATGACGCATGAGGCACTGGGTTTGATCCTCAGCACCACATAAAAATAAAGTAAAGGTATTGTGTCCACCTACAACTAAAAAATAGATGTTTTTTTGTTTGTTTGTTTTTAAATGAAGCTTAGAGACTGTACTTCAATTAAAAAGGGTGAGTCTCTGATGGAACAGATGGAGCACTTGATTTGGAAGCAGGAGATATGGATTTGAGTTTTACCATCAGCTAGAAATATGACTTTGGATAATTCAACTTGGCCTTTCGGGATCATAATTTAATCTATAAAATGAGAAGCTCAGAATACGTGATCTCCAAGATTTTAGGTCTGCATCTGGTTAAGGAATGCTCTGTGGCCAGTTGGATCTGACCATTTATCAAGATAAGAGGGCTGCAGAGGCAACGTGAATAGTTGCAGATTTTTCAGCCAGGTTTTGTATACACTGACAAATCAAATAACCATGGAGAGTTTAAGATGAATACCCTCAAGTCTCTTGTCTCTCTTTCCTTCCATTCCTAGCCCCATCCCATTGTCCAGAGATAGTCTTTAAAGATGGTTTCATCATTTGTTTTTAGCTTCTCTGTGGTTATTTCCATAAGGCTAAATAATGTGTTTAAATTTCTATTCCCTCATTTATCAACCTTAGGCAATATTTTTGGCTTTTTTTAATGTGAAAAATAATAATTTAATTTTTTTCTATCCTTTCTTCATCTATCATTATTTGGTATTATCTTGAAAGTTACTTGTTAATTATCTTTATAATTTCAAAAGATAAGCATTTTTTTTTAATTCATCAATTTTTGTAGGGCTTCTTAGCCTGCCATTTTGGAAAATGGGGACTTATGCCTTAACACTTCCTTCTTTCTATATTCCACCTTCTAACAGCTTTTCTGTCTTTCTTTCCTTCTTTCTTTCTTTGGGTCTTGCTGTGTTGCCCAGGATGGCCTCTATCTTCTGGGCTCAAGTGATCCTCTTGTGCTGTTGAGACTGTAGCATCAAATTATACTTTGCTTTTAAATATATGTTTAAATATAAAGTCAAGGTTAATGGGTTAATATTTTTTATTCTGTCCTCTAACATCAGGTATTATCTACATATCATTATGTTTGGATTATTGTTCTTACTACATGACCTTTCTATATCTGCAGTAAGAGTGTGTCCAGAATGATAACTGTATGATTATTTAACATTTTTAATGTCCTTTTTTTTTAAGAGAGAGAGAGAGAGAGAGAGAGAGGGAGAGGGAGAGGGAGAATTTTAATATTTATTTTTTAGTTTTCGGCGGACACAACATCTTTGTTTTTTTGTATGTGGTGCTGAGGATGGAACCCGGGCCGCACGCATGCCAGGCAAGCGCGCTACCGCTTGAGCCACATCCCCAGCCCTTTAATGTCCTTTAAAGGTTAAAAAAAAAAAAAAAAAAAAAAAAAGGAAAAAGGCTATGTGTTTAAAACTTAGCCTAAAAAACTTTTGTTTATTCAAATAAGTATCCAATAGATATTTATTGAATACCAAAATTATCATAGCAGTGTTTTTCTTTTTTTCTTTTTCTTTTTCCTTAGAGAGAGAGAGAATTTTTAAATATTTAGTTTTTAGTTTTCGGTGACACAACATCTTTATTTTTTATTTTTTTATTTGGTGCTGAGGATCGAACCCAGCGCCCCACGCATGCCAGGCGAGCATGCTACCGCTTGAGCCATATTCCCAGCCCCAGTGTTTTTCATAATAGTGAAAAATTGGAAACAATCTAAGTGACTGACTTTAAGGAATTAGGAAAATACAAAGAATGCTCTGTAAACATTTTTAAATTAATGGCAAATTTTGCTCCATATTAAATGAAAAATGTTTATAAACAGTTTGTATAATATAAGCTGTCTTTTGTTTAAAAGCATCAAAACAAAACCAACTGTATGAGAAACTGGAGTAGGGGTAGTGGGTGGATTCCTGAAACATGTAAATCAAATGGTTAACTTGTAATGGTGGTGGTTTGAGTTTCTATTTTCTCACACCTGTATATTTTCAATAACCTCCCCTCATAAAAAAGTGTGTCACTTCTTTAAGAATGCGTGTTTTTTGAACATAATATGTAAAGTGAGAGTTGAAAACTCATGCTAAAATAAAATAGGAGTATCTGATAAGAATTCAGTAAAGATATGTTGAATGAATAAGATTGAATTACAGAGATTCCTAGATCTGTGTCATTGGCACTTATACTTTTATAATTTGATGCAGAAGTAAGTCTTTAGTTCAGTTATCTCAAAAGAAAAATCATGCATTGAAGTGTTCTGCAGAAGCTAGGAAACAGCTTTCACTGAATGTCAGTTGTGCAGTGACAGAACCAGCAGAATTGAGGCCCGCCACAGAAGCAGCCAGGCAACAATGCTGTGTTTCACAGTATGCAGGGTCTGAATGAAAGTGTCCTTTGTGCTGATCTCAGACTGAGGGGCGGGATTTGGGGCAATTTATGTTATTTCTCCTTAATGGAAATTGAGGCAGCCTCTAATCCTGCTATCACATGACAACTACTTATTTGATTTTTGGTAATTTGGGAGCAGCTGTGGATAAACGATTATTCTGTAATAATAGCCAGGCCAGCTGCATTCTGACCCAATCACAATTGCTTGGGCACAACCAGACTTTCCATCCACCATGTTTCTAAACCAGGTATAATTTTGTCAAGTCACCTGCTTTTTAATTGATATTTGTGGCTACTTAATAAGCACCTAAATGTTTGGGAATGCATTTTCAAATCCTTTTTATCATAGTCACCAGCATTTATTAGGTACCTACTGCATTCAAGGCACTGTGCCAGGCACTGGGTTATAAACCATGTGCTGTTCCACGTGCTTTCCTCTTTGATAGATGGGTCAGTGTTGGCTTTGTTTTTAGCAGACCAAGTTACAGTGTAAAGAAAGAATCTGGTGCAGAGGCAGCTGAGAGCCAGGTTTCTTTGGTCCCAGATTCTTCCTGTATTTGTAGTCTTGAGTGTTCATTGATGCCTCCTTGCCATGCCATGTGCTTTTGTAGGCTCTTGCCTCTGCCTGCAATTCCCTTCTTTCATTCCAGAGCCCGAAGAGTCTTGTCTTCCCTTTCAGGATCCTGCTCCACATCCTGGCAGTCTTCATAGTGTTCCTTTAGCCCTTGGCAGTTTGCTCTCACTATAATAGGATTTGTTCTTTTTTTAAATAGCAAAGCCTACATATTTAATTTATTGACTCAGTCTTTCAATATGCACTTTTTTTCAAAAGCTTTTTATAACCCAAGGGCTTAAGAATATGTTTGAATTAAATAACAGGGAATTCAGTAGGTAGAGTATTTGGTGAAGAGTAGAAGAAAGCTTTTTTTTTTTTTTTTTTTATTGTGAACACCTACAAGGTGGGGAGCAGGCAAGATAATCTTTATCTCTGAAATATTGAATTATTATGAAAGATAGATTGGTGGGAATTATTCGATGAACCTCTTCTTTTAGAAATTCCTAGTAACAACCATATGTAGTGGTTATTTTAAAACAAAAACAGAATATAGAACTTCCCAGAGTATGGTAGTAGCCACAAGCCACATGTAAATTAATTAGATTTAAAATTAAATAGAATTAAAATAGTTATATTTCAGTGTAGTCAGTGTCTACTGTTTTGAACAGTGCCAATTTAGAACATTTCCATCATTGCAGAAAGTTCTGTTGGGTGTTGCTAATCTAGAAACTGTAAGTTGGCATTTTAAAGCATTTGGTGAAGTAGATTCACTTAACTTTTTTATTTGTTCCAGTTGATGAATGTGAGGCAACCTTAAATATCTTATGCCGTCTTTACATTTTTTGCTTTGGTTGTGGCACCCTCTAGTGTTTCATCATTGTTATAACAATACTATCATGAAATGGTCTGTATGTCATTTGAGTTAAAGAGCATTAAAATATTTTGAAAAACTCATTATGTGTATGTATTTTTCTAGGGAAAAGCGGTGTAGCTTTTATTCATCCTCAAAAGGGTCTATGATTCAGAAAAGATTAAGAACTGTTCTCTGATAGACATCTTTGTGTAGTCAAAACTCCTTGTGTGATCTGTAAGCATTTTTTTCTTCCAGTATAAAAAAAAAAAATCATGTAACTTTTGGCTTTTCTATACTTTACCTGTCTTTGTATGTGAAATACTGTTCTGATAAGCTATACTTATACAGCACTCACTGTGTTGCATGTCCCATTTTAAGCCCTGTTACAAATAGTAGCTCATTTGATCTTTACATTAATTCTATGAAGTGGATGATATTATTCTCCCCATTTTAACTAAGTCACAGAAGCCCAATGAAAAGGTGCCAATAAGTGGCAAAGCAGAGATTCAAATTCTGTATTGTGACTCTAGAGTCTCTTAACCATCCTGCTATAGCAGTGAGGATTGGGATTGAGATGGAATGGACCCTTATACACAATGGGTCCCTTGTATAATAATAATTAAATCACTTCTAGCCAGTGCTGGAAATTATAGACAGCATCCAAGCCTTATTTTCAGTACATATACATAAACCTACATATACTACCTGCTGCTTATCCACAGTTTTATTTTCCATGGTTTTCATTATGGTCTGAAAATATCAAAAAGAAAATTCCAGAAATAAACAGTCTATTAGTTTTAAGGGTTTTATGTTTATCCATAAATGTTTGAAATTTTTGGATAAATGTTTGTATCTCCTTCCTTTTCCGTCTGTACCCTCTTCTCACTTCTTACCCGTGTCTCTTTTTATGAGTGATTTTATACTCTTTAATTTTTTAACGATTTGAAACTGATTTTGTACTATACTTCATCAGTGTATGGAAACAGAAACAGTTTCTGGAAACAGAAGCCCTAATGGTAGTCTTCTAAAATTGGGCTTAGACTCACTTCTTTATTGAGAGCATAAGAAGCCCAGATTGTTGTTTAGCAGTGTTCTAGGAGTAATTTCTGATGAGGATACATAATTTCTTTCCTTTGTATCAAGCAGTGCCTAGAAAATGTATGAGGGTATTTCAGAAAATTTAATTCCAGGTGTTGGAAGACTGAAAGAAGAATAAAGTATACACTGAGATAATCCATACAGGAAACAGCTGCCACTCCTAGGGGTAGGGGAACAAAAAGAGAAGAACCTAAGGAGCTCAGAGAGGACCCCACAAGGCTGACAGTCTGACTTCTGGGTGGGATGCTTTCCGGCTGGTGCTCAGCCACCAGGGACAAAGGAAGGACACAGCTGGAGTTGGGGGATACAGTGTCCTCTATTTTGGAGCAATGCTGATGTGAATGAAATACCTTCTCTCCTCTTCCAATCTCCCTGTGCAAAATTTTAAGAAAGAAGCTGGTTGGCAAGTCTGGAAAACTTCCTTGACTGATCCATCCCCCAGCTGGGTATAGAGCCACTCAGAACAAGTATAGTTGGCCTTCTGCTTCCAAGAGTTCCACTTCCATGGAATCAACCAACAATGGATCAAAAATATTCAGGAAAAAAAATGCACCTGTACTGAACATATGCATACTTTTTCCCCTTATCATCATTCTTTAAACAATACAGTCTAACAATACTTTGCATATCATTTGCATTATGTTAAATATTATAAGTAATCTTGAGATGATTTAAAATATGTATATGGGAGGATGTGTCCTATGCAAATGATTCATATGTCATATAAGGGACTTGAAATCATATATTTTGGTGTCCATGCAGGGTCCTGGAACCAGTCCTTCATGAAATTTTTAAAAATATAGTTGTAGAAGGACACGATACCTTTATTTTATTTATTTTTATGTGGTGCTGAGGGTCGAATCCAGTTCCTCATACGTGCAACTGAGCTACAACCCCAGCCCCTTCATGAATATTAAAGGACAACTGTTAGAAGTCTTGGAAATGGAATACACACACATACACACATCGATTATATATAATTAACAAAATTATATCTATAATAAAATTAAATATTTATAGAGAAACTGTAATTTTCTGGGTTTAGCTTTAGTAATTAAAGTGCAACCAGTCACCTCCCAATCTTTTATTAAGGGACAAATTATGACATGCTTTAAGAGACCTGTGGACCCAACAGTGCCTTCAATGAGCTTACAATGTTTTGTTGTTGTTTTTGGTACTAGGGATTGAACCCAGGGCACTTAACTGCCAAGCCATATCCCTAGCCCTTTAAAAATATTTTATTAAAGACAGGGTCTTGCTCAGTTGCTTAGGGCCTCACTAATTTGTTGAGCCTGGGTTTTAACTCATGATCCTCCTGCCTCAGCTTCCTGAGTTGCTGGGATTACAGGCATGTTCCACCATGCCTGGCACAATATTGTTTTAATAAAACCATCCACTCATCTTCAAGTCATCATGAAATTGTATGGTAAATCTTGTTCTGTAAAAGCATCATTATCGACCAGATGGTCATTGTTAATGACTGTTTACAAATTTAATCAACATTAGTATGAAAAATGTTGTGATTACAGTCATATAAAATTCTTTTAGTTTCAGATACTCCAAGTTAAATTAGTCTTATTCAAGATAAGGCAATTTCTAAACTCTAATGGGGCTGTTCTCTTGGTTCTTAGCATGAGAAAGGTTTTCCTAGCATATCATTTGATTTTAATTTTCAAAAGGATCAGTTTAGAAAGCAATATTCATTTGTTTTTAAAGATCATTTTGTTAAGGGACTGGGGTTGTGGCTCAGAGATAGAGTGCTCACTTAGCATGCGTGAGGCATGGGTTTGATCCTCAGCACCAAATAAAAATAAAATAAGGGTATTGTGTCCACCTACAACTAAAAAAAATTTAAAAATAAAAAAAAGATCATTTGTTAAAAGTCATAATTCATATGATAAAAGATCAGATAGAAGATTATAAAAGTCAATGGTCCTTTGCTACACTCTTCCTACCCCAGTCCCTATTACAGTGGCAGTTACTTTAACATTTTGTACTATTTTGTTTATTAGGGTTATCAAACAGTAATACCTCCATAACTCTAAAACATCTATACTATTTTTTCTTGATTTATCACACTTGGGCATTATTGACTTCCTTCTATGAAATGTAATGATTACTTTAGAGTATTTCCTTCTATTTTTTAAAAATTTTTATTAGTTATTGATGGACCTTTTTTATTTGTTTGTTTATATGTGGTACTGAGAATTGAACCCAGTGCTTCACACATGCTAGGCAAGTGCTCTACCACTGAGCCACAACCCCAGCCCCATTCCTTCTATTTTTGATAGTTACATTGTAAATTAAATTTTCCTGTTATGATAGGATCTGCGGCTTCCTTTACTATGAAGGAAAAGACATTAATACTCCTGACCATTGCTCCACCTTTCTGCCCCTACCTCCTGATTTCTGTCAGCCTTATCTTCGCTTTTATGTCATTAACTTTTACATTGTTTGGTATCACATTTAATTGTATTTTGGTCCATACTTGGAGTTTGGAAATGGAAAGCAATAACTACACATATGACTGTGACTTTTCTTTTTCTTTCTTTCTTTCTTTCTTTTTTTTTTTTTTTTTTTTTTTTTGGTAAGTGCCTAGTCATAGGAGGTTGGTTTGTTTGTGTTTTTTTTTTTCCTTCAACAATTCAGATATTACACTGTGAAAGAGAATATTCCCGCTCAAGTAGATTCTTCTAGTCTTAAACTCCATTTCTACTCAGAATTAAGCCATATTTCAACTTCTGTTTCCAACTGACTTTTTTGTGCAGTTTACTTTTTTTCTGCTGTGGTGGGAGGTTTGATCCATTACTCTATGTCCTACAAGAAGCAAATTCTAGGGTTGGCTTCAGGCTTTTTTGTTCTGTGGAGTTTAATTTCTGTCTTAGTGATAGTTTGAATTCTAGATGTGTCCAAGAATGTAAATTGAGCCTCTCTGGGTTTTCCTGGGTAGGCACATTGCTTGGTCTGAGATTTTTCCCTTAGGCAGTTCTTACAGTTTTTCTTTTGGTATGATAATGCTATCGATTAGACTAATGCTTTCTTTTACATTTAATTATACTTTGATTAGATTTCCTAACCTGTTCTTTGCACTTTGATTTTTAAAAATACTCTACACATAATGTTATCCATTATGTGTGGATTAGACTAAATTTAGCTCCCTTGAACATGTCTCCAGACTCCAGCAGTTCCCTAGATATTATTGACCACAAGTACCAGGATTTGCTGGATTAAGAAGTCTTTTTCTGCACTCTCTTCCATTATCTTCAGTCTTACCCTACCTGGCTTAGAAGGGCAAAAGTAGATACTCATCTCTACTCGGACCTTTAGATGAAGCACATATTGTACCCCAGGTGATTATACCTCAGGCTTAGGAAGAAGTTTTAATAAACTGGTTATACCCTTTTATTTGAATCCATATGTATTACCAGTATTTTCATCTTTTCACATTGGTTCAGAAGAATCATTGACAGGTCCATCCAAGCCTCTCTTTTTTGGGGGGTGGGAATAGAGGTGGGGGTGGCACCGGGGGTCAGTGTTGGGGGATCTAACCCAGAGCCTTGTACATGCTAGGCAAGCACTGTGCCACTGAGCCACACCCCAGCCGTGATCCTCTCTATTTTGTGAGTTATCACAAAATTATACTAGGAGTATTGGTTTCTTGTAGTTTCTTTATTTTGTGTCTAGGAGAACAGTATTTCAGTTGCTGGAGTTAATATAATATAGGGCTTTAGGGTGCAAATCTTTTGAATACAATCAAGAAAACCATCCTCAGAGATGGGTGTCTAATTTAAAGATGAAAAATTGAGGCCTGATGCTTAGGAGACTAGCCAAGGACATGAGTCAGGAAGAATAGAGTTAGCTGGCATCATCATAATTAATGTTGAGTACTTGTGTGCCAGGCACTGTGTTCCTGACTTTATCAGGATCATCTCATTTAATCCTCACGTCATCTTTTTGAGGATAGGTACTGTCATTTTTTTTTCCCCCACTTAAAAAATGACAGAATTGAAGCTTAGAGGTAACTTGTCCAGGGGTTCTATATATCTGGGCAATAGTCTATGCTGGTTTTTTATTTTATTTTTAAAAAATATTTTATTTTTTAGTTATAGTTGGACACAATACCTTTATTTTATTTATCTATTTTTATGTGGTGCTGAGGATCGAAACCAAGGCCTCGCACATGCTATGTAAGTGTTCTGCTGAGCCACAACCCCAGCCCCTGGTTTTTAAAAATTCACATTATCTAATATATTTCAGCCTTTTAGCAATTCTCATCAGTTTTGCTAGCCAGAGAATCTGATTGCTCATGAATGAAAGCTAAATTGCTTCACTAAAATTGACTTAACTAGATGGAGTCTAATGATCTCATGTAATATGTGTATGTCAGTCATATCTGGCTTTAGACAATCTGTTTAATTTATGAAAACATTGAAAGCAACATTTACAGATATCTCACTCTGGTTCAAAGAAACCAGAACACCCTTGCCTTTGCATTTTAGAGTGTGTAGAATACAAATGGTTAGAGAGACTGAAGGCTAGGATGAGGGAGGGAGGGAGGTGGAAAGAGATGAGGCACTAGGCAGAAGTGACAAGCCTGTGGAGCAGACAGCCCTATTGATTTATGCTGTGAACTGCATTTGGGAGCAAAGAATTGAAATCCATTATGCCAAGCACATAGCGTACAAATCCCTTTGAAAAGCAGTTTGATGCCATCTAATCCCAAATCATTTGAAAACAATTTTGAAGTACCCAGAATTCTAAAATGCCCTATGCAATTTGTCTCTTAGATTAGGAGAACAGAGAAATGGATGGAAAAATAGCACTTTATTGGTATTTTCTTCTCATATATTGTGTTTAACTGTGTGACTTAGTGTGTTCAGTTACGTTTTAGATAAGTACAAATCTGGGGGCGAGGACATATTCCCTTCGATTTTCTGAAACTTGCACCAAATACAAGATATGGACGAAATCTTGGGGCAGCTTATCAAATATATCTCTTAAAAAAAAGATTTTAATAGTCCATAATGTCAGACTTTTAGAAATGTTCCAAATATGTTACAAATAATTTTTGTAGTCTCCTTACCCAGATTTTCCAAATGTTAACATTTTGCCCTGTTTTTCTTCCTTTTATTTCTCTATTAAATAAATATTATTTTGCCATGTTCCTTTTAAAAAGCTTCATTTGGAAAAAGGAGGGTGTGATGGCGGGGGGAGATGACCTCAACAGGAAAGGAAGAGTGAGAAGGGGATTGGTGTGATAGCTGAGTGCTTCCTAATCTTTTTGGATTTGTGGAACCCTGTGGTTGTTTTATTTTGTAATTATAGTGAACTTTATATTGAAATACAGCATACTCCTTGAGATAATTAAATAGTTCCAAAGTTAATAATTACTATGTTAGAAGGATGAATTGTCATATGTGTAGAATATAGTGTTAAAAAAAGGCAATTAAAGAGCAAAAAGATTTGGGAATAGTGCAAGAATTAAAACAGAATCAAGAACAAAAAATAAGAATCTGGTCATCTGCATGCAAACAGTTGACCTGAAGAAGAAAGACAGCAGGATGAAACTTAAAGTGATTACTCAGAGGAACAAAGGATTTTAGAAGTCCCCAAAGATGGAAAATGAGACTTATAATAGAGCAGAGTAAAAGTGACAAGAATTTAAATAGATTATTATGTTCCTTTTAGATGTAGCCATAAAAGTCATTTGTCTATATCTATATGATTGCAATTTCTTTTGGTAAGTTCTAGATATACAGTGATGTATATTATCACAATAGTCAAATTTCACATTTTTGTGTGGGTTTATACACATAAGGTTGTATACTCAACTTTTCAATATGGGTGGGTCAAAATTTAAAGTATATGTCCTTTGACCAAGCAATTATATCTTCAAAAATTTATTCTTTTTGTTTGGTTTTGTTTTTGTGGTTGTGGGGATCAAACCCAGGGCCTCATGAGTGTCCGGCAAGCGCTATACCACTGAGCCACATCACCAGTTCAAGAATTTATTCTTAAAAACAATTATCAAATAGTGTGTACAGTTTTTAAATAAAGAAAATAAAGGGCTAGTTTTTTAATTCTGTTCTGAGATTAATCTCATTCTTTGTATAGAAGTTAAACCTGTATAAGGATTTTGAAATTTCAAATTGTGGTAAAATATATACAACAGTAAATTTATCATCTTACTCATTTTCAGATGTCTAGTTCAGTAATGTTGGGTACATTCATATTGTGCATCCAAGCTCCAGAACTCCTTTCATCTTACAAAACTGAAATTTTGAACCCATGAAGCACCTCCTCATTCCCTCTTCCCCTCAGCCTCTGGCAACTACTTTTCCGCTTTGCTTAACTGTGATTTTCACTACTCTAACTACCTCATGTAAATGAAATTATATAGTATTTATTTTTGCCACTGGCTTATTTCACTGAGCAAAATGCCTTTTCCTAAAATCTCATCCAGGTTGTAGCAATGTGTCAGAATTTCCTTTTTTAATCCTTGCTCTCATACAAGCATGGCTTTCCCCTCTATCAACTTACTGCACCAGAGAGGTGCATTTGTCCTGGTCGATGAGCCTGGATTTACACATCATTGTCACCAAATTCCAGAAGTATACATTAGGTGTTTACATTGGTGTTGTATGTTCTATGGGTTTGAACAAATGTATAATGATATGTATCTACTACTATGGTGTCATACAGAGTAGTTTTACTGCCTTCAAAATCCTCTGTGCTTTGCCTATTCATCCCTCTATTCCCCTTAATACCTGGAAATCACTGAACCTTTTACTGTCTGCATAATTTACCCTTTCTAGAAGGTCATATAGTTGAAATCATGTGTTATATAACCCTTTCAGATTGACTCATTTTACCTGGTAATGTTAATTTAAGGTTTTTCTATGGCCTGATAGTTAATTTTTTACTGCCAAATAATAATTTCATAGTTTGGATCAACAACATTTTTCTATCTGTTCATTTACCGAAGGACATTGTGTTGCTTCCAAGTTTTGGCAATTGCAGATAAAACTGCTGTAAACATCAATGTGCAGATTTTTGTGTGAACTTAAGTTTTCAGTTCCTTTGGGTAATACCAAGAACTATAATTGCTGGATCGTATAGTAAGAGTGTATTCAGTTTTGTAAGAAATGCCAAACTGTCTTTGAAAATGACTGTACCCAGCAATGAGTGACAATTCTTGTTCCACATTCTGGATAGCATTTAGTGTTGCTAGTGATTTGGATTGTACCTATTCTAATAGGCATGTAGTGGTATCTTGTTTTAATATCCAATTCCCTATTGGCATATGATGTTGAAAATTTTTTCTATGCTTATTTATCACTTGTATACCTTCTTTGAGATCTCTCTTCAGATTGGTTATTTTACTATTGTTGAGTTGTAAGAATTCTTTGTTTATTTTGGATAACAGTCCTTTATTAGATATGTCTTTTTACACATATTTTTCTCTAACCTATGAGCTTACCTTCTCATTCTTTTGACAGTGTCTTACACAGAATAAATTTTTTTTTATTTTTCTGGTTTTATGTTCTGTTTTGTTTTTGGTACCAGGGATTGCATACAGGAGCACTTAACCACCGAGTCACATCCCCAGCCCTTTTTATTTTTTATCTTGAGATAGGGTCTCACTAAGTTGCTGAGAATGACTTTGAACTTTCAGTCCTCATGCCTCAGCCTCCTGAGTCACTGGGATTACAGGCATAACGCCACTGTGCCTGTCTAGAGTAAAAGTTTTTATTGTTTTGAAGTCCAGTTTCTCAATTCTTTCTTTTATGTATCCTGACTTTGGCATTGTATTTAAGAAGTCATTGCCATAAGTTATCTAGATTTTTTTCCCATATTATCATCTAGTCGTTTTATACTTAGGTACATGATCTGTTTTGAGCTTATTTTTGTGAAGAATAGAAGATCTGGTTGGGTACAGTGGTTGGTGTCTATAGTCCCAGCTACTCAAGAGGCTGAAGCAGGGGATTCCTTGCACCTAGAAGTTCATGGCAGCCTGGACAAGACTGCATCTTAAATAATTAATTAGAATAAGGTCTGTGTCTTGATTAGTTTTTTGATGTGAATGTATTTGTGTTCTAGCACCCATTCATTGAAAAGACTAACTTTGTTGAAAATTCATATTGACTTTGCCCCCCTATAAAAAAAATCAGCTGACTGAGACTTGGGTTGTAGCTCACTGGTAGAGTACATATCTAGCATATGTGAGGTTCTAGGTACAATTCTCAGCACTGAATTTAATAAACAAAAAAAGTCCATCAACAACTAAAAAAATATATTTTTAAAAAAATCAGTTGACTGTATTTATGCATGTCTATTTCTAGACTCTCTGTTTTTGTTTCATTGAACTAATTGTTCTTTTGCCAGTACCATACTGTCCTGATTTCTTAAAGTCAGATGGTGTCAATCTTCTTACTTTCTTGTTCTTCAGTATTCTGTTGGCTCTTCTGGGTCTCCAGCCTCTCCGATAAACATTTGTATGTGTGTGTGTGTTGGTGGCAGCCTGGGGCAGGGCGGGGCGGGGGTGAGTATTGAACCCAGGGGTACTCTACCACCAAGCTATGTCCCCAGCCTTTTTGAGTTAGGGTCTCGTTAAGTTGCTTAGAGCCTCACTAAATTGCTGAGGCTGGTCTAGGATTTGTGATCCTCCTGCCTCAGCCTCTCAAATCACGGAGATTACAGGTATGTGCCACCATGCTCAGCCTCTCAGTATAAATTTTAACAACAGTTTGTTGATTTCCACAATAGCTTGCTAAGATTTTGTTTGGGATTATGTTGAATTTAGAGATGAAGTTGGAAGAACTGACATGTTGTTTGTCACATCCTGAGCAACAGTTTATTTACAGGTAACCAAACTGGTTGATAAGGGGATTAGGAAAAAAACAGACACAAAAGTAAAGAAAAAGCTAGGGCTTTGCGGTCCAGCCTTCTTCTGGTGGAGGAAGACTGACCACGAGCAAGCTTGCAAGTTTACTATATAGGTTTAAACTTCAGAAGGATTTATTGTGAGAAAGCTTCTTCAAGATAAACAAAACCAGGGGCCTTGTTGCGGCTCAGTGGTTGAGCACTTGCCTAGCGTGCATGAGACACTGGGTTCCATCCCTGGCACCACGTAAAAATAAAAACAACTAAAATACAGGTATTGAGTCCATCTACAAAACTGAAGCTGAGGGTTAAAGCAGCCCAATTAGAACTCTACCTCCAGGCAGCAGACATTTGAACCCAAAGTTTTGAAATAATAAAACTCCTTGGCTAGCAAAGAATTTCCCTTTGAACAAGGCATCACTATACAACTGGGCAGTTTTCTATCAGGACCTTTGCACTGAGAAATTCCCTTGTCTCGAGAGATGTTGCCTCTGTCTTTGGGCAGTTCAGAGACCCATAATTCATTTGTTACTCCTGATAATTGATAGTATTGAGTCTTCCTATCCATCAATATGGAATATCTATTTAGTTGATTTCTTTCATCAGAGTTTTATAATTTTCCCTGTATAGATTTTGTACCTATTTTGTTAGATTCATACCTTAGGATTTCATTTTTTGTGGGTGTTAATATAAATAATATCATGTTTTAACTTCAAATTCCATTTGTTCATTGCTGATGTATAGGAAAACATTGACTTTTGAATGTTCATTTTGTATCTTGCAACCTTGCTATAATTACTATTCCAGATTTTTGTTGATTGTCTTAAATTTTTTACATAGAAAAATATGCCATCCATTAACAGAAACAGTTTTGTTTCTTCCTTCCCAATCACGGTACTATTTGTTTATGTATTTTCTTATCGAATTAACTAGCATTTCTAGGACAATGTTGGAAGAAGTATTGAGAGGAGACATCCTTATTTTTTTTCTGACTCTAGTGGAAAAGCTTCTAGTTTCTCACCATTAAATATAATGTTAGCTGTAGGTTTTTTTGTAGATGTCTTTTAACAAGTTGAGGAAGTTCCCCTTTATTCCTAATTTGCATTTTTTTTCCTTTTTAAGGCTGAATAATATGTGGTATGTATGTACCACATTTTGTTTCCCAATCACCCGTTGATGGACACTTGGGTAGCTTCCACCTTTTGGCTATTGTGAATAATGCTGCTATGAACATGGGTATACAAATCTCTCTTTGAGACCCTGCTTCCAATTCTTCTGGGTAAGTACCAGAAGTGGAATTGCTGAATTGTATGGTAGTTCTATTTTAAATTTTTTGAGGGACTAATATACAAAATATTATATGCAAGAATTCACGATGCTGATGTTTATAACATCAAAATTTTGGAAGCAGCCTTGCTTCATCAGTAGGTGATTGGTTACATAAATTACAGCACATCATACAATGACGTATTCTGTAGCTCTTTAAAAACAATATGGTAGATCTATATAGTGATTTTTCAAAATTTATTTTTATTTATTTATTTATTCGTTTATGTATTATGTATTTGTGTGCCTCACATGTATTAGGAAAGTGTTCTACCACGAGCCACAACCCCAGTCCCTCTATATAGTTTTAATGTGTTAAAATGTCCAGATATATTTTAATATGAGAAAGGCAAACAATGTATATAATATGCTCATTTTAATTTTAAATCTATATACATATATCTTGTGCTCATTTTTTTTTTCAAGAATAATGAACTAGAAAGGGAAAGGAGATTGTAAGTACAGCAGGAGAGCAAACTTCACTGCATTATAATTTACTGCTTCAGTTTAGGGTTTACAAGAAATGTAGCTTTGTAAGCAGAGAAGTCAATTTGAATAATCGTATGAGGGGGTTAACTTCCATTTTCTTTGAAATACAAAGAAAATGTTAAGTATTTGACTTATTTACAGTTTTTATGTCCATAATGTCAAATGCTAGTCACTGGGATATTTTGTTTTGTTTTGTGTTTTGCATTACTAGGGACAGGTCCCTAGGACTTTGCATGTGTTAGGCAAATGCTCTTGTCACTGAGTTACATCCCTGGCCCTTTTTATTTTTATTTTGAGACAAGATTTCACTAAGTTGTTCATGGTGGTCTTGAACTTGTGATCCTCCTGCCTCAGCCTCCTGAATAGCTGGGATGACAGGCGGGTACTATCATGCCTGGCAATTTTTGTTGTGTTCTTATATTTTTAAAGTCTTTTTGTTATTTGTGTCAAGAATATTTGTTAGTTGTGACGTGAGATATAAAATTATCACAGTGAATTTCCATCAAAATGGTTTCACATAAGGAAAACTTCCCTCCATTAAAAAAAAAAAATTTAGTTGTAGATAAACACACAGTATCTATTTATTTTTATGTGGTGCTTAGGATTGAACCCAGTGCCTCACATATGCAAGGCAAGCACTTTACCACAGCCCCAGACCCCCTCCATTTTTATGTCATATTTGAATAGTGCTTTCTGTTTCCTGTGGCTTGGTGTGATGAGGTAAGTAGTGAAATCAGGCTTGTCAAAGTCCTTTTGTTCTTTGGAGAAAATATCAATCTTTTTCTTAGTTTAGGAATCGTGCTACATTACACACTGAATTCTGTTTTTTGTTTTGTTTTGTTTTACTTTTATTTTGGCAGTAGATCTTCATGGAGGAACACGGAGTGACTCAAACTGAACACATGGCTACCATAGAAGCCCATGCAGTGGCCCAACAAGTACAACAGGTCCACGTGGCTACTTACACTGAACACAGTATGCTAAGTGCTGATGAAGACTCCCCTTCTTCTCCTGAGGACACCTCTTATGATGATTCAGATATTCTCAACTCGACGGCGGCTGATGAGGTTACAGCCCATCTGGCTGCTGCAGGTAATATTTGGACTGGGATTTTTTTTTTTTTTTCCCTTTACTTGTGGTACCATTCTTATCTGAAAGATTTAGGATCAAGGCAGGCACTCTCACATTTATCTTCATCACAATTTTTTTTTTTAGCGGTGCTGGGGATCAAACCCAGGGCTTCACGCATGCTAGGTAAGTAGTCTACCACAATTTTTTAAGCCTTGCATATAATTACTGGGACTTGATCTACAGTCATTTACTATTAATGTATGACTTTGGTTTTATTGTCTTATCCCATTCTGAAGGTCTTTGGTACCAGGGATTGAACCCAGGGGCGCCTAACAACCACTGTGCCACATCTCCAGCCCTTTTATTATATTTTATTTAATCAGAGTCCCACTGAGTTGCTTAAGCCCTGGATAAGTTGCTGAGGCTGGCTTTGACTCACGATCCTGCTTCTGTCTCCCAAGCCACTGGGATTACAGCTGTGTGCCACTATGCCTGGCTCTCTTTTGGCTTTTAACTGAAGTATTTATTCCATTTATATTAAATGTAAGAACTGATATATTTAGATTTAAATTTGTCATCTTGGGGCAAGGGATGTAGCTCAATGGTAGATTGTATGCTTAACATGCTCGAGGTCCTAGGTTCAATCCCCAATACCAAATAAATAAGTAAATTTATTATTTTTTATTTAACATTAAATCTTTAATAATTTGTCTATGTAAATCTTTAAAAATTAAATAATTTCTTCACCTATTTATTTGACATATTTACTACATGTTTTATCTTTGCTCACCTGTTATATTTACCTTTCTGTTTGGCTTTCTGTTTTTTGAGTGATTGAAAAGTTTTCTTTCTTTATTTTTCTTGTTAATTTGGAAGATATATATGCTTTTACTATTGATGGCTCCCCTTGAAATTAAATCATATATCATTCATTTATCAGAGTCTTATATACTTGGTACTTTTGTCCTTCATGGGGATATAATTTCATTCCTGTGTTCCTGTCTTATGCTATTATTATCTGGTGTATTCATTCATTGAATATTTTAAACCCCACAAGATATTGTTTTATACATAGTTGATATTCACTTTTTTTTTAAAGAGAGAGTGAGAGAGAGAGAATTTTAATATTCATTTTTCAGTTATTGGCGGACACAACATCTTTGTTTGTATGTGGTGCTGAGGATCGAACCCGGGCCTCGCGCATGCCAGGCGAGCGCGCTACCGCTTGAGCCACATCCCCAGTCCGATATTCACTTTTTCTATGTCTCCAGCTGCCTTATGAGATCATTTTTCTTCTGCCCCAAGGACATCATTTAGTACTTCATTTAGTGTGGATCTACTAGTAGCAAATTCTGCTTTTGCTTATCTGGGAACGCTTTTATTTATCCTTCAACTTTGAAGGATATTTTCTCTAGGAATGAAATTCTAGATTGGTGGTTATATTTTCTAATATTAAAGATAGCGTTCTACTGTCTTTTTTTTTTTTTGAGAAGTGTTAAATATTCTTTATTTAAAATATCATACATAAACCACACTAAAATGCCTTTCCATAAGGAAAGAACAGCATTTTAGATACAGGGAATTCTAATTAAATTGGCATGGTCAACAAAAATATAAAGTAGACACTGCTTCCTTATCTTTAACCACTGCCTTTAATAGGCTAATGAACACAAATTGAAACAAATGTAAATCATGCTTGATTCTGAGAGAGTGAAGTGATTTCCCCCATATTTTAAACATATTCACATAATCAGTTCTATAAAACTAAATATAAAACCAGTTTTCAGATGTCATTCACCATTTTTGTGAAATACTGAACATTACTAATTAAGTCCAACCACAACTTTAAAAACGGGAAACAGTGATAGAATTTACTGAAGTGGGAATATAACCAAAATATTAATTTAACTACAAGTCAGTTTTACTTAAATCAGGATTGTCCAACAAAAATAATTTTGTCATTCATTCATGATCTGATTTCTGGTGTATCACATCAATTAAATTATGGTGCACATAAAAAAGCCAAGAGACATTTCTGTTTTATAATAAATAAGGCAGTAGCTATTCCTCATTAGTGGCTTTTTTGAGGTAAGCTATTAGGTCTGCCCTTTCTCCCTTCTTCTTAATGCCAGTGAAGATCATTTTTGTTCCAGGGATGTACTTTTTGGGATTCTCCAAATACTCCATCAGTGTATCCTCTCCCTAGGTGATGCCTTTGTTCTTGTTAGCATCTGTATAAGAGAATCCAGCAACCTGACCTGTCTTCCGCCCAAACAGTCCATGGAGATTTGGCCCAGTCTTGTGCTTACCTCCCTTTTCCACCGTGTGGCACTGGGCACACTTCTGAACAAAAATCTTCTTGCCTTTCTCAACATCACCCATTTTTAATTCACTAGTGCAAAGAAGGTTCCCGATCAGAAGCTGGACGTCCCACTCTCTCGAGTTCTACTGTCTTTTGGGTCCCATTGTTGCTATTGAGAATCCAACTGTTTCTAATGTCTACTAATTCTTTGAAGGTTATCTCCCATATTGGTGCCTCCCTACTAACTGTTTTTAAGATTTTCTGTCTTTAGTTTTGTGATGTATCTGGCTCTGATTTCTTCTCTTTAGGATTCTTTAGATATCTTGAATCTGTGAATTATTATCTTTCATCAATTCTGAGAAATCTGAGCCATTACATTTTGTTTATGATTCATTCCATCTCTTTCCCTTTATGACTCCAATTAAATTTGTTAGTCTTCCTCACTGAATCCTTCATGTCTCTTGCCTTTTGTTCTGTCTGTACCATTCTTTTGTCTTTTTATGCTTTATTCTGTGTAGTTTGTTCTGTCTTTTAATTTATTAATTTTTTTCTTAGCTGTATCTAAAATGCTTTTAAATCTGTTCACTGAATAACTAATTTTGATAATTGTTAATGGTTTGGGCTGTTTTTTTCCCCCCCTCTCTCCCTAGTTTTAGATGTTTATTTATTCACAGTGCTAGGGATCAAACCCAAGGCTTTATGCCTAGGCAAGTACTATACCACTGAGTTACATCCCGAGCCCTAGAATTTCTAGTGTGTGTTTTTCCCCTTACAAATCTGCACTGTTGCAGTTTCTAGCTGTGGTGGTGGTGGTGGAGGGGAGTTCTTAAATCCCCTTGAATAAAGTAAACACGATTTTACAATTTATCTGGTAATTCAACTTTCTGCAGTACTATGGATCTCTGTTGTATGCTATTTAATGCCATTTCTTGTTTATGTTGGCTTGTCTCTTCATATACTAGTTATATTTGAATGCATGCTGGATGATGTTTTGGGAAACTTATTTTTAGAAATAAATTTTGAGTCTAGGATAATGTTAATTTCCTCTTGAGATTTTTTTTTTTGGGGGAGGGAGTGGGGGGTTGGAGTATTGGGGATTGAACCCAGGGACACTTTCCCACTGAGCCACATTCCCAGCCCTTTGAATTTTTTATTTTGAGACAGGGCCTCATTAAGTTGCTTAGGGCATTGCTAAGTTGCTGAGGATAATCTTGAATTCTCAATCCTCCTGTCTCAGCCTCCCAAGTCTCTGGGATTAGAGTCTCTGCACTCAGTTTACAGTGATTTTTGTTTGCTTCTGCCAAATATCTGAGGGCAGTGGGAATCCTGGATCATCTTAATCCAATTTAAGGTTCTGAGACTTTCTAGAGTACTAAGTGACTTAAAGCTGGGCTGTATTTTATATTATTCTATTTATATTGTAATAGCACCATAAAAACTATGCCTAGATGGTCTAGTGTTATATAAAGAATAAATACCTTAGAAGATATTTAGGAAAAGCTGGACAGGAAATCAGTGCTCAGGAGTGGCAAAAATACTATCTTTATAAATGAATGCTGTATTTAAGGAGAAGGAGACGGATACAATGAAGAATGAGTAATCTTATATTTTCAGTTATTATCTAATGTGTTAATTCTGGAATGGTGATTTAAAAATAAGGCTTAGAGCTGGGGATATAGCTCAGTGGTAAAGCACTTGCCCAGTATGCATGAGGTCCTGGATTTGAACCCTGGCACTCCTACCCCCGCCCCCGCCCCCAAAAGGCTTAGTGGTGTAACAGATGAGATGTTTAACATATGTTTTGTGAAATTCATACACTTCCCAGAAGAGGGCATCCTAACACAGTGAATTTAAGTCAATGTTTTTCCTATAAAGGAAGATACTGCATTGTCATAGTGTTAAGATTAGAAAAGGTGGCTGGCATGTAGCTCAGTGGGCATGCTTATTCCCTAAGTTCAATTCCTAGCACTGCATTTAAAAAAAAAAAAAAAAAAACTTAGGATAAGTACTGTAGTTTAACCCTTTCACGTGACATGTGTGGAAACTGAGGGAGAAAATATTTAGTGTTAACAATAATTATTGAGGAACTATTACTAGAAGACAGGCAAGAACTTGCTCCCAAGGAAGCTCTCAGTCTAGTGGTGGAGGAGGGATACAAATAGTAAAGTGATATAATTTCAGTGAACATTGAATGCTCTGAAGAAAATAACAAGGTAAAGTAATGGTGAGAGAAGGTGGGCTAGTGAGTGGTTGGAGAATGTTCTCTGGAGATGGTTGTCATTGACAGGCAGTTAAGTATCAACAAAGGAAAGGGCATTTCAGACTTTGGAAATAACCAGAGCAAGAACTCACTAATGGGAAATAGGAAGGAGGACGTGGTGGTTGGAGCTTTGTAAGCCAGAAGAGAAAATGGTGCAAGAGGGCAGGTGTGAGTCAAACCACTCAGGGTTTAGGAGCTGTGTAAGGTAAAGAATTTGTAGAGACTGCAGAGGCCATGGTTAATTGCCTGGGCTTGCATTTGAATCCTAACTCCACTTAATGCTAGCTAGAAGATCTTTCTGAGGAGTGAGTCTGTAGCATGCATCATGTTTGAAGGAAACCCAGAAAAGGTAAATGACCATTCATCTTACCACGTTGTACCTCAAAAATGCTTCTAATTCTCAGCAGCCCATTTTAATGCTGATAGCCCCTAATTAGTGTTGATTTTCAAGGCAGAAAGTTTAGAAGTAGTACAACCAAATGAAGTCAGTAGGTAATAAAAACAATAATATCTCAAGATAGTCAAATGTTTTGGTGTCAGTCACCAATGTGAATTTTAGAGGACTTCTTTTTTTAAGAAAAATTGAATTTATTTTATTTTCTTCAAAGTGATAAGGGATAGGGTAACAGATTATGTCACATGGTCTTAGACATAATTAGTACCTTCAATGTGATGTTTGGAAAAGTTGCCTCATACTAAAGTATAAAATACTTGAATATTTGAATATAGAAACATTCAAGATTGATATGACAAACACATGCTCTCACTACCCAGCTTTGTCAATTATGGCTGCTATTTTGACATGTTTACTTCAGTTTTGTTTTGTTTTTTTTTTTTAATAAGAATTACAGATGTGGTTGAAACTTCCGGTGTTCCTCTTTCTAATCTTGTTCTTCTCCCTAAGAAACCATTATTCTGGATTTGGTCTTTCTCATTGTCTTGCATTTCTTTATATTTTTGTTCTGTGTACATGTATCATTAAATAATACCTGGCATTGTTTTACATATTTTAAATTACATATTAATGAAATTACTCTTTTTTTTTTTTTTTTTTTGTACTGTGGATTGAACTCAGCAGGTACTTAACCACTGAGCCACATCCCCATCCCTTTTTTGTATTTTATTTAGAGACAGGATCTCACTGAATTGCTTAGTGCCTCACGCCATTGCTGAGGCTGGCTTTGAACTTGCAATTCTCCTGTCTTAGCCTCCTGAGCCGCTGGGATTATAAACATGCACCACTGCGCCTGGCTATATTATATTATATTATATTTCTATAATACCATGTTTAATTGATTTAGCATTATTCTCTGAGATTTATTCATGGCAATAATATGGCTGTGTATTCATTTCAACTTTTATTTGGGATTGCATTCATTACCTGAACATTTCATTCATAGATACTTAGGTGGTTTATAATTTTTTGCCATCATAGTTGCTGCAAATGAAAATCATTTTACATATATTCTTATACATATGTGTGATAGTTTCTCAAATATGGCTTTCAAACTCTTTATAATGTCTCACATTAATATATTTTAAATTGTGATCCAGAATAAATAAACAGTCAAACCACACAAGGTTTAGGAGCTGTGCAAGGTAAAGAATAAAGCTGGGGGTGTAGCTCAGTACACATATAACAGAAATAACAATTTTTCATGAAATAATACTTATCCCTATTACAAGTGATATTACTCTGTAATATTTTCTAGTCTATTCTGTTTTATTCTATTTTAGTGGGGGAAAAAACTGCTCACAAGCCACCAAATGGTCATAATCTACAATTTTAAAAATACTACTTGAGGGGCTGGGGGTGTGGCTCAAGCAGTAGCGCGCTTGCTTGGCATGCGTGCGGCCCAGGTTCGATCCTCAGCACCACATACAAACAAAGATGTTGTGTCCGCCAATAACTAAAAAATAAATATTAAAATTCTCTCTCTCTCTCTCTCTCTCTCTCTCTCTCTCTCTCCCCCCCCCCCCACTCTCTCTTTAAAAAAAAAAAATACTACTTGAGAGTATATGCAGGAGGGGAGCTAGAGGGCCAAAGATAGACTAAATACTGACTTTCCAAATCAGTGTATTAACTTAAATTTTCATAAACAGTGGTAGAGCAAAATGGGAACTTTAGCAATTTAAGAGCTGACAGGCTGTGGTTTTGCATGCTGACACCCAGCAGCTCTGTTTACTGACATTTAACCATAGGGGCTTGTAGCCGCTTACAGGTACCTTACAGATAACAGCAGTAGTGGAAGCAGGAAACAGTAACAGGGACAGAACAATTCCCTTTTAGGCTTAGTGCAATAAAAGTCCCTAAACTATATGAGCTACAAGTCCCTGGGCTGTTGACAAGCTTCATCCATATGAGAAATGAAGAATGCAACCTCCAAGAAAATGACACCAACTTTCTTGCCTGTGTGTACCCAAAACTTGCTTATGCATAAAAGTTAAAACCCTACTTTGATCAGGGTTCAGACTTTGGACTGTGCTGCTGCTAATAAAGTGTTGCTTCCAGATCTCGGGGTCCTGACCCTTAATTCCCACTACACTAGAGTACCTGTTGATTCTCATCCCCATATTTGGTATTATTAGTCTTTTTCATTGTTCCCAATCTAGAAGGTATAAAATAATATCTCCATGTTGGTGTTTTTTTAGTTTAATTTAATTTTTTTGCAGTTTTGGGGATTGAATCCAGGGCCTCAAGCTCACTTTGGCACCTTTTCTACCACAGAGCTGTGTCCTCAGTCTTCAGTGTTGGTTTAATTTGCATTTCTCCAAGATAGAGTCTGTTTTTCCACACAGACAATTAGCACCATATTTTTGATAGTCTATTCTTTTCTTACCCATCTGCTCATATGGTAGAATGTTTATGAACTTTTCAATTCATTTTTATTGGCTTGTCTATCCCTGAGCCAGTTCTACACTTAATAACTATAGCTTTATAGTGACTATTTAATTATAGTTATTATTTAATATGTGATAGAATGAGTGTCCTCTCTTCTTAATATCTTTTAGATTGCCTATTCTTGGCCATTGCACTTCCATTTAAATAATAGATTCATTTATCAAGTTCCCCCAGAAGCCCTTACTGGGATTTTCATTTGAATTGTGTTGAATTTATAGATTGATCAAATTAAGCAACTTTATTCATAATAGCTTAAAATTGGAAATAGCCCAAGTGCCATGGATTAATTAAACTAGTTTATTCTTACACTGGAATACTACTCAACAAGCAAAAAGGAACAAATGACTGAATGGATGAATTCTAAAAACATTTTTCTAAGTAAAAGAACTTTACTAAAGAGGATATATGTTGTATAATTCTGTTTATTGAAGTTCTAGAATAAGTAACATCAAAGTAGCGTGAAAAAAATCAGAAAATAGTAGTACCTTTGGGAGGATTAGAAAGGGGCATGAAATAACCTTTTTTATTTATATATATACACACACATACTATATACTTGAGTTTGTGTATTTCATTATATGTAGATTTTACCTCATGAAAAAATGCAAAAAAAAATATTGAATTGTAGCTAATGATATGCCTGCTGAAGTATTTAGGGCTATCATTGACATTTGCATTTTACTTTGAAATGCCTTAAAAGAATTTGGATTGGTGAGTGGATAAATGTATGTAGTGAAATGTTAAAATTCTTTTAACTTTGCTTAATGTGTGGAAGTATTCATGATAAAATATTGGATTCCTATAACTCAATAGAAAAATGAAGAAGCTGATTTAAAAATGGGCAAAGGACTTGAATAAATGTTTCTCTAAAGAGTTAAATAGATGGCCAGCAGCTATATGAAACGATGCTTAACGTCGTCCTCGTAGAACTTCAAGAGATGCAAATCAAAACCACAATAAAGTAGCACCACACACTTGTTAGGATGGCTGTTATCAAAAATATGAAAGATAACTAATTTTGACAAGGTTACAGAGTAATTGGAACCCTTTTTTGGAGTTTCCTCAAAAAATTCAAAATAGAAACTGTTGGATATTTACCCAAAACATTTTAAATCAGGATCCCAAAGAGGTATCCCACGTTCATTGATGCCTTGTACACAATAACCATGATGTAAGAACAATCTACATGTCCAGTGATGGATGAATGACTAAAGAAGATACAGCATATATGTACACAAAATGGAATATTCAGCCATATAAAATGAAGGAAATCCTGCTGTGTGACAATGTGGATGCATCTTGAGGACATTTTGCTAATTGAAATAAGCCAGTCACAAGAGGACAAATACTGCATGATTCTACTTATGAAGTATCTGAATAATCAGACTCGTAAAAGTGGAGAGTTAGGATGGTAGGACTAAGGGGAAGGATATCTGGGGAGTTTATGTTCAGCAGAGTTTCAGGGCTGAAGGATGTAGCCTAGTGGTAGTTTTTGCTTAGGGTGTGCAAGGCCTTAGGTTTGATCATTAGCACCACACATGTGCATGTATGCACACACACAAAGATAGCTTCACTTGTGCAAGAGGAATAAGTTCTTGATATCTGCTTGTACAAAATTATGCTTATAGTTAATTAATATTGTACATACTTAAAAGTTTTGTTAAGGTAGATTTCAGTAATGTTAAGTATGCATACTATAATTATGTAAAATAAAACATTGGGAAAGAATGCATCAATAAGATTTCTTTCTGTACCAACTGAAAGAAAGCAGTCAAATATTTTCAGCTTGCTTTTGGGAATCAAGTTTGGCTGATTAGGCTACTAAACAACATGCACAGAAGCTCATCTGGGTTTTCCTGAAAGCTTATTTTAATTCATTCACTTAGAATATACATGCTGGTATCATTGTGAGCAATTCAATTTAGATTTATTTAACCCTTCTAGAGGGTTCACTAATTAGGATAAAGGTAGAGCACCTTTTTAAAAAGAAAAAAGAAATGTATTTGATATATTGAGAGTGCAGGTATCAGAGACTCTCATTGTTCATTAGGGTTACCTTTCATCCACCCTGCAAAACACACACACACACACACACACATACAAAATACATGAGTTTTAGGGCAAGCCAGACCAGATTTTATTCTGATTTCCTCCTTAGAGCAGGGAAGTTTTCATCTCTTTTCTGCCAGGATGCTTTCATCAACTTGACCTAATGGCCAACATCTCCCCTTTTTGGCAAAATTCCCAGAGATAACAAGAAAAGTTTTCAATTAAGGATGGTATTCTTTTACATATTCCTCTTATAGGTGATGTTGTTGCAGTTTCGGGTGTGAGTATTTTCTCTTAGTACCTTAACTTGGCTGAGTGCAAATGAAAGTAATTTGTCTCGGTTTTGACAAACCTTCATCTTAATGCCACAGTTTGTCCTAGCACCTCTGAGAATATTGCCATTACAGACCAGGCATGCTGGCAAAACAGCTTTATACAAACTTCAAGCTGGTGTGTGGTGAGGAGGTATAAGTCATTTGTGCTGTAAAAAGATTCATTGTAAGTTTTAGTAGTAAATCAAAGTATGATTCATGTTAAACAATAGTGAACTATATTGTTAGTATCAGAAACATTCCATTTTCCCTGACAATATATTAGGAAAGAAATGCTAAGTTTTTTGTGAATCTTTAATTGCTTTCTGTCTTATATAGTTGCAGGCTTCAATCTCAGCACATACTTACTATTTCAGGTCCTGTGGGAATGGCTGCTGCTGCTGCTGTGGCAACAGGGAAGAAAAGGAAACGGCCTCATGTGTTTGAGTCTAATCCATCTATCCGGAAGAGACAGCAAACACGTTTGCTTCGGTGAGGGATCCCTTATCCCTATTATTACCCTCCTTCAAATGCTTCATGAATAGATGACAGGGTTCCTCAAGGACATCAAGAGTCCTTAATGACAGATTTACTCTAAAGTACTATTATAAAATTAAAGAAATGAAAATCTAGAAATATTATTTAAAAGATGTGTTATTTTCCATTAATTCATTCAGAGAAAATTTGTATGCTTTCTGTGTGCCAGGCATTATTCTAGGCATTGAGAATATATCAGTGAATAAAAAATTCCCTTAAAGAGCTTATATCTGATAGAGGGGGAAAGAAGAGAAACAAATCATGTCAGATTGACTATAAATGTAGTGGAAAAAAATAAAGTGGAGTAAGGAAAATTACTGTAAGAAAGGAGGTGGGGAGATATAGTAGTTTTTCTCTTATAGGGATGGTCTGAGAAATCTTTTTGATAAGTCAATCGTTGAACAGAGACCTGAAGGAACTGAAAGAGCAACCATGTTGAAGTACAGGGGAAGAGCATTTCGGGCAGAAGGAATATCAAGATCCAAGGCTCTGAGGTGGGACTCGCAGTCAGGTTGAGGGACAGTTGGGGAGAACAAGAGAGGAGAGATGGTAGCATGCTGGAGGAGAGCCCAATCATGAGGTCTTACCTTCTTATATCAGTGTTTTAACTCTTAACTCAGAGTGAGGTGGGAAGTCAGTGAAGGCTTTTGACCAGAGCAAAGATACAATCTGATGTGAGTGCTTAAAAAAAATCACTCAAACTACATTCAATAAACTGAATAGACTGAAAATAGACTGGGTTGCAAGGATGGAAACAGGTTATTGTAGTAATATATATAGGTCAAAATTATAGTCTTAAAACCAGTGTTGTAAGTTGGGCACAGTAGCACACATCTGTAATCCCAGAGACTTTGGAGGTTGAGGCAGGAGGAGCACAAGTTTGAGGCCAGCCTCAGCAGCTTGGTTAGACACTGTCTCAAAATTTTAAAAAAATTTTTAAAAATTAAAAAAGGGCTGGAGACGTAGCTCAGTGGTAGAGAACCCCTGGGTTCAATGCCCATTACAACAACAAACAAACAAAACAGACAACCCAATGTCAGAGCAGCAGAGGTAGTAAGAAGTGGTCAGGTTCTGGATGTATTTCAGAAGTCAGCTCAGCATGATTCCTTGATGGATTGGATGTGGAGAATGAGAGAGAAAAAGAAGTGAAGAGTAACCTCAAGATTTTTGGTTTGATTACTGGAACCAATAGAGATGGCGTTAAGTTTGTATATCTCTTAACCATTCAATGGTGATACAGAAGAAGCAATTGGATATATGAGTCTGGAATTTAAAAGAGAGTTCTTGACTGAGCATTATATACATATAGATAGTATTTAAAACACAGAGACTAGGAGTTGTGTGTACCGAGACCTGACCCACTCTACCCTTTTAAGATTGTAGAGATAAAAGGAAGCATCAAAGAAGTCTAAGAAGCAACCAGCAAGTCAGGAGAAAAAACCAAAAAGTGGTATCCCAAAGGCCAAGTTCAAAAAGTGTTTCAAAAGGATAACCTATGTCAGCCCTATCAAATGTGATTGAATAAGATGCAAATTGACCATTAGATTGATCAGCATAGACCTCATGATTAAATTTGTTGACTGTTTTTCATAGGAATGAGGGTAAAAGAATTGAGGAGAACAGAAAGATAGGAATTGAATACAGTGAATATAAACCATTCCTTCAAGGAATGCTGCCAGATTTCTTGCTGAGTATGTGATCTTTGCTTACTAGTACCTTGAAAGGGTAGACTAGAACCCAGAAGAATTATGAAATGTAGGACTTTAGAATAATCTGCCCAGGCTTCTATTTCATCCATTGTTGTTATACTGTAGTCTTATCTGTGGGTTTATTTTCTAAGGTTTGTTACCTGTTGTCAACCATGGTCCAAAAAATAGTAAGTGGAAAATTCCAGAATAAATAATCATTGAGTTGGAAATAACTTTTACTTTATAGTGTATTTTTATAATTGTTTTATTTTATGATGACTGTTGTTAATCTCTTAATTGTGCCTAATTTATAAACTTTATCATAGGTAAGTATGTATTAAAAAATTTAAAAACTATATATATATGTGATTTGATACTATCTGATGTTTTAGGCATCCAGTGGGGGTTCTGGAACATATCCCCCACAGAGAAGGGAGGAATACTATATTTGCAAAGAGAAGGAGGGGGAACTATTATATTTGTAAAAGTTCTTACTCCATCAAATTGTAAATTCTGGAAAGACTAAGAGTTATTGTTTATATCACAATGGAAATCTGACACTACAATGTTTTTTAAATAGTATTTTTGGATAAAATTATGACTGTGAGAAATAAAAAATGACTGTCAATAAAAGAAATTAGAAGCAAGTCATTTAAACCCCTTCATTAAGCATAGACATGATATAATAACATTTGTAAGAGGAGATCTCAGCCATAATCCTTGAAAGTAGCAATAGATGGTGTTGGTTAAGATTAAGAAGAATACTGCTGTGTTCAAAATCATCCAAGGCAGGGGCTGGGGATGTGACTCAAGCGGTAGTGCGCTCGCCTGGCATGCACAGGGAGCTGGGTTCAATCCTCAGCACCACATAAAAATAAAATAAAGATGTTGTGTCCACCGAAAACTAAAAAATAAATATTTTAAAAAATTCTCCCTCTCTCTCTCTTAAAAAAAAAAATAATCATCCAAGGCAAATTTTTTGTATCACCGGGGTCTCATTTTTGTTCTTTAGGAGAATGGTCTAAAGAGGCTATCACACCTCACACTCCTTTTTTCACATTTAGGTAAAACAATGAATATCTGATCAGAATTACCTACCAAGTAAGTTTGATTTTTCTTTGTGTCACTATAATTTCTTTTCTTTAACTGCTTTTGTTCTCTTTTCATTCTGATTCAGGAAACTTCGAGCCACATTAGATGAATATACAACTCGAGTGGGACAGCAAGCTATTGTCCTTTGTATCTCACCCTCCAAACCCAACCCCGTTTTTAAAGTGTTTGGTGCAGCACCTTTGGAGAATGTGGTAAGTCAGAACTAAGCTGTGTGCTCAGCTGCCCTTTGCTTTGTGTGGGTGTTGTCTTTTGATCTTCTTTCCAGTACAGTAGTTAGCACTTCTGTATTCTTCTCGTCTAGGGATAGAAGATGGGAACCGGTTTTCAAACCTTTTAATGCAGATTAAAACAAAAAGGATTATTAGTGTTTCTACTTTCTATAACAAGGTATTTTATCTCGTCAGATGCAATAGGAAAAAGATAATGTTTTGTTTATTAAGAAACTAATGCAAGACTTTGTAAGAAAATGAGTGATTTTATGTCTGAAACAAATGCTAGATAGTTCTAAGGTGTCAACTTTTTAAGGAAAACCTGGGAGGTTTTTGTTTTGTTTTGTTTTTGACCAGGGATTGAACTTGGGGTCACTGGACCACTGAGCCACATTCCCAGCCTTTTTTGTATTTTAATTAGAGATAGGGTCTCACTAAGTAGCTTAGCGACTTGCTTTTTGCTGAGGCTGGCTTTGAACTCATGATCCTCCTGCTCAGCCTCACAAACTGATGAGATTACAGGTGTGTCCGGCCGGGAGCATTTTATTGACCAGATAGCTGAGTTACATTTTTGCATTTCTTCAAAGAATTAATTTAATACTCTGCTTCAGTTGAGAAATACATTTGAAAAATACATTGCTCAGGCTGGTCTCAAACTTGTGGCCTCAAGCAGTCCTCTGCCTCAGGCTCCTGATGCTGATACTAAATGCATGTGCCAACTCACCCACCTTGAGTATTTTTATTTTATAACTATCCATAGTTAATTTTCTAAAAATAGTATTTTGCCTTTCCATACACATACAACATCAACTACTCTTTCTGTGGTCTTTAATCATTAATAGAATAATAATCTGACAGGATTTAAATTACATTTGTTTCTGTGACCCTAGAATTAAGATGCATATTAGGACTTTTCCTTAGAAGAATATGATAGAAGCCATCTAGTTCAAATGATACCTGACAAGCATTCCTTACCATCACACTTTTAATAAATAAGAAATTTGGACATGGCTTTTCCTCTTCAGTATTTAAAATCTTAAACAGTGCTACTACTAATAAAAGTGATATTCTATGAAAAAGACTCATCTGGAAGACCCAGAACAACATTTCTGAAAATTAGTCACTGAAAAATCTAAAAAAAAAGTTTTGGGAAATTGTTGGCCTCCTCCATAGAATACAAAAAGAATACTGTCTGTATAAACAAGATGGACCAGACTAAGATTAAAAAGCAGTGTTTGATAAAATATAGGTTAAAAATGCAAATACCAGCAAAATTAGAAGCAGTATGCAGGAATTAATAAAATGTGGTTTATCTATGTATCTAGTTTTCCAGACAACTAAAGAAAATTAAAAACAAAAAGCCAAATCAGTATGCAAAAGATAGAGAACAAGGGAAGAAATTTAAAACAAGAAAGACAAAAACACAAAATATAGAGCAAGGTAATATTAGCAAGGCCAACTAATTCTGTTTTAAGCCATAAATATGAGTGGTTTAAACTGCTTTGTTAAAAACAAAGATTTTCCTTCAGATTAGAACAACAATCCAAATCAAAACTGTAATCAATTTATATGAAATGTTTATAGCCAATCAAAAATATCAAAAGTAACTGCAAATGATACTACCAATGATTATACCAAGAAAGTATAATCATTAGTTATTAGGGAAATGTCAGAATCACAATGAAATAACACTTTATACCCACTAGAATAAGAGTAAACAATAATGAGTGTTGGTGAGGATATGGAGAAACGGGTGAAAATGTAAAATGGCACAGTTGCTCTAGAAGTCAGTTTCACAGTTTCTCAAAATGTTAAAAGCAGACTTATCATGTGCTCTAGAAATTCTACTCCTAAATTATACCCAAGAGAACTGAAAATATGTTCATAAACAAGCTTGTATACAATGTTCATTATTTATAGTAGCCTAAAAGTGGTAACAACACAAATATTTACCAACTGATGAATAGATAAATAAAATTGGTGTATCTATACAGTGGAATATAGAAGTGGATATGTTGGTGGAAGCCAAGAGGTTGGGTATCTACAGGGAAGGGGTCAGGAACCAGGGAATATAAGCTAGGCAGAAGCTAAATAAGGCAAAGAAATGGAGGCTCCAGCCTGCTGACAACCTTGACTTTATCCCAAAGGAACCAAGAAAATCAATTTGTGTGATTTTAAGCCATTAAGTTTGTGGTAGCCATAGGAAACAAATATGTATGGTGTGAATTATATCTTTATAAAACTGTTTTAAATGTCAAAAGTAAAACCAGGCAAAAATGTGTCAGACAAACATCTATAAATCATGGCTGGGTATGATGGCTCATGCCTGTAATCCCAATGGCCAAGAGAGGCTGAGGCAAGAGGATCACAAATTCAAAGCCAGCCTCAGCAACTTAGCAAGGCCTTAAGCAACTCAGTGAGACTCTGTCTCTAAATGAAATACAAAAAAAAAAGGGCTGGGAATGTGGCTCAGTGGTTGAACACACCTGGATTCAATCCCTGGGACCAAAAACAAACAAATAAATAAATAAATCATGGATCACGGTACTAACAGCAGACGAAGCCAGATTCTCAAGGCAAAAATGTATTAACTGAGAACCAGAGGTTATTTAGTATTGATAAACAGTATAAAATTATAACGAACTTTTAATTTTTATGCCTCAGGTACCATTAGAGCAAAACAAGTAAATCAAAAAGTTAAAAATGTAATAAATGAAAAAAGGAAAAATTCCAAAATGGTAGTAAGAGCTTTTATTATCTTTGCCAGAACAAAGACACAAAATATAAATGAGAATATAAAAATTAGAACAATAGAACTGGTAAGGTCGTTATAAAAAATACATATAAGAATAAACAAACACATGGAAGAAATTAATGAGTTAACAAACAGAAAAAAGTATAAGAGGGAGACAAAAGGAAATTGATGTAGAAATTCAAGAATTAAACTCAAGAATTGGTTCTGTGAAAGGTCTAATAAGATAGAAAAACTTCTTGTATATTAAAGAAGAAAAAGGGAGAAGAAAAATTTGCAGCCTTAGAGATGAGGTATAGACAGTTAATGCAGGCAACTTTAGATGGTTGGTTTTACCAATTTTTTAGCTTTACTAATGGTGCAAAAAGCATATACAATCATTCTGTCTTTTAGACACTATTCAGCTTATGATGGGCTTATTAGAATGTAACTTCATTGTTAAGTCAAGGAACTTAAATCAGTAAACTTAATCAATAAATACTGATAAGAAAAAAGGAAGTTATAAGAAATATACAGTAAGGACATTCTATATATATTAATTCTGTTCTTTAAAAGAAACTTTGTAGTTATAAATGGACAGAATGCCTTTATTTTATTTGTTTATTTTTATGTGGTACTAAGGATCAAACCTAGTGCCTCACACAAGCTAGGCAAGTGCTCTGCCACTGAGCTACAGCCCCAGTCCTTAATCCTGTTCTTATAAATTAAAAACTCCAGCTAAGCAGCAAAATGTGATAAGAAAAAATAGCCAAAACATATCCAAACCTCAGCATAATAATAAAAATATTAACTGAAACTTCAATAGAGCAATAAACATATAAAATAAGTAACTAAAGAACTATATTCCTCAAAGAACTACTAGGCCCTAATTATTTTGGTTGACTTTTTGTTAAACCTTTTTGTTGTTGTTGTTGTTTTGTTTTGTTTTGGTAGCAGGAATTGAACCCAGAGGACCACTGAGCCACATCCCCAGCCCTTTTTATTTGGAGACAGGGTCTTGCTAAATTGCTCACTAAGTTGCTGAGGCTGGCCTCAAACATGCAATTCTTCTGTCTCAGCCTTTTTTTTTTCTTTTTAAATTCTTTTTTTTTTTTTTTTTTTTTAGTTGTCAATGAATCTTTTGTTTTATTTATTTATATGTGGTGCTGAGTATCAAACCCAGGGCCTCACACATGCCAGGCAAGTGTTTTCTCAGCCTCACGAGTCACTGGGATTACAGGTATGCTGCATCACCTCAGAAGATTTCTGTTAAACTATTAAGTTATGAGTAATTCTCTGCTATGTTCAGTGGTCCTGGTATTCTCAATGGTGTTAAAGAACTAGAGCCCATTATTTATGGTAATCAATTATGCAGCATATTTTATCACATAATTTCACATTAATAATAGTTAAAAGAAATTATTTAGATTTTAGATCTTATAATATTAATAGCTAGCAATTATAGAGTGCTTACAGTGTTCAAAGTATAATTATAAACACTTTGTGTTATTCATTTAATAATTTGAAAAACTGGGTTGTTTGCATTTTGTTCCTCTGCCTAAACTCATCATAAATTTTTCTTTTGCTCTTCTAGCTGGAGGCTAATCAAAGTTATAGAAAAATTAAAATGCAATAGACCTGTTTATTTTTGGAATATAGACTTCAGATTCGAAACTGCTTTTTTTTTTTTTAAAGTGTAGATGGACACAACACAATACCTTTATTTTTATGTGGTGCTGAGGATTGAACCCAGGCCCTGCCCATGCTAGGCGAGCGCTCTACCGCTGAGCCACAATCCCAGCCCCTCGAGACTGCTTTAAGTATTTGTTAAGAAGAGACTGAAAGATGTACGGCCTTATAATAATATTGGATTTTTTAAAAAAAAAATTTTTGTAGTTGTAGATGGATACATTACCTTTATTTTATTGATCTTTATGTGGTGCTGAGGATCGAACCCAGGGCCTCACATGTGCTAGGCAAGTGCTGTATCACTGAGCTGCAAACCCAGCCCAATAGTATTGGATTTTTAAAATTTCTTTTCTAGAGTGTTATTTATTTCTACATATTGTACTTTGCCCATATTACCTCCTTGCCCACAGTTAGAGTGTGTATTAAGCCACTGGGAACAAAATTAAATGGCTTACAACAACTGAAAAAAAAAATTTTTTTTTTAAATAATAACAGCGGGGCTGGAGTTGAGGCTCAGTGCTTGCCTAGCATATGCGAGGACAGAGTTCCATCCTCGGTACCACATAAAAATAAATAAAATTAAAGGTTAAAAAAATAACAACAATTGTAATTTATTGTTTATATAACACATACCTGTTTTATTCTGAGCACTTTTTAAGTGTATGTTTTTTTTTATAATTAAAATAACTATATGATATATATATCTGACATTATCTGTGCTTTATAGTGGAAATTTAGGGTTTGATACCTAAATATTTTAGCCAAGCTAATGATTAGTATTCTTAATATAAAAAGAGCTCTCAAAACTCAATAAAAGAACTGGTGTAGTGGCACACACCTATAATCCCAGTGGCTCAGGAGGCTGAGGCAGAAGGATTGCAAGTTCAAAGCCAGTCTCAGCAACTTAGTGAGGCCCTAAACAACTTAGCAAGCCACTGTCTCAAAATAAAATATAAAAAGAGCTGGAGATGTGGCTTAGTGGTCAAGTGCCCGTGGGTTCAGTCCCCTTCATTGTATTTATATATGATAATACTATTTTCCAAGATGCATGCTCAAGTGTTTAAGTATCACAATGTCTGTAAAATCCACACAAAATATTGTGTTCCAGAAATAATTGTGTATATGCATGTAGATGGTAGGTGAAATAATTGTGGACAATTATTGAGTCTTGGTAGCAGATACAGAGCCACTTATTTTTACCATTCTTTCTACCTTTGTGCTTACAAATTTTCATTTATAAATTATTTTGAAAAAATAACACCATCTACTCGGGAGACTGAGGCAGGAGGATCACAAGTTCCAGGCCAAGTTGGGCAGTTTGGCGAGATCTCTCTCATAAAATTTAAAAAGGGACTGGGGACATAGCTTAGTGGTAGTCTCTCTGGGCTCAATCCCCAGTAAGGGTGTGTGGGGATGTGGGTGAGGGCAAAGATAAAAGGAAAAAGGGCCTGAACCAAAAGGGAAAATACAAATGACTAGACATAAAATTTCAAAGAAATGTGAATTAAAACAAAAAGCCGTCTTGCTTGATTCATGTTACCAAACATAGAAAAGATGTTTAACCTACAGTACTGTCATGTCAAACATTTTACATTGTTATAATTTTTTAGAGGGCAGGTTGTCAAGATAAAGTACCCCAAATGCCACTTTTAGCTGAGTTTTGTTTTTATAATTGTTTTAATTTGTTCTTTTTAGTTATATATGACAGTAGAATGTATCTTGACATGTTACTCACATATGAAGTATAACTTCCATAATGGTGGTTGTACATAATATGGAGTTACACTGGTCATATATTCATATAAGAACATAAGCAAGTTATGTCTGAGTCATTTTATTCTTTTCTATTTCCATCCCCCATCCCTTCCCCTCATTCCTCTTCGTCTAATCCAATGAACTTCTGTTTTTCCCTACCCGCCCTGCCATTGTGTGTTAGCATCCACATATTAGAGAGAACACTCAGCCTTTAGTTTTTGGAGAGTGGCTTGTTTCACTTGTAGTATGATAATCTCCAGTTCTATACATTTACTGGCAAATGCCATACTTTCATTATTTTTTTTAAATTTTTTAAAATTTTAATTTGTTATATATGACAACAGAATGCATTGCAATTCATATTATACATATAGAGCACGATTTTTCATATCTCTGGTTTTATACAAAGTAGAGTCGCATCCTTCGTGTCTTCATACATGTACTTAGGGTAATTATGACCATTGCATTCCACTGTCTTTCCTACTCCTATGCCCCCTCCCTTCCCCTCCCTACTCTTTTCCTCTTTCTAGAGTTCATTTAATCTTCCCATCCCCATCCCAGCATATTATGAATCAGTATCCTTAAATCAGAGAAATCATTCAGCACTTTATGGCTGAGTAATATTCCATTGTGTATATATACCACGTTTTCTCTATCCATTCATCTGTTGAAGCGCACCTAGGTTGGTTCCATAGCTTAGCTATTGTGAATTGAGCTGCTATAAACATTGATGTGGCCACATCATTATAGTATGCTGATTTTAAGTCCTTTGGTATATATCAAGGAGTAGGAAAACTGGGTCAAATGGTGGTTCCATTCCAAGTTTTCTGAGGAATCTCCATATTGCTTTCCAGAGTGGTTGCACCAGTTTGCAATTCCCACCAGCAATGTATGATTATACCTTTTCCCCACATACACACCAACATTTATTGTTCTCGATAATTCTGATTAGATTGAGATGAAATCTCAGTGTAGTTTTAATTTGCATTTCTCTAATTGCTAGAGATGTTGATGTTGTTGTTATATAACCTTTAAAAATGTTTTCATTTACATAAAATGTAGAAGCATTTAAAAAGTAATAAAATCCCATTGCTCATGTACTTACTTATTCAACAAATAACTGTTTAACACTGTTAGGTACAAAGTATGAGATAAGGAGTCCATCTAAATCCTTTGAAGTTTCCAGGTTCAAAACTAGGAACCCTCAGGTCTAGGGAGAAACTAGAGGGAAGGACTGAAGCAGGAGAGGAAAGGAGTCTGTCACTGGGGCTAGAAGGAGAACAGGATGAAGCTGGAATAAATTCATGGACACAACCCAGTCCTGGCTCAAGACCAGGAATGCTCAGAATCACTAGTTTGAGGGCATCTTTGTAGAAGGGCAGCTCTTAGTTTTATACCCCCAATGACAATGTATTTTTAATGTCATGGGAATTTGTAGATAAACTTTTTATAAAATATATATGACTTCTTCAAGACTCCTCTTGTATCCAGAAAAGCTTCAGAAATACAAAAGAATTTTGATGTCTTTTCTGGTTCTGTTTCAATAAGCACATGCTGTGCCCAGAACTATGTGTCTAACTACATGAAACATGTTGCTAGAGATGTTGATGTTGTTGTTATATAACCTTTAAAAATGTTAAAAAGTAATAACATTTTATGTTAAAAATATGCAAAAGACCTAGTCTCTGGGCTTAATAAAATCATGCACTCGTTGTATATAGGATATTCTGGAAACAACATTATAAGCGACACATGATTATTTAGACTATGGAAATTTAAAGGAGGAAGAGTTATGGCAGTAATGCTGCCATAATTGGAATGCTTTTCAGAGAACATGGGAATGGAGTTAGGCCTTGAAGATGGGTAATATTTGAATAAGAAGCATAATTAAAGACCCAAAGGTAAGAACTTGCTAGATATAAAAAGATTAATGAGGAGACTGGCCAGCTAAAGTGGGAAAAGGAAAGTGGGTTGTATACAACAGGCCCCAGTTGTCTATGAGGTGGGGGATACACCCTGAGATCCCCAGTGGATGCCTGAACCACAGGTAGTATTGAACACTATGTATACTATGTCCTTTCCTATATATATACACCTATGATAAAGTTTAATTTATAAATTAGACACAGAAAGGGTTGGGGTTGTGGCTCAATGGTAGAGCGCTTGCCTTGCACACGTGAGACATTGGGTTTAATCCTCAGCACCACAAATAAATAAATAAAGATATTGTGTCCATCTACAACTTTTTTAAAAAATTAATAAATAAATAATTAGGCATAATAAGAGTTTAACACCAATGATAAAAATCATAATTTTAACAATATATTGTCATAAAAGTTATGTGAATGTGATATTTCTTTCTTGAAAGAATCAAGAGAAATAGTAATATTTTAGAGCACATTTGACTATAGGAACCGAAACCATAGATAAGGGGGACTATTGTACTGGGAACTCAGGAATACTATTCACATAGTCTGTGCAGGTGAATTTGGTGGCAAAGTAAGTACCGGAAAAGCGGAAAATGACTGAAAAAGTTGAAATACTGGAATGAGAAGCTTAAACTTCATCCTATAAGAAGCAGGGACTTGTGGGAGTTTTTTTGAGAAAAAAGATAATTGATAGTAAAGTAGCTAAATATTCAGGTATTAGAGCTAGATAAACAGTTTGATTTCCAACAATACTCCTTATTAACTGCATGATATGGAGAAAGTTATTTTATTAAGCCTCAATTTTATTATCTGTAAAGTGGACATAGTACTATTTTCTTTCCAGAATTATTGTGAGGATTGAGACAACATATGTAGTGCTTAGTAAGTGTTCAGTAGATGGTATTTTATGATAATACATGTTTAGGAAATTTTAAATATCATTAATGTATAAGATGAATTGGAGAAAGAAAGATTGGTACCTGATTTTGATTTTAAGTGTTTTTTAATTGTAATTGTAAAACCAGTTAGTTATTACATTGTTCAGTGTCCTGAGTTATCTGTCCTCTGATATTGGGATACATCTTAATATTGCTGTGGCCCAGGCAATATGGAGGTACAGTTGTCACTCCTGCACATACATGACTGTTATATCTGGTCACATACTGCAACACCTTACCTTTTTAGTCAGCAAATCATTTAGTTCCATCTGAGAAAGGAATGTGAGTCTTTGATTGTGATATGATAACCTTCCCAATGACAATTTCTGCAAAGATCAAGAAGTACCTGACTCTTACTTGTGGTGACTTGGGAAAAGAAAATCTGAGATAATCTTAGAGAACTTTTAAAGAAATACAGTAATGTCCATGCTATTGATGGCACAGAAAACAATATTGCACGAAAAAACACAGACAATAATGACTAAAGTAAGAAAACTTACTAAAGTAAATTTTTCTTTCATCCTCTTAGTTATAGACCTATTTGAAGGATCCTTTAACTCCAGAAGGATTGAGACAACATATGTAGTGCTTATATTATGGACCACACAGCCAATAATATTTACTTTTCCAGGTACTTGGAATAGAGTATGGAAATCTTTCTTTTTTAATCCTCATAATGAGGTATCAATAGGGAAGTATATCCTGACTCAGAGTCCTGTTTACTTAGCAAAAACCAAGGACTGAAACATTATCAGAACTTCTGGGAAAATCTCATTTTCTCTTTATTTTATATCCTAAGATAATATCTTGAGGCTTGAAAGCAAGTTCATTTTGTCTCCCACCTTGTCACATTTCCACAATTCCTTTGCTTCTTTGTTATCCCCAGAGTTGTCCCCCAGCCAGTCCCCTGGGTATTCTTCTAAGTGAATGAATCAGTCACTGGTGGTTGTAGGATCCAGTGTCTGTCTCCCCTTCTGTTGGTGTACATGTTTGTACATTGTGCTATTGCAAGGTTCTCTGTCCTTTAGAGATGTTTCATTGGCAATGGTGAGAAATGGAGTCAAAGACCAATGCTAATTCAGACTAAGGCTAGAGCTAGATGGTTTTGAAGTTCACCTTGCTCACCAGTATAAAACAGAGTAACAAAAGGGAGGAGGGTTTGACCACTGGGGCTCTCTCTAGTCCTAAGCTTTATTGGTAATGGCATTTTTGACACTCTGCTATAATATATGCCTCTGTTTTTTGTTTGTTTGTTTGTTTCCTGATTCTCTTCAGTCCAACCTCTTGTGCCCTTGAGTCTCCTGTTTGGTAATCTGGTTTTGCAGGAAAATAGCAGCAGTTTCTTAGCAGGTTACTTAAGAGTCTTAGAAACATAAGTCTTCAAAGATCTTGAAAGTGATTTTGCAATTAACTACTACAGGTAGGTGTTTATCAACTGGCCTGAGAAATGCAGAATAATGAATACTATCCCTGTTAGATCTGGAACAGGTGATGGGCCTGTGTTGACTGCAAAAACATAATTTTTTTCTGAGAAGTAGTCTTTTTGTAAAACTTTTCCCACTGGTTCCTTTCCACTGTTGTTACCTGTAATTTCATCATCTTTTCATTTAATTCTGTTTAGTATGATGTCTTTGGGGCCAGCGAGTATTTTTACCTGCTAGTTGTAGGCGTGTTTGTTTCTAGGGCTCTGAAGTAGCTTGGGGAAGTCTGCCTCACCCACTTGCTTGTTGCTTGGCACAAGTCCTCTGTGGTTGTTGGGCATCTTGTTTACTTCTGCTGTTAATTCCCTACAGGTGCGAAAGTACAAGAGCATGATCCTGGAAGACTTGGAGTCTGCTCTGGCAGAACACGCCCCTGCACCACAGGAGGTTAACTCAGAACTGCCACCTCTCACCATCGATGGGATCCCAGTCTCTGTGGACAAAATGACCCAGGTAAGGGGCGGGAAGTGAAGAGGAGATGCAAAGGCAAGAGGCACTCATGTGGGCGGGCCTCTGATCACTTTTCCTTGGTGATTCAGAGACTGGAGTGTGATGGTGAGGCAGTATCAGCCTTGGAGAAGACATGGTAGTGCCAGAAGTATGCTCCCAAACAAGGGCATCATGTGCTCTCCTCCTTTTGTTGGCAGTTCTCTCCTTTCATTGGGACCTTTAGGTTGATAAAGAAACTTAGCTTGGGGCTGGGGATATAGCCCAGTTGGTAGAGTGCTTGCCTCACATGCACAAGGCCCTGGGTTCAATCCCCAGCACCACACACACACACACAAAAAAAAAAAAAAAAACTTAGCTTGGAGTTGGTTTGAACAGGTGAATGTGAGATTGTTCAGAGTGTGATCACAGTCAGTTGGGACAAGTTTAGTCTCAAGCTGAGCTTCTTTCCGTGAAAATTCTGAATACCACCACATTATTGCCAAGTAAAGCTCCCCTCCCCAGAGAATAAGAACACAAAGCTTCCAGGCAGAGTGTCATACACTTGTAATCCCAGCTACTCAGGAGGCTGAGGCAGGAGAATTGTAAAGTTTAAGGCCAGCCTGGGTAACTTAGGGAGATCTTGTCTCAAAATGGAAAGGGCTAGAGATGTAGTTCAGTTTAGTGGTAGAACACTTGAGGCCTTTGTTTCAAACCCTAAGGATTTCGGTTCAATCCTCAATACCATATTAAAATAAACAATATTGCCAAAAACAAACAAAAAAACCCACAAAACTCGGAAGGACACCTACTTGACTCATTCATTCTTTCTGTCTTCCCTCTGAGACATCAGTATACCTCATTAACTTTGTCGAAGGCTATCCCTTTTGTGGTTTTTATAACATTTTCCAGTTTATTTCTTTATTAATGTATTTCTGTCTTGCTAAATCTAGTCTTCAGTTTTCTTCCCTTGACTGAGTCTCCAGCAGTATTTAACTGAGTTGATTTCACCTTCCTTCTTAAGTAGCTGCTTCTCTCAGGCTCTGTGACTCCTCACTCTCCTGAATATCCTCCTGCCTCACTGGCTGCTACCTACCAGCTCTTTTGCTGGCTCTTCTCCTCTTCTCTCCTGATCACTGTTTTTGTGTCCCAGAGCTAAGGCCTGTGTATACTCTAGTTTATGATCACTGAAATGTCTAGTACCTAACATGCTCAGAACAGGACCTTTGGTTGCCCTCACTCTCCACTCCGAACCTGTTCCTTCCCTATGTTACCTCTATCAGTTAATAACACCACCGTCCATCTGGTTGTTAAAGTCCCAGGGTAAGAATAATCCTTTGAGCTGAGGTGGTAAAACACATGTGAGGCAACAGGTTCAATCCTCAGCACCATATTAAAATAAACAAATAAAGATATTGTGTGTCCATTTATTAAAAATAAAAAAAGAATAATCCTTATTTTCCTGTTCTACTTTCTACCCCTACCCCATTAATTTATTGGTAAACGTCAATTCACTTTTTTTTTTTTTTTTGTATTACAGATTGAACCCAGAGGTTCTTTATCACTGAGCTACATCCCCAGTTTTTTAAAATTTTTATTTTAAGGCAGGATCTCACTAAGTTAGTTAGGGCCTTGCTAAAGTGCTGAAGCTGGCCTCAAATTTGTGATCCTCTTGCCTTAGCCTCCCAAGCTGCTGGAATTTCAGGAATGTATCACCATGCCCAGCTCAGTTCATTTCTGAATCACATCCCAAATCTGATTGTTTTTCTCAATTCCCATCGGCACCCAGGCTTGCCGTTAGCATCCCTCATGTCAGCTTTTTCAGTTGTCACTGATCCTCCCTACTGCTACCTTTGTTCTGCAATTCATTCTCATGTAGCCAACATAGAGATTTTATTTTTAAATTTACTTGTTTCAGTCCTTTAGTGGCTTTCCACTGTTCCTAGAATCAAATTCAAAGGTTTGAAGGCCCTTTTTAATCTTACCTCTTCCAAATTGTCCTTATCCCCTCAGTCAAGCCTGCAGCCACAGTGGCTGTGTTCCTCAGATACCCCAAAGCCATACTTTTGCTTTTGCTACTCCCTTTATTGAAGCATTGTCCTCCTAGATCATTGCAGGATTGACTTTTCCTTATGCAAATCCCTGAGACAACATTCCTTGATTATCCCATATAATCAAAGTTTCTCCTCCCTCCCTCCCTCCCTCCCTCCAAGTCACTGGCAAATACATTCCTGGTAGTGTTGTCTTGGTAGCACTTGCACTGCCCAAAATATCTTATTCATGAATTTTCACACTAGTTTGTGGTCTGTCTCTCCAGCTAAAATTTGAGAGTGAGGACTTAAAAGTACTTGTTCTTTATTGCTCTTTATTATAGCTGCCCAGCACCTTAAATAACACACCATCTAAACACTAGTATCTACTTAGTAAATAGCCTAAGGATCAGAGCAAAAATGTATTCAGTGCAGTGACAGGTAACTGTAGGGTGAGACCCCTGAGTAGAAGTGTACATTCAGTACAGACACTGATGATGTTGCTCACAAAATGACACTTTGCTTCCTTAGGTTTGAAACAGCAACTCTGAAGTAATACCACATTTTATAAAAATGAAGCTAAATTGTATTTTTGATTGTTGGGTTTATAGACCTTTCTATGGACACTTGAAGGATCTCTAAATAATGGTTTGGTTTGGTTTTTTTAAACTGTCCTTTTGTTGGTTGTTATTACTCTATCCTAGGGCCACTCTGATAGGTTAAAGTAAAGAACACCAAAGGCAAATTTTTTTGCCTGATGTGAAGAATCAACTCTGTACCTCAGATGTAAATTAGCTAACTTTAAAGCTGACTGAGCCTCTGTTTTAGAATACTGTTGGGTAGACTGTTTCCTCTGAGGGGAGCTTTTTTCTGTCACAGTTATATTTGATGTTTAAAGTTGAAGAAGTCCAAAGTTTTGATCATACTAAATCATCACAGATACTGATTTTTATGAAAACTGGTTGATGACCACAGAAGACAGAACATTCAGTTATCATTTTGGAGGTAAAACATTGGAGTCTTGGTTGTTTTCCATTTCTGTGAACTGTACTGAGTAGAGTATGGTGCTCTGGTGGATCTAAGGGGCTCTGGTATTTGGTGTCATCAGTCACAACAGAGGGACACTGTTGGAGGTTTCTTGTCATCATACATTCATTTTCCTTTCTCTTCTCACCATATGTGATGACTAAGAAATGAAACAAACAGTGAGGAGGAGTGAGCAGAAAAAAATGTAAAAACCAGCCTGAAATTTTCCTCTTCAACCTTTGTTATCATTGTTTGCTTTGTTTTCCTAAAATACTTCTTCTTAACCTAAGCTAGATACCTCTCTATTCTAATTGATCCTAAAGCTTTTTACTATTAATAGTAGTGAACCTAGACAGGCAAGGGTATGGGGAAGTGAGTGCTTCGTTACACTGTTGATAGAATTGTAAACAGGTACACTTTCTAGAGGGCAGGTTGGCATTGCATAGCAAACTCTAAAATGTGCATGTTGTGCCCTCCAATTAATCAAGATGCTTGATGTCTGTTTTTCCACAGCAATTATTTACAATAGGGAAATCTAGGAGCAATGTGTTTAGTTTAATTATAATAGTGGTATTCAGTATTTACATGGAAGGAAGAACAATACAGCTCAAAAAAGACTAGAGGTTTACTATTCACCAAATTATTAGATACTGAAAATGATAATTTGCTTTCTGTTACAGTAGAATAATACTTGTAATACCTTATGTTAACAAACTGGCTATAAAATAGCATTTTTTACATACTGCAATTTTATTTATTTATTTGTTTGTTTGTTTGTTTATTTATTTTTTGTACCAGGGATTGAACTCAGGGGCACTCAACCACTGATCCACACCCCCAGCCCTATTTTGTATTTATTTAGAGACAGGGCCTCACTGAGTTCTTAGTACCTCACTTTTGCTGAGGCTGGCTTTGAACTCTCGATCTTCCTGCCTCAGCCTCCCAAGCTGCTGGGATTACAGGTGTGAACCACTGTGCCCAGCTAGATTTTTTTTTTTTAAGCTCAGGGTACCCAGAATTAAACTAATTAATTTAATTTTATAAAATGTATTCAGGTGTGTATGTGTTAAACTTTTGAAGAGATATACACCAAAATATTTATAGTGATTATTTATACTTGGTGGTGTTATGGATGATTTTCCCTTTCTTTAGTGAGCATAAATTACTTTTATAATCACAGAAATGCAAAACAGTATTTTAATATTTTGTATTAAACTTGCATTTTGGGGGCAGGTACCCAGGATTGAACTCTGGAGCATTCAACCACTGAGCCATACCCCAGGGCTATTTTGTATTTTATTTAGAGACAGGGTCTCACTGAGTTGCCTAGTGTCTCACCATTGCTGAGGCTGGCTTTGAACTTTCGATCCTCCTGCCTCAGCCTGCCCAGCCACTGAGATTACAGGCAGTAGCTAAACTTGTATTTTTTTTAAGTGTAAGTTTGATGATGTTTCTGTTTTCTTTTACCGAAAGATTACTTTTCTTAATATTAGGGTAAAAATGCCAACATCTCTTTTTCCCACCTTGCTTTTCTCTTAAATGGCTGCCGTATGTTTGAAGGCACATTCCTCAATTCTTTACTGGGCATATAATTTAATCTACCCTCCAGGGGATATTTATGTGTGTATGGTGTGTGTTTGTGTGTGGGGGTATATGTGTGTATGTGTTCGTTCGTTGATTCAAGGAAGCAGAACTCAGTTATGAGCTATACCCAGAAAGAACAAAATAACTATAACTAGACCTAATTCTAGATTTCAGACCATTTTGGTAATTCGTGATTTCCTTAACATGATCAAATCCTAGAATTGTCAAACTGGACTGTAATAGAGGTAGACTTGGTTTAACCAGACATCTCTGTTAATTTTCTTATCTGCACTTAATGCTATGGGGATGACTGATGTTTATGCTGATAACCCTAACTTATAAATATAATTCTATGTATATGATCATGTGATGTGTTCTGAATCATTCAGAGAGTAAACTATAGTTGATATTGTTCCCATGTTAGGTGGTTCATTAATTCTTCACAAATTAGAAAGTTTGCTTGTTTATTGGAAAGAATCATATACTAACTTAGAGTCAAAGGATCTAGTCTACAGTCCAAATTTTACTGTGTTAGCCCAGATTCTCACTTTCATCTTCTGAGAAGTAATGCATACCTTCCGACATTTATGAAGTCAGTGGAAGAAAAAAAGTGAGATTTTGTAAGGAAAAATGCATCACTCAACTATTATTATTAACTTTTGGATAACCTGAACCATCTCTCACCCATGTTATATTAGGGAAAGTTAAGGAACTAAGAATTTTTATTTTTCTAAGCAATGAAGTTGGTCAATATAGGTGATAACATATTGCAGGTTTAAAATTGAGGCATAAATAGAAAAAGCTATTTATTTGTTTGTTTGTTTGTTTGTTTGTTTTTTGTTTTGGAGAGGGAGGTACTGGGGATTGAACTCAGGACCACCCAACCACTGAGCCACATCCCCAGCCCTATTTTGTATTTTATTTAGAGACAGGGTCTCACTGAGTTTCTTAGCGCCTTGGTTTTTGCTGAGGCTAGCTTTGAATTCACCATCCTCCTATCTCAGCCTCCTGAGCCACTGTAATTACAGGCATGTCCCATTGCACCCAGCCAAAAGCAATTTATGAAACAAAACTAAAACAGGAATAGAACTTAGAGTTCATATTGCCAATGATTTTTTCTTTTGTTCTATAAAACTATATGTGATCACCGCCCAGGTTGAATGTTTCAGCTAATGCTATAAACATTCACTGTTTTAAAAGAGTTTCCGGACTTGCTTCAGAGACTCTCAAAACCATCTCCTCCATGGATAGAAATTACGTAGAACAGAGTATCAGAACTTCTGTCAGAACTAACTGTCCTTCTTTTAGGAAGTAGCTCTCTATGGATTGGGGTGTTTTGTCTTTTTTTTTTTTTTTTCTTTTTTGATAAAAGTATAATTCTTCATTGGTGAATAGAACATGTTTCCTGAAAAACTTTACTCTTAGGTCTTAATTCTGATAATAGTCTTGGTTAACACACACAAACATACACATATGTAGAGCTTTGTAATATTCTTTGTGATAAAATGAAAACTTAAGGCACCTTTAAAAATAGTGGCTGGAACTCAGCCCCTATCTCCTATCTTTCTGACCATCCTGTGTAAGAACTGGAGGAGGTTGAAATAAATCTTATTAGTTTAGGGTAGGTCCTGTAACTCCTGAATTCATCAACAATGAAATAATGAAGTCACCATTTTTAGAGATTTTGAAAGTCAGGTCAGCAAATTTTTCTAAAATCATTCAGATCAGTCAGGGCCTAGAGCTTGAGCTAATTGGAGCTTCTCAGATGTCGTTGTGCATAGGAATCACTGGAGAGTCTTCTTTAAATGCAAATTGGCCAGGCAATGTGATGCACACCTGTAATCTCAGTGACTCAGGACACTGAGGTAGGAGGAGGATGGCAAGTTTGAGACCAACCTCAGCAACTTAGTGAGACTCTGTCTCAAAACAAAAAATTAAAAGGACTGTGGATATAATTCAGTGGTAAAGTGCCCCTGGGTTCAATTCCCAGTACCAAATAAATAACTAAACAAAGGAGTCATAGGTATGGAGTGGGACCTGACATTCTGCAGTTGCAGCAAGTTCCCAGATGATACCAACAGTGCTGATTCTCAGGCTGTTTTGAGTTCAAGGAATTGATATTGCTAATGAAAAATCAGGTCTGTTCTCTCCCACACTTGAATATTATAGGATTCTTTTGTTATTGGGAATCTATAAATCTTGGGATCTGTATTTCAAGAGATCCAGGCAAAGATTATTTTATAAAAGAATCATCTCTGGAAATACCTGCTCAGTATTGCTGGCTAAAATCCATTCATCTATCCCTTCTCCCTTCCCTGTGTAACCCCCCCCCACCATGAACTTTCTGTCCTCCTCTTACTCTCACTGGGCAGTCTTTGTTCTTTAATATTCCCTTGGAGTGATGATGCAACAGTGTAGTAATTCTTCACCAGTTTCAGAGAAACCTTCAGAAACAGCACAGCAATTTTCTTCATTAGGAAGAAGTTATCCACCAGACTTGACCTATTTTACTTAGGAAACATTCAGCCAGTTATCATTTTAGGTCTTTTGAGGGTCTGGTTTGGTTTTGAAAAAGCTTACATATGGCATAGCTCTTCTGACAAAAAAGTAAAAAATATTATGCTAAGTGAAATAAATGAGACACAAAAAGAAAATGCAGTCTGGGGGCTAGAGTTGTGGCTTAGCGGTAGAGTGTTCACCTAGCATAGGTGAGGCCCTGGGTTTGATCCTCACCACCACATAAAAGTAAATTAAGTAATTAACAATATTGTATCCAACTACAATTAAAAAATAAATATTAAAAAAAAGAAAATGCAGTCTGATTCCACTTGTATAAGGTATCTAGAATTGGCAAATTGTAAACACAGAAAGTAGAATAGTGGTTACAGGGGCTGAGGTGAGTAGAAAAGAGGAGTTAATATTTTAATGGGTTTAGAGTTTCAGTTTGGGATGACAATGAAAAAATTCTGGAAATAGATAATGAGGATGGTTATATAACAATGATCGAAATTAATGTCACTGAATTGTATGTGTTACAACAGTAAATTTTATGTTTATGTTATATGTATTTTACCACAATTAAAAAGAGTTTATTAAAAGAAGAGTTAGATAAGAAGTATTTGAGTTTAATTGTCCTCCAAGGTGGCTACACAATAGAATCACCTGTGAATTTAAAGTCCTGGTGCCTAGACCATACTCCAGACCAGTTAAATCAGAATCTTTGAGGATGGGATACAAGTATGTCTGATGTTTAAACTCTTAGGTTTCGTGTTATCTATTGTGGATAACAATGCTAAATCACCTCCCCGTGCTACAGTGTCAGAAAAGAGGTGTTTTTTTGTTTGTTTGTTTGTTTTTTGTTTTTTTACTGTCTGATATTATCAGAAAGTGTTTTTGTACATGACACCATGCCACATGCAGGATGAGATTTAAAATATATAGGTAACAAATGAAAGCATAGGATGTATTCCTAAATAGAACATAGAATATGTTAAACAGAGAAGAATTAAGCTATATTCAGTAATACTAAAAGATGGTAATAGTCATATAGATTACATATTCAGGATACAACCAGACTAGGGATATATTTACAGTTTATATGGCAAAGAATTAGTATCCAGGACAGATTAATATTTCCTTCAAATTAATAAAAAGATAATTAGAAAAAATATGCAAAGCATTATAAGCAGTGCACAGAAAGAAAAAATAGTGAACATATAAAAATATTCTCAATTCACTAGCAATGGAAATTTAAAAAAACCATTTCCCCCACATCAGATGAACCAAAATAAGAATGCTCAGTAATAGCCAGGTACAGGGCACCTGCCTATAATCTCTAGGTACTCAGGAGACTGAGGCAAGAGAACCTAGGTCCTAGGTCAGCCGGGACAACTTAGAGAGACAGAGTTTCAAAATAAAAACTTAAAAGGACTGGGGAGGGGTTGAGGTTATGGCTCAGTGGTAGAATGCTTGCCTAGCATGTGTGAGGCACTGGGTTCAATTCTCAGCACCACATATAAGTAAATAAATTAAATAAAGGCATTGTGTTCACCTACAACTAAAAAAGATATTGGGGGTGGGGGAAGGATGTGGGATATAGCTCAGTGGTAGGAACACTTGCAAAAGGTCCTGGGTTCAATCCCCAGTATAGGATGGGAGAGGGAGATCTAGGTAATGGCAAAAAAAAATGGGATGGAGGGTGTGAAACAATGGGTATGGTGGGAATGGGATTGGCTAAGTCTTTCTGGAGGACAGTCTGGCAGTAGTTATTAAAGCCCTCAACCAGTGAATCCAGTTTCTGAATTTCTCCTCAGGAAATGTACATGTGCACAAAGAGACATGGTCAAGCACTATTTGTAAGAGCAAAAACCATAACTATCAATAGAGGAATGATGAAATAAAATGGAAAACCTATACCATGGATACTAAGCAACTGTTAGAAAGAAAAACCATTTGACCTATTTATCCCACTCCTTAGCATATACCCAAAGACTTAAAATCAGCATACTGTAGTAATGCAGCCACATTAATGTTCATAGCAGCTCAATTCACAGTAGCTAAGATATGGAACCAACCTCGGTGCCCTTCAACTGATGAAAAGATAAAGAAAATGTGGTATGTATACACAATGGAATATTACTCAGCCATAAAGAAGAATGAAATTATGGCATTTGTGGGTAAATGGATGGAACTGGAGACTATCATGCTAAGTGGAGTAAGCCACTCCCCAAAAACTAAAGGCTGAGTGTTCTCGCTGACACGTGGATGCTAACACACAATAAGCAAGGCAGGGAGTGGAGGTTCACTGAATTGACAAGGGGGAGTGGGGAGAAGGGAGGAGGATTGGGAAAGACAGTAGAATGAATCAGACATAACTTTCCTATGTTCATATATAAATATATGACCAGTGTAATTTCATATCATGTACAATTACAAGAATGAGAAATTATACTTCATGTGTATATGATATGTCAAAATACATTCTACTATCATGAATAACTAAAAAGAACAAGTAAAAAAATTTTTAAAAAGAGATTATTATAGTTGTACTATGAGAAGATCTCTAGGACAAAATATGGAGGGGAAAAAGCAAGTTTTAAAATTTGTACACTATGGTACCATTGTGTTTTTCTTTAATCACATAACTCTGCCTTTTCAGCATATATTTATGTAAATGTATAGAATTTGGCTATCAGGAAGGCTATTGATCAACCTAATAATGCCTCTGGCAGGAGACTGAACTGGGGAGGGTGAATGGCATGAACACCTGTGCCTTCATCGGTATCATTTTTGTACAAAATCATGTGCTACTCCCGAACATGATAACAGAAACTGACCAATCTGAGATTCTTTTTGAAAGAGAAGGTAGGACTTTAAGAGCATTTTGATTACCAAGAGGGAGTACTTTAATAGGTGGATAAGGTGTAAAGATAAGCAGCAGACATTTTGACCTGAGAGAAGTCTGAAGTCTCTAAGTCAGAGTGTCTCCTTTGGCTGGCCCTGAATTTACTCATTCTGAAGTTACACTTCTCTTTCTTTCCAAACTGGCTCTTCCTGTATATTCTATGGGAATGTGTTTTGTGGGACAATGAGATTGAGAGAAGCCAATGTGTCTGTTGGCAAATCTAGGGAAACAGTGCATCAGAGAAGGATATCCACCTTTGTCATTTCTATGAACAGAGACTAATAGTACAAATATAAGTCCAGAGGATGAGCTAAGAAATTCTTTATAATGCCCTAAAAATGCTTATTTGAGTATAATTAGGTTTATCAACCTGGAAGTTCATAATTTTAAAATTAAAAAAATAACAATATTGTCTGAAATTTTTTTAGTTTTCCTTCTCTTTCTTCATATTCCTATTTTCCTGTAAGCTATAGAAAACTTAACCTTTCAACTTTGTTTGATTTGCATTGTGTTCTCTTTAAAAATTTATTATGCTTTTGTCCCTTGGTAATCCATGTGGGATTTGTTCCAGGACCCAAAGTTGACTAATATTTACATCTCTTTTATCAAACGGCATAGTATTTGCATAGAACCTACGTACATTCTCCCATGTACTTTAAATCATCTCTTGATTACTTATAAGTAGGACAATGTAAATGCTATATAAATAGTTGTCTGTATATTATATACTACATTTATACTGTAGTCTGAATAATGACAAGACAAAAAGTCAAAACAGACAGATGAAATTTTTCTTCCTGAAAATTTTTGATCCATAATTGCTTGAATCCATGGATACTTAATTCAGATGTGGAAGAGCACAGACCTCTTCAATAGAGAAAGAGTTGGGACACATTTTGCTTTGAAAGTCCTTTTCTTGGGGCTGGGGATGTGGCTCAGGCGGTAGTGCGCTCGTCTGGCATGTGAGCGGCCCAGGTTCAATCCTCAGGACCACATACCAACAAAGATGTTGTGTCCGCTGAGAACTAAAAAAATAAATAAATATTAAAAATTCTCTCTCTCTCTCTCTCTCTCTCTCTCTCTCTCTCTCTCTCTCTCTCTCTCTCTCTCTCCTCTCTCACTCTCTCTTTAAAAAAATAATAAATTTTAAAAAAAGTCCTTTTCTTGGTAATTGAACCTAAAATGGACTTGAGGAGCCTTAAAATCCCAGGACTTGGGGGTAATAGAGCAAAGATAGAGGGTATGAGAGGAGAAGCAAAGAATTAACTGAATTTGCAAGTGGCAGATTTCTAACATAGTAATAATTGTTAGGCTTTTCTTTTTTCTTTTAGTTCTAGGGATAGAACCCTGGACCTACCACATGCTAGGCAAGCTATACCGCCAGGCTTCTAGAGTTTTAGGAAATCTTATTTTAAAACATTTATAGTCCCCACATAATCTTTGCTATTGACTGCCAGTCACATGAATTTGATATTCTTTTCTTTTCTGATTGTGCCCTTAGAAAGAGTAGTATTTTCTACTTTTTACTGGTTTGGGTTGGTTTATTAACCAGACTGGGGCACTTTAGGCCTATATAGAGCTCTAAATCAGAGTGAAAGCACCCAGAAAAGCTTGTTCCAGCCCAATTAAAGGACAATGGGAGAGGTTAGGCTTTATCTTGGCTGTTCCTGTTGATTGTCTCCCTGTGGATTAAAGACAAACCTTCCTTAACAAGCACATTGAGGAGCTTTGGTTTCCAAAACTCTAGGACAAATAATTAATCCAACTGGTAATGAGGACATAATGCTGAATTCTAGAAAGAAATCACTTAACTCTTTCTATACTAGACAGCTCATTTTTCCCTTATAATAGTCTCTTTAGACCTAACAATATTTATTTGGGACAGTGTAAAAATGGTCTGTTAGAGCCAGGCACACAGTGACACATACCTGCAACCCCAGAGACTCTGGAGCCTGAGGCAGAAGGACCACAAGTTCAAAGCCAGCGTCAGCAACTCAGCAAGACTATCTCAAAATAAAAAAGGGTTGAGGATATGGCTCGGTGGTAAAGTACCCATGTGTTCAATCCCTAGTAGCAGAAGAAAATAATAATAATAATAAAAAGTTTAATAGAAAATAGTCTTTTCCAATGAAGTCAGATTATCTTTAAAAGTAAAAGATTCTACCAGGCATGTTGGCACATGCCTGTATTCCCAGCTACTAAGGAGGCTGAGGTAGGAGGATTACAAGTTTGAAGCCAGCCTAAGCAATTTGGTGGGGCACGATCAAAATAAAAAGGTCTGGGGGATATACCTCAGTGGTAGAGCACCTGTGGGTTCAATTCCTGGTACTAAAACAGTAACCAAAAAAGATCAAAGAATCCTCCATCCCCAAAATGCATAACTTGAAAAGTGAAATTCTATAGTAAAAAATGCTTTTAACTCCTGTTTTAATATAGGGACAAATTTTGTATATTTGATAATTGGTACTTGGAAAAGTTATGTCTGTCTCCAAATTAGAACTTGTAAGCTAGCAGATAATTTAACTCTGGTTCCTTTGTTTTACTTGTTGCGGTTCTCCCTGAGGAAGTCACCTTCCCTTCCTGCTGCTTCCATTTCTCCTGCCTTTCATATTAGCTTATGCTTAGAATTTTGAAACGTTTCTCATCCAGGAATTTATAGCATATAAAATGTTTTTGAGAAATTTTCTAGTCTGTCTTTTCTCTAATTACCCTCAAGTCACATTTTCTAAAATTTTCATTAGTAATGAACATTGTACATTTTTTAATGTTGAAGGATCCAGCAAAACAAGTCACCTAAACTACCTATGTATTGAGCGTAGGTTGGTGACAACTTGTTTCCTTAATGCAAAGGACTGATGCACGTGGTTAATTCAGTTCCTCCTTGGTTCTAGCATTCTTTCTTTCTTTTGTTTTATGGTGGAGGTAAGGATTGAACCAAGGACCTTATGCATGCTAGGCAAGCATTCAACTACTGAGCTACCCTCCCAATCCTTGATTCTAGCTTTTTTTTTTTTTTTTTTGTAGTTGTAGATGGACAGAATGCCTTTATTTTGAAGTGATAGAAGTGATAAAATGCTTGCCTAGCATGCTCAAGGCCCTGGGTTTGAACCCTAATACTGCAAAAGAAAAAAAAATTGTGTTGGATTAGCATCATGATGTCTCTCAACCTTATATGTTTTGCATACAAAATTTGAAGAGTTGCTGTTTAAGATATCTTTTGGTTAAAAAAAATAGAACATTTGTTTTCCTCTTCATAAAATTAGAAATATTAGTCAGTTGCCAAATAGCTATGATCTATCTATGTGGAGGATAAATGGTGTCTAAAAGACTTAATATGTCAAGTTCTAAATTTTATGACAGAGTTATGAATGCCATAGGAGTTGTTGAGGACAATGACATGACTGAAGTGATAATAAAACTGCTATTAATTCTGTGCACTATATCTACATATTTGTTATCATTGATCCTTGCAATTGACCCTGTATGTTTGTCAATATCATTACTATTTCACAGATGAGAACATTAAGATTTAGAAAGAGTTGAGATTCAGAGCCAACTCTCTGAGTTTGTGCTGATAAAAAGAGCTGATTTAAAAATTTGTATATATCTCATGAAGAATGTAGGACTTGTTGGGCATTAAAAATTGAGTGTTGGCATTGGAAAAGTAGCATGAGGAAATAGTCCAGCAAAGGAGCAAATCAAAAGGCAAAGAAGCAGGAGTGAGCTCAACAGCTCATGAGACAGTATGGATACTTGCCTAGAGGACCAGAGCTACTGTGGGAATGAGTTTAACATGAGGCCATATTGTGGTGGGCAAGAGGAGCTGGACAGAGGGGTAGTTGCTAGTAGTTTAAAGCCATATGAAAATTTTTTTTTAAGTGTTGAATCTGTGTAGCATTAAGGAAAACTGTCAAGGATATGTAAGATGAGAGAGAGACATGGGAGAACTTGAGTTATACAAGAAAGTCAACTTTCTGGTTACATTATCCTTGGGGTAGGAATTGGGGAGTGAAGGTGAAACCAGAGAAAAAGGAATGGGCACCACAGACATTTCGAAAATGAAAGAATTAGACTTGCACTTGGCGTCTAAGTGAGTATTAAAAATAAGATAACAATAAAGATAACCTTCAGGTTTTGAGCTTGGATGGTGGCTGGGGGAAGGGGGTTTTCTACTGGCAAAAACAGAGAAGTTGAGAAGACAAGTAGTTGAAGAAAAGGTAGAGTAGGGTTTAAGTGAGAAGGCATAGGTCTGTATGTCAAGGAACCAGTGGGTTACCAAAATTCTGTGGAAAGCCTGTTAGAAGGACCAAAGCAAGACTGAGTATGAAAGATCTCTATAGCCAGGTGTCAGAGTCACCAAGATCTTCAGAGCATAGAGAAGTAATGTGAGGGATCAGGAGCAGAGAGATCATCATATTAGAGAATGTATGGGCTCCAGTTGTATTTGAGCAGGTTGTCAACCTTCTGTCCTCCACAACACATTCTTTCTGAAAACCTTAGAATTTTATTAATTTAGATTTAGTTATCCTTCACTTTTCATTTTCTCCAGACTCACCTAGGTATGATATAAAGGATTCTCCTTTTTGAAGCCTAGTAATAGGATTAAAATAAAGGGGAACTTTTAAAAATCTGTGGTATCAGTTTATTTAATTTATGCATTTGAGAAAGCTGTTCTTTTGTATATGAAGAAATAAAACTATAGTATATAAGGACTAACCCTTTTTCTGCACTGTGTATCTAAAGCTAAAAAAGGAACACTCCCAAGAAATCAGGATAGGAAAAATGACTTTGAGATGCACTTTCTTAAAATAACTGGGTAAATGACCTCATGAGCCAGTTGATAGCATGGGTTTGCAAATGGATACTTTTCTATTAGCCTGCTGCCCAATGCTGCAGAGCCAAATATATATGGAGTATATGATATCATATCCTGTAGGCAGGAGACTATCTAGGAGGGAATGAAATGGCAAGCTCCGTAGAGGAATTTACAGTATAAATACTGCCCATTAGACCTGTCTTTATTAGATAAATATTACTGATTTGGTTCATGGTTCATCCCTATTACATAACAATTTGTGTCATGTTCTTAGTAAAATAGTACATGGTATTTGTTATAAGAACATAGAATAGTTAAATAAGATCTTCAATATTAAAGGCTACCATACTCCTCTCTCATTAATACTTAAGTATTTTTGTTCATTTGTTTGTTTATTTTTTGGTTTTATAGCTATAGCCAAGTCCTTGAGTCTGACTCATTGTTCAGAATGTCCTTTCTCTTTGGTTCTGTGCTGCAGAGATAGTGCAGACATGTCTTTGGAAGATGTAGGATGCTACTTCTCTGTGCAGTGCTGTAGACCACCGGGTCAAAAGGGGAGCAGTAGGTCTTGGAGGAATTCTAAGCTCATAACTTGAGGAACTGCTTTTCTTGCCAAAACTCATTATCAATAATGAAGAATATTTACAAAGCAGACCCTCCTCCTCAGCACACACCCAGAGTGTGTTCAAAGTGCAAGAAATAAAGAAGAATGGCAGGACTGGGGTTGTGGCTCAGTGGTAGAATGCTTGCCTAGGTATATGTGAGGCACTGGGTTCGATTCTCAGCACTACATATGAATAAATAAAGTAAAGGCCCATTGGCAATTTTAAAAATATTTTTTAAAACAAAGAAGAAGAAGAATGGCAGTTGTCTCTGTGGTTTAAAACCTGTTTGGTCTGAATTCAATTGTAAAATAAAATCTTAATGGGTCTAGAGGTATAGCTTGGTGGTAAAGAAATTGCCTAGAATACACAAGACCCTGTGTTCAATCAATCCCCAGGGCCTGGGTTCATTCCTCAGCACTGAAAAAACAAAATTTTTAAAAATCTGATTGATGTCCATAATGTATTTAAAAATCATCCAAGCAACTGGGTGTGGTGGCACACATATATGATCCCAAAGATTCAGAGACTGAGACAGGAGAATAGCAAAAGGAGGGCTGGCCTGTACAATTTAGCAAGACCCTGTCTTAAAATAAAAAAATTAAAAGGGCTGGGAATGTAGCTCAGTGATAGAGCACCTCTGGGTTCAATCCCCAGTACCACAAAAACAAAGAAAGAAAAAATCATGCAAGCTTCATTGTCTCTATAGATAAGACTCACAGACAGTGGCCTAGCTTTTTAGAATAGTTTTAGGGTATTTTCCCCCCCTTTATTAAGTAGAAAGTCTGTTTATTTTCATGTGTTTTATAATCAACTACCAAACTGAATTCTCTGATATTTGTAGTAGTTTTTCATTTGATTCTCTGGAGTGATTCAGTCATTTCATCTACAAATAATGATGATTTGATCTGCTCCTCACTTCTAACTCCTCTCGTATCTAATTGTGTTAATTACCAACTCCAGAACAATGTTTAAAACGGCTTGACTTGGACATCTTCAAATACATGGAAACTACAGAAGGGAAATTTGCTGTAGTGTCAGTGGTATCCTAGGAGGCAAAAATCAAACTTGGGGGTAGATGTGCTAGTTTTTTTAGGAACAGGTCTACAAAAAGAAAAGGGGCCCTTTACCAGCAAATCTACACTTCTCCATCACCCATGAAACGTAGTAACCTGTGGAAAACAGGGTGTTCTCAGCACTAACATTAGAAATTATTTGGGACCTTGGAGGAAGGTTTCATAATCTTAGAATTTGTTAGGGGACATGGACATACCTGAGATGTCTTTCATGAATACTAATGATTACACTCTTCTCTTTCAGGCCCAGCTTCGGGCATTTATCCCAGAGATGCTCAAGTACTCCACAGGTCGGGGAAAACCAGGCTGGGGGAAAGAAAGCTGCAAGCCTATCTGGTGGCCTGAAGATATCCCATGGGCAAATGTCCGGAGTGACGTCCGCACAGAAGAGCAAAAGCAGAGGGTGAGCATTCCTCAGCCTGAGTCACCCATTGCTTCTCCATTCTGAATTAATCACCTCAAATTTTGTCATTACTATTTCTGAAACGTCGAAAAACATTTGTGTAATAGACCTATCCCTCCCAAGAAGTTCACTGGTCACTGATTTTATAACATTTCTCATTTGTCATTTCTTCCCTATAAAAAGACCAGGATGGGTCCATGAATTAATATTCTGTCTTCTTAGTTGCCTTTTGAAGCAGCTTTAATTTTATGAGGTGCTTGGGAAAACCCAAGAAACTTAAAGTGAAAATATTAATCACTTGCAGACATAGAAATATTAGTAAGAATCACTGTTGAAAAATACAAGTATGAATTAGAGAGAGATGAACTTTTCCAAGTGAGCCTACTAATAACAAAACTTTGAGAAGAAACACTAAACTAGATAATAGATATCATCCCTATTTTTCTGCATTTTTTTTTAATTTAGCTTGGAAGTTTACTGAGATTCTTAATATATATGATTCTTGACTAGAATAATGTTTCTTTGTCAGAAGTTTAATAAGAGTTTGGCCTTAGTTTGGAATAGGGTATAAAACCCAAAAGCTAAACTAGACTTTCACCAGGAAGTAAATCATTGGGAAACCTCCTTTAATATTTGGTGCTCAGTTTGCTTATTCCAGAATCAGTCTGTGGGAAATAATCTTAAAACAGTTTACTCTGCATAAGGTTTGATTTGGCTTGAAACATAAGCAGCTGCATTATTGGGTTTAGATACTATGGTACTTTGTGGTTTAATGTGCTTTTCTGGTCTTTTGGTGACAGGTTTCATGGACACAAGCACTACGGACCATAGTTAAAAACTGTTATAAACAGCATGGGCGGGAGGATCTTTTATATGCTTTTGAAGATCAACAAACACAGGCTACTACCACACACAGTATAGCCCATCTTGTACCATCACAGACTGTAGTGCAGACCTTTAGCAACCCTGATGGCACTGTCTCACTCATCCAGGTGAGTAAACCTAATGGTTACCAGAGAGGTGGGTCACTGGACACCTTCCCCAGACTGCAGGAAGTTTTCTTGTGCAAACTCTTGTATAAGCTTCATACACCTCCCCTAGATCTCTCTCCTGGCTAAAATTGACTATTAAACAGTATTTTAAATTGTTTTCATTTTACTCAGTTCAGAGCTATGAGTAGCTTTCCTGGACATTTCCAAAATAAAACCCTTGGAAGTGGCTTCTTTTTTACTGTTTCACTGTCAGTAGCCAGGGAATATTTCTTCTGAATTACCTCTTCTGTGGCAAACCCAATTTATTGACAGGAAGGGAACTTCTAAATTTCAGGTTGGGATGAGAGTAAGAAACCAGTTGACTAGCTCTGGCCACTGATTAGACATGTAATAGCTCTTCTAATACTGATCTATTTGGTTGAAATAAATTTCTGAAACTCATATGAGTCTCTGAGAAATAGTTTAGTAGCTGATTTTACATCACAATTACATATTAATCATTATCTGCTGAATTTGGGGTTCAGTGCATCTTAGTTCCTGAGGAGAGACAAGGCAGAGGGTCTAATCACTGATATCAGTTCCTGTGTTTTTCCTTAGGTTGGTACAGGGGCAACAGTGGCCACATTGGCTGATGCTTCAGAACTGCCAACCACAGTCACTGTTGCCCAAGTGAATTATTCTGCTGTGGCTGATGGAGAGGTAAGAAAGAGGATTCTGTCTATATCTGTTTAAATACCTAGATGACTAGGTGAGGGAGAGCTGAGGATTCAGAAGATGAAGAAGTAGCCTCTATGTCTATAACATTGTATTAAGTGTTTTTAACATCATGCTTTGACAATTTGGGGGGGTATCTTATGCTGTGTTTTTTTTTAATATTTATTTTTTAGTTATAGTTGGACACAACACCCTTATTTTATTTATTTATGTTTATGTGGTGCTGAGGATCCAACCCAGGGCTAAATGAGCGCTAAGCAAGCGCTCTACCATTGAGCCACAACCCCAGCCCTTATACTGTGTATTTTAATTATAACAATTAAAATCCACAGGGCTAGGGATATGACTCAGTGTTGACCACTTGCCTGTAGGGTGCATGGAGTACTGGGTTGAATCCACAGCACCTAAAAAAAAAAAAAAAAAAAAAAAAGTGAAAATTCATGGATCATTATGAACTGAACCTAGCTGTTAGAAACGTGTAATTTTGCATTTACAATGTAGCATTTTATATAATACACAGTAAAAGAGATTGTCTCTTTAATACTTTCATGAGAAGGACCATTTGGGAGCCTGGTATGCCAAGAGTATGCAATAATCTGATAGTTATGAAGAAATTAAAATTCTGTAGCTTTAAGCAATATAAAATTAATTAGAGACAGGTACAAATTACAAAGATATTTAGAATTGACTAAAGAAAGAATTTCAAAAAATATGAACATTGCTTATGGACATACATGTTGATTTTAAAATATACACTAACTGAGTGTGGTATTCCATTCCTGTAGTCACAGCTACTTGGGAAGCTAAGGCAGGAGGATTACTTGAATTTATGAGTTCCAGACCAACTTAGGCAACATGGTGAGAACCCTATCTCAAAAGACAAAAACAAAACAAATTAAACTGTACCTCAGTGGTAGAGCACTTGCCTAGCATCTGTAAGGCCCTGAGTTTAATCCCTAATACTGAAAAAATAATAATAATAATAATAATAAATTAAATAAATAATTTTATGCTGATGCCATATGTAAAAATGCAAATGGTTTTAAGAATTTTTTCCATTGTGTGATGGGACCAACAATTGGTATTGGTGATATTAACAGCCATAGGTGTCAAAAAATCAAAATGGAATATCCAGTGATAAAGATCTATGATTCTGCTGGCAGAAGGAAAAAACACCAAAGTTCAAAGACATTAGAGACATGAATTTTAAATGGAACTATCAGTACATATATTCATTTTGAACTTGCACAACTCATTTTAGTGAGTTTTTATTTTAATGAATGTCAGTTTAACTGAAATAGGGATAAGCTGGATAATAAGTAGGAAAATGTAAATAAATGAGTATATTCTCCATCCAGACATTCAGCAAACACTTTTGGCACCCTGTGCCAGGTGCAGGACAGTAAAGACTGTCCTTGCTGGTAAGGAGCACTAGGCAGATGATAGGAAAAGTCCATGCAGAACCATGACAGTGAGCTAGATCAGGTGAGCCCAGGATGCTATGGAACTCAGAGGAGAGAGCCTAACTTTGAACCATAGGCTGATGGGTTTTCTCAGGAAATACTTCCTGGGGGGAGTAGAACCTGAGCTCAGACTAGGAGCATAACTAGCAAAACAAAAGACTCAAGGATGGGAGTTGGGTTCATGTTGAAGGCAGCAACACATTCTATGCACGGCATTGTGAAAGCATGAAGAAGCCACAATTCAAAGGGCCCCAGTGCAGTGGATCTTTCAGGCATAGAAACTCATAGGCCTTCTCTGAATATCTTTTGTCTTCAGGCTTGTAGCCCTTTCTTTAGGTCATAGTGACATCTAGGCATAGACTATCATATACTGGCTCCCCCCAACAGATGGGAGCAGAGAGCAACAAGGGTTCAAGCAAAGTACTAAGACTCTAGGATAGGAAGTTCCAAAGAGATCGTAGCACAAAAGCTAATTTATTCCTTACCTGCCATATTTCTGATTAGAAAATTCCCATTTTCTCTCCATATTTTGCTGTCATCTCTGTAAATCTTGTGCCATATAATTTAACTTCTTTAAATTATGTTGTCTATGGCTACATCCTAAAACTATTTTTACCACAATGCACTTGTAACTGAATGAGTCTATGCTGAATTGCTGCCACTGTAGAATGGAGATTTGGAAGTTGCCCCAGACCAAGCTCAGATAAGAGCAGCAGCAATAGGATCACTAAAGAGAGGGCTGGATCAGGACAAAGGAAGACTTGTGTAAGGGCCGTAGGTGACAGTGCTGCCAGCTTCAACAGCTATTTTTAAAAAATATCTTTATTTTTATTTATTTATTTTTATGTGGTGCTGAGGATCAAACCAAGGGCCTCTTGTGTTCAAGGCAAGTGTTCTACCACTGAGCTACAACCCCAACCCTCAGCAGCTATTTTGATTGGAATCACGAACATCTAAGAATTGACAATGTAGCTTGCCATCTAAAGTGGCATTATTGGTAACAATGCTCGTTAGAGAAATGAGATCAAAGTGATCCTACCTGGGGAAACAAGAGTTTTTTAAGTTTCTGAGTAGGCAGCTTTGCAGCTCTAGGATATCTCTTCCTTTGTAGTGAGGAGCCATGAAGGCTTGCTGGCACAGCCATCTGCCCAAGAGAACCAAGAACACACACTAAGGAGCTAAGGAATGTCTCCTCTGGGAGGCTTTTGAGAAACATGCTGAGAAGCACTGTCCTAATCTTAGGATGTAATTTTATGATTCACAGGACCAAACCAGGTTATTTTAAACGTTTCTCCTAGAGCTATGGCACTTTCTATGGATCTAGCAATGTGAAGCAGGGACAACAAGAACCCTCTGAAGCACAGCTAACATCCTAAGGTTTAGGAGTTCAAGGAGGTTTTAGGCCTGAACTGATTTATCACCACCACCCCCATATCTCTGCCCTGTTCTTTTTTGGTTTGGGGGGGATGGTGATAATTAATCAACCAGTATTTATTGAGCCAAATGAATTAAAGTTAACTAGATACTGATATCCAGAACAAGAAGTCTTTCCATAGAAGGTATGCTACTAAAATCAGTGGTTCTTAACCCAGAACCAGAAGGGACATTTTGACAGTATCCGGAGACATTTCTGATTGTCATGACTGGTGAGGATACTGTCGGTAGAGTGCTTGCCTTGTCTGCACAAGGCCCTGGGTTCATCCCCAGCACCACACACAGACACAGACACACACACACACACACACACACACACACACACACACAAAGATATTCCACAGCATTGTTGGTAATAGCAAAAGACTAGAACCTGAATGTCCATTAAAAAATGGCTGCTATGTCAGTCATGGTATTTCTATATAGTACAGTGCCCTGCAACCATTATTATGAATTCTGAATCATGAATGAATGAGGAAGTTTTCTGTGTTCTAAAGTGGAATCATTTCAGAGACGTATTGTTTGTGGGGGAAAAAAGCAAGGTATAAAGGGTATGTAAAATAATCTGTCATTTTTTAAAAAGAAAGAATAGGGGTGGGGCTTGGTGGCGCACTCCTGTAATCCCAGTGACTTGGGAGGCTTGGGCAGGAGGATGGAGAGTTCAAAGCCCAGCCTCAGCAACTTATCAAGACTTTGCCTTTAAAACAAAACATAAAAAGGGTTATGGATATGGCATAGTGATTAAGCACTCCTGGGTACAACCCCTGTATGTATGTATGTATGTATGTATGTATGTATAGATAAATAAACAAATAAACAAGAAGGAATAAGGGATAGGGACGTAGCTCAGCACAGGAAGAAGGAAATAGATGTGTGTATATGAGAGAGAATGTGCTTGCATATAAAGAGAATACCTCTGCAAAGATACATAGGAAAACAAACAACAGTAATCAATGCCTAGAGTGTTGGCATTTCCTCTGACACAGTTTGAATTTATCAAACACAGCATGATGTTTTGAAGTATATATACATTATGGGGTATAGTGAGAACACTTGAAATCTCTCTTAACAGTTTTCCAGAATTCAATACAATGCTTTATAAAAATTTTTGTAACTACATTTATTGTTTATTTTTTAAAATTACCTTAATTTTTGGATAGATAATATATTGATATGGTCCAAATTTTTAAAACAATATTTAAAAGTAAGCAGTGGAAAGTCTTGCTTTCTGTCACATATTCAACCCTGAGGAAGTATTCTCAGTGTGATCCTCCACATTGAGAATATGTATGTTTTCTAGAATTTCTTTATGCAAACTTCAAAAGAATTTAAATATTTATTCTGAAACCCTCCTTTTTATACAAAAGACAACATACTAAAAAACACTGTCTGTACATAGTAGGTCCTTTGCTTTAAAAGTATATATTTGGCTTGAAAATAGAAATTTATTATAAAAATTACTTTTTAAACTCATAACTTTTTCATGGCTTTAATTTTTGATTGTCTTGTCCTTTCTGCCTCAGGTGGAACAAAATTGGGCCACATTACAGGGAGGAGAAATGACCATCCAGACGACGCAAGCATCAGAGGCAACACAGGCGGTAGCATCGTTAGCAGAGGCCGCAGTGGCAGCTTCACAGGAAATGCAACAGGGAGCTACTGTCACCATGGCACTCAACAGGTGGAGGCAGGGGTAGGGGAATAAGTGGGAATGGCAGGGCTTTGTCTTTAAAGAGAAGCACTATACCTCAGTTTGTCAGAATTGGCAGTTGGGCCTAAGATACCATGGGTTGGTTTCTAATAAGCCCTCACCAAAAACATTGAACTTTTTTTCTTCAGGAATGTTTAGGAAGGATGCTATGGAATGAGACTCTAGTGAGAGGTGGTTTCTTCCTGAATTGTGTTGTTCCTTTCTTGGTTCTTTCTACTGGTTGTTGAAAGGAAAGATTATCCCTATATTAGTCTTCTTTTTCATTCTTGACAGAATTTTAATTTCAACAGATCCAGACATTTTAATTAATGGTTAAGCATATGGTCTTAGAGCAAAACTACATGGGTTTGAAGCCTAGCCCTGTCACCTACTAGCTGGTTGTCCTAGGACAGTTTAATTGAACTCTCAGTGTCCAGGCTTTTCTCTTCTGTAAAATGAGGGTAATAACTGTACTTATGATAGTGTTATGAGAGAAGTTACTGCAAGTGAAATTCTCGGTGAGCGCCTGGCATGTAGTAAGGGCTGCAACTATTGTCACTGTGGGCAGCCGCTATTAGTCTTATATAATCATTTAACTCTGCCATGCCAGCACTCTGCTAGATATGGCTGAAAATAGGGTGATCCAGCACAGAATCTTTGCTCTTGAAGAAATCATACTCTTATTGAAGAAACTGATTTCACTAAAACAATCAGCTAGCCAACAGTATTAGACAGTAGTTCACTATTGAATTGGGTAGTACAGACTATGCACATTGTAAAATTCAGAGGGGGAGTCACCTCCCCAAAAATATAAAAATCAGTCAAAATTTAGATTGGTTGGAACAGATGGAGAGCCTTGATGGGTTTGTATAAAAACAGTGCATTGTATGAGGCTCTTCATGGTGGTAGTTGAGAAGAGGTCACGTAGATTTGATCCAGATCCCAGCTCCTCCACTTACTAGCCATAAGCTCTTGAGAAATTTCACCCCTGAGCCTTGTTTCCTTCTCATTGTTATGAGGATAATATTCATCAAATAGATTCAATGATTCAATGAGATGATATATATAAAACTCTCATCAGGGTGTCCAACTCATTAGCACTTAGGAATTAATACCTATTGACATTTAAAATGTATTTTGAGATTTGTTTAGCATTGTTTATGGTGATTAGAAGATCAGTTAGGAAGAGGCAGTCTAAGTGTGCCTTGTTAAATCTGGAAAACTAAAGTAGTAAGAATGGGACTGCATTGAATTGCAATGCAGTAATGGCCAGGTGGATCAGGAATAAGACTGAAATACACACATACACACACACACACATATTCTCTCTCTCTCTCTCTCTCTCTCTCTCTCTCTCTCTCTCTCTCTCTCTCTCTCTCTCTCCCCACACACACACACACTCTCTCAGTGTTACCCGTGAGTCTCTCAGTGACCTGGAATTGAAGCTTTTTTCTCAGCCCATTGAACCATGTCACTCTTCAGGAACATGAAAGTCTTCTTTGGTTCCTTAGACATTGGCTCATTCTTACTCCTTCCTTTAAAAGAGTTCACCCAGATAAACTTCCTGAAAGGCACAGCCAGAGTGAGAACCATCCTCCCCAGTAACCCTTCACTGCAACTTCCGGTCTAACAGGCAGCATTAAAGACCAGCAAAACCTGAACCTTCCACTCACACCCTGGATATTCCAGTGAAGTGTAGTGTCCTGGGAACTCTGTATTCTTAGTGGAAAATCTGAGGCATGTTCTGCTCCCTTTGCTGTGAGGACTAGAGCTTATTTCTAAAGGCTAAGGGGGGGGGGGTAATGGTATCCCCTGAGGGCTTGTTAACAAACTAGGATGCAGCTGAGGTGGCTACAATGTTTACTCCAAAGGAAGGAGAATGTGGTTCACTGTGGCATGAAGGAGGAGTAAAGAGATGTTGAAATCTGTTTGCAATCAGATAGTCCAATGCCCCAGTGAGTCTAGGGGTTGCAGGGGTGAAGAAACCAAACCTGGCAGCAAACACTATAACCCATGGTCTAATGTCTTAGGATGGTTGGATTTAAGGCAGGCTCTTGGTGATTGTTTCTCTGTGGATGATACACAGTGGAATCCTTTATGCTCTGCACTTGTAGCCTCTCCATAGTTTGTTGTTGGAAGTTATCTTAGTGAAAAAACACACAGAGAAATCTGGTCTTTGTTCCTATGGTTACAAAGTGATTTCATAATCTGCCCCCTTCCAGCCTGTCTCAGTTTCAGGTGCAGATGGAATAAGCATGGTTCTCTAATAACCACCTGCACCTCTGCTGCACTGTAAACAGCAGATGCGGGCACAGAGTAAGAAGGGGGAGGCAAGCTGCATGTAATGGCAGGTGGCAGACTAAGAAGGCAGAAGGACTCCTTCATCCGTTAGAGGGGAAGGGGATCAGGACAGATGCAGGACAGACCTGTTTTTCAACCATGTGTTGAAATAGTTTTGTATAGCAAGTCAGAACAAGGGCCTAGGGCTCCACAGCTGCAGCCCACCCTGGCTTCATCACAATCCAAAGGGGCTGTGGAAAAATTATCACAAAAACTGAAGACTAAGTTAATTTAAAATTTCAAAATAAAGAATAAAACAGCACTTTTAGGAAGGAGGTAGGGAGGGGAATCAAGGTAAACAAATGAAAAGCAAAACATCACAGCCCAAACAACCAGAGAAGAAAGAAGTAATATCTTTTAATTATTGCCATACAGTGGTAAATTTGAAGTTTCATTACTTCGCATAGCTATCTGAGACTTATGAGTTGCGTCCGCCTTCCTCTTCCTCCTCTTCCTGTTCCCCTTCCACTTCTTTTTGTGTATGGGTGTGGACCCAGAAGCATTCTACCTCTAAGTTCCATCCTTCCAGCCCTTTCTAAAATACTATGGGGTGGGGACGGTACTGGGAATTGAACTCAGGGGCACTCAACCACTGAGCCATCCTCAGCCCTATTTTGTATTTTATTTAGAGGCAAGGTCTCATTGAATTGCTTAGCGCCTTGATTTTGCTAAGGCTGACTTTGAACTCCTGTCTCAGCCTCCTGAACTGCTGGGATTACAGACATGCACCACTGCACCTGGCTTTAAAAATATTGTTTTGAAACAGGGTCTAACTAAGTTGCCCAGACTGACCTCAAACTTGTGATACTCCTCCCTCTTCAATCTCCTGAGTAACTGGGATTACAGATGTGTACCACCACACCTGATTTATAATCCCCCTTAAACAGGACTTCCTGCAGAGTCAATTCTTGTGTATGACCAATTTAGCCCTTGCATGTAGAGATTCATGATATGGATTCATAGACTGGCCTACATTACCCTGGTAGACATGGTGTCAATACTGAGAGAGTATTTATTGTGTGTCTACTGTGCATAGTGCTGAGACTCAGGGTTGTAGGGAAACAGATGTTTAGATCACTTTCACTTCTCAAGGAATTTAGAACTTGCCTTTCTTTAGCTATAGAGATGTGACTTAATAAAGAATGAACTATATTTTTAAATAAAAATTTACTCTTTTATTTTGGATTGATACATAAAAATTGTACTTATCTATGGGGTACTCTATGATTAATTTCAATACATGTGTACACTCTTTGTTAAGATGAAAATATTGACTTAAAGTTAGAGACATTATTAAAATATGGCTTTACCATATAAACTGATAGTAATCCATAAAATGGAATGGATAGTATAGATCACAAATTCTTTCTGCAAACAGTGGGCAAAGACTACATAACTGCTTTTCTTTCCTGTAGATAAAGGTTGGAAACTTTAAAAAATGATGGAGCCAGGCCTGATGGCACACACCTGTGATTCCAATCACTTTGGAGGCCGAGGCAGGAGGATTGCAAGTTCAAGTCCAGCCTTGGCAACTTAGTGAGACCTTGTCTCGAAATAAAAGGGCTGAAGATATAGCTCAGAGTTTGAGTGCTGGCCTGGCCCTGTGTTCAATCCCAGTGCCTAGGGGGAAAAAAAAAAGAAAGAAAGAAAATGACTTTTGTCTAAAAACTATAAAGTAGTAGCTTAAGGAAATATTAATCTCTGTTCACCTTTAAGTAAAGGTAATCTTTTTCTTCTACTTATGTTTGATCATTTCCCATTAGATCTAGTATAAATGAGTAGAACCAATGTGGAAATGATAGGCCTGCTAACCACGAGAAGTCATTGCTGTCTTTATGTCCTATGCTTTTTCTCTGGCTCCTGACCAGGGGAATAACTAACTTCACCCACCTCTCAGTGCATCGACCCCCATCAGACCACTCATCCTTAGTCATCACAAATTGTTTTTGGTTATTGCTGGGTTTTTATTTTTTTTATATTTGTTTGATTGTTTTGTTGCTGGTTTTAGATCTTCTTCTTCCATACCATATTTTAGAAAGAATTAAAGAATGACTTAAAGAATAACTTCAAATACATAGAGCTTTAGGAAGACTAAAGGGCATGCTTAGGTATAGATAGACATGCCGAGTCAGGCCTGGGAGCTGCCTCCCTTCACTGCCCCTGCCTTGCCCTGCAGCATGTGTCTAGGTTGGATACTTTCCACTTTCCATAAAGTCTCAGGTCAGAATTGTTTTTGTTTTTTGCAGTACTAGGAATTAAACCCAGGGCTAAGCTCCATCCCTAGCCCTGTTTCGTTTTGTTTTATTTTGAGACAGGATCTCATTAAGTTGATGAGGCTGGCCTCAAATTTGCCATCCTCCATGCCTCAGCCTCCAGAGTACCTGGGATTATAGGTGTGGGCCACTGTATCCAGTCTGAATATAAATACTTTTATCATTAAGACATGATAACTAAATAATATGAAATTGGCTAGTAATATTATTTATTGATTAAAGTTTCTTTAAAAAAATATTTAGGACTGGGAATGTATCTCAGTAGGTAGAGTGCTTCCCCTGCATGTACAAGGCCCTGGATTCAATTCCCAGTACCTCAAAACAAAAAAATTTTTAAAACTATGTGAGGGCTGGGGGTGTAGCTCAGTGGTAGCATGTTTGTCTTAGCATATGCAAGACCTTAGGTTCATTCCCCACTACTGGTGGGGGGGAGAGGAGGTCTGGCTGGTCATGGTGGTACTGGTCTGTAATCCCAGCTACTAGGATGGCTGAATCAGGAGGATCACAAGTTTGAGACCAGCCTGGGCAACTTAATGAGACTTTGTTGCAAAATTTGAAAAAATAAAAAGGACTAGAGATATAGCTCAGTGGTGGAGTTCCCCTGAGTTCAATCCCCAATACAATACAATACAATAAATAACTGTATTGCAGTATGATCCTGATTATCTGATTAACATTTAAGATTAGAAAAAATAATTGCCATCTTTATATGAGATTTAAACTTTTCTACTTACTAAAATGTTCCCAATTTTTGCATATGTATTGCTTTATTGTCAGAAAAAAATTAACTCTTCAATAGAGACATAAAAATTAAAAAGCAAGGGCTGGAGTTGTAACTCATGATAGAGCACTTGCCTAGCATGTGTGAGGCACCAGATTTGATCCTCAGCACTACATAAAGATAAATAAATAAACTATTGTGTCAATCTACAACCAAAAATATTTTAAAAAAGAAAAAAGAAAGGCCTTTCTTTTTTAAAATATTTTTAGTTGTAAGTTAGTAAGTTAAGTTAGTAAGAAGGAGAGAATTTTCTACTTAGAATTTTTTCTGCCCACTGAGTTTCTTTTACTGCTCCCTAGAATCCTGTAGTAATCAAGAAGTCCTTCTGAGGGGAATTATTATGTCTGTTACCTTATTTATCTGCTGAGTTTCTTAGGATAAAGAGAGACAGTGAATTTTGTGCTTTGCACAGTCATAACATGTTTGCACCAACAAAACCCTGTCCACTCACACACCCCCACCTAGAGCCTGTGACTGCAAGATGCCTGCCTCTATGGCAGGAAAGCCTATAACTTCAGAGTAAAGCTGAGTCCTCTGGCTTATTTGGGAATCAAACCAGGTCTTGGCCCACCTCTGCAAAACTAAATAATACCACCTTTTCTGCTACATGCCCACTTCTGATATTCCCTCAATAACTGCAAATTGATACTTTCTATTTTACTATGAAGAATACTGAATTTATGTTTTTTTCACATTTTAACATCTCTGATATTTGTGAGGGTTTTTTTTATAATTTTATTTTATTTTTATTTATTTATTTTTTTAAAGAGTAAGAGAGAGAGAGAGAGAATTTTTAATATTTATTTTTTAGTTTTCAGCGGACACAACATCGTTGTTTGTATGTGGGCTGAGGATCGAACCCGGGCCGCACGCATGCCAGGCAAGCGCGCTACTGCTTGAGCCACATCCCCAGCCCCTGTAATTTTATTTTTTTTTATTCTAATTTGTTTTATATGATAGCAGAATGAATTACACATAGAGCACATTTTTTCATATCTCTGGTTGTATACAAAGTATGTTCACACCACTCATGTCTTCATACATGTACTCAGGGAAATGATGTCCATCTCATTCCCCATCTTTTTTACGCCTCTTACCTCCCTTTCTCCCTCCCTCCCCTTTGCCCTATCTAGAGTTCATCTAATCTTCACATGCTTCCCCTCCCAACCCCACTATGAATCAGCCTCCTTATATCAGAGAAAACATTCAGCATTTGGTTTTTTGGGATTGGCTAACTTCACTTAGCATTGTCTTCTCCAGCTCCATCTATATGCCTGCAAATGCCATTAACATCTCTGATATTTGGATAACAAATTTTAATCTTATAATTTCCCCCAATTTTTCTTTTATTCTTTACTGACACATAAAATAATAGTACATCTTATAGTTTGTAGCATCATAGAATCAAGAAAAGTGTATACTTATGCTCATAGTTAAAGCATACAACAAGGAAATGAAAGAAAAATGAGAAATAGGATATAAACTGCTAAAATACTGCTCCATCGAAACAGATGGTTAATGTCTTTCTATTGTACACAGGGTTTGCTTTACAATGAAAGGGAGCTTATTATTTCCTTGTATTTATAGAGGCAAGAAACTTAGGCATATAGTGATAATTTTAAGCCTTCATTTTTAGCCCTATCTATATATACAGAGAGGCAAAAAGAAGAGTTGGACTTTTCAGGGTATCAGTCACCATTTATTGTATTAAAAATCATGGAGAGAGAGGCTGGGATTGTGGCTCAGCGGTAGAGCGCTCTCCTAGCATGTGCGAAGCCCTGGGTTCGATCGTCCTCAGCACCACATAAAAATAAAATAAAGATATTGTGTCCAACTACAACTAAAAAAAAAAAAAAGCTGGGACTGTAGCTCCCCGGCAGAGCACTTGCTTAGCATGCCTGGGGCATTGGTTTGATCCTCAGCACCATGTGAAAATAAACAAATAAAATAAAGGTATTCTGTCCATACACAACTACAATTTTTTTTTTTTTTTTTTAAGGCATGGAGAGCCAAGTGCAGTGGCACAACTAGGGAGGCTAAGGCAGGAGGATCACAAGTTCAAAGCCAGCCTCAGCAACTTAGTGAGGCCCTAGGTAACAGCAAGACTTTCAAAATAAAAAAGAAAGAGAAAAAGAGCTTGGGATGTGGCTCTGGTTAAATGCCCCTGGGTTCAATCCCTGGTACCAAAAAATAAATAAAAGGCATGGAAAACTGGGTGCAGTGGCATACCTCTGTAATCCCGGTGACTCAAGAGGCTGAAGCAGGAGGATTAAAGGTTCAAATTTAGCCTCAGCAATTTAATGAGACCCTATCTCCAAGTAAAAACTAACCAGAGCTAGGAATGTTGCTCAGTGGTTAGGCGCCCCTGAGTTCAATCCCCAGTACCTAATAATAATAATAATAATAATAATAATAATAATAATAATAATAATAAATAAGTGAAATGAATGGATATAGCCAGGCAGTATAGCACACACATGTAATGCAGCTACCCCTGAGGCTGAGGCAGGAGGATTGCAAGTTCAAGGCCAGCCTTAGTGAGACTCATCTCAAAAATAAAAAGGCTGGAGATACAGCTCACTGGTAGAGCACTTGCCTACCTGTGCAAGGCCCTGGCTTCAATTTTCAGCTTTAAAAAAAAAAAAAAGTATAGATATAAACTAAATTGTTTTTATTTAGTTAAATAGCAAGTTCAGATTGCTGATTCTTCATATTATCTTCCATTCTTGGCTTAAAAGATAGTGTCAGTTGGTCAGCCCTGTGTTACCATAAAGAAGAAGAGAAAACCTGTGATTGCCAATCAAAATGGCTTTTGCATTGTGAATATGGATCACACCTTCCATTATGGCTTACAAGCACTCAGTTGATATTGATAAGAAGAGACACATAATGAACATCTTCTGTCCTCAAACACTCATTACCTGGGTTAAAAGAAAATTTCAAATTAGTTTTATAAATATATGGCTTGAGATTTTTCTAGCTTTTTATTATCATTTTAGAATTACTTCTGGCTCTGTCTGTTGCTCTGACTGGCATCAAGGATTTTCTAGTAGGCTTGCAGCCATGAAGTCAGTAGAAAGATCCACAGTGGGATGGTGCTGTACCTTTATCTACTTGCATATCCCTCTCTCCTGTTTCCATACCCACAGTGAAGCTGCCGCTCATGCTGTCGCCACCCTGGCTGAAGCCACCTTACAAGGCGGGGGACAGATCGTCCTGTCTGGGGAAACCGCAGCAGCCGTTGGAGCACTTACTGGAGTCCAAGATGCTAATGGTAAGAGAGCATAAATATTTTATTGAATTTCTTTCCTGTTTCCACTTAAATCTTCCTGACATGACTGATAACAAACCCTTCAGAAAGAGGTTGAGCTTGGTTTAATTTTTTCTTTATGGGTAGGTATTCAATGCCTAGGAAAATTCTGGGAGCTCCTAATTCCTTTACAAATAAGAGACTTGGGGTTTCCTGAAGGAAAACACCATGGTAATGGCTACCTATTTGAATTGTGTATTTAAAAGTGACTGTTTTGCTGTGACAAGACTTGCTGGGAGGCACTTTAGAATTTGCTGTGGGGCACATTTTGTCCTTTACTCTCCTGTTGAGTAGAATAGATCAGTGTACTTTACTGCAGCAGAGACTCTCCCGTGGGCAGGTGGAATGTTCTGACTCCCTCCAGAAAGGCGCCATCATTTCACCTGCCCCAGGGTCAGGCAGCAGGCTGTGACAAAGGCATTTTTCTGGTTGGTACTGTGGGTTCTGCTTCCTGTTATATGTGGCCTCACTAAGGACATCTGGATTTAGCCAGTAACATGCCACCACCCTGCCCTTCTTTCCCAGCTCTTTGTCTTACTGGATATTGGTGAATATCCTGAATAAACAAAAAGGACAAAGTTCATAGAACTATGGTGGCAAAAACTTACAACTCCGATCCAGCTCTTTGGATCCACTTCAGCAGGCTCTGGGAGTCAGTGGCCAAGACTTGGGCTGCCCAGAGAAGTGCCTCAAAAGTCTGGATCAAAGAGGAGGACCAGCCCCAATCTGTGAGACTCTGTGCTTGTTTCTTAAACTTTAAAAGTATATAATTAAGCAGAAAATTAAGTACTCTTTGGTTTGGGGAAAATTGCTGCTTTACATCCTGGAAATGAAATAGATAAATAATATACTTTTATTTAGGCAGAAAGTTCCTTAACGTCATTAGAGGCTGACAGAGAAGTTCCTGGCCCCTTTTTTATGGTGGGTTCCTAAGATCTGAATACCCCATTAATTGTTGGGAAGGTCTTTGAAGAAAGACAATACTGTATCCTCCTTTGGAACTGGGAAGATATAAAGTACTCTGTCTCCCTATAGAAGAAAAACATAGGAAGTACAGGGCATTTATGGCTTCTGAGAATCATTTTTGGAAGAAAATCCAATACTACAACTACAACTTTCTTTTTCCAGGGGCCTAGGTACTTTCTTGAACTGACCTAAATGGGGCTGATCTTAGCCACAATACTGCAAGATAAAGCGTTCAGAATGAAATAGACCTTAGATGGAATTAAGGGAATATTTCTCTGTAGCTAGAATCCTACACCTATATTCTTGCTTTTTTTGTACCTCCTCTGAGTCCTAATCTACCCTGAATAAAGGTAGGACAACTAGCTGTGTGCATCCTTCTGAAGTTGTTGCTATTCACAATAGAACTGTTAAAAACACTTCCCTGTGTGGGCTTGGTAAGAGACTTTGTTACCCATTCTAATGGACTTGACCCGTCTGGGAGACAACAGACTGCTTTATAGTTCTGGCTGATCTCCAGCCTCACCCTTTCAGATGTGTAAATTCATGGTTAAGTCTAAGGACCCTCTGGGGTTCCATCCAAGTACACCTGTTCAGCCATACAATGAGATTGAACCACACTTATTACCATTGATTACTAGAAGCTGCCTCTTTTCAGTAGCATTGGGTTATATGAATCTGTAGGTGTTGATTTCGTGTTGTTGGCTGAATTTATAAGAGAAAATTCTAGTCTACATCCTAAATGCCAGTAGAAGTTCCATTTAGGCATGGTAGCACATGCGTAAAGTCCCAGCTACTCAGGAGGCAACAGAGTGAGACACCCTCAACCCCCCAAAAATGGCCAGTAGTTCCCCTGAAGCAGGCTATACTGTTTGTGACTGCCAGCACTCACCGAACTTGAACCTTTAGAGTTGGACTTATCCCTTTCTCAACATAGCTTCTCTGAATTAAATCAGATTGCTACCTCCTGCTTTACCCCAGCAGTGTCAGGCAAAGACCAATAATTTTATATACCCGTGTGAATCCAGAGAATTAATACAATGTTGGAGATAAGCCAGATAATTCTGATACTCCTTCTGTCTTCTAACATTTTCACCCAGAGTGCCACAGTATTTTCTCTAGAACTAGAATCGTTTTTTCTACTTAATTTGTTATCTGGCTATCATTTTTTTCATATTGTGTCCTGTTTCCCATCTTTGTCACTTCTGTAATGACAAACTTATGAAATCTGTCCATAAGGTTTTTCTTTTTAGGAAGAATGAGATGATGAAAGAACAAGGTACTAATTGTAGACATAGAACTTAGAAAAAGATATGCCTAGAAAAAATGCACCGCAGATTCTAGAGTATGGTTAAATAACAAACCAATTAGCAGATGACTCTTAAGAGCAATATGAGTATGATTTGGACCTGAAGCAGAAAGAGTTTGTGGGATACAACTAGGAGCAATGGAGGACAACTGCATGTGGAGCTTGATAGAGTCCCGTAACCAGAGAATGGTGGGTGAGGGTATGAAATTGTATCCTATAGTGTAGCATTAAAAGAATATGACTCTTAGCATGGGAGAGGCCCTGGGTTTGATCCCCAGTACCACAAAAATAAAATAACTCATGGCAGATGTTTAAACTTCTGGTACCAAGGCAAACCTGACAAAAACTATACTCTGTATCTGAAGACACCCTTTTTTCTGGACCCCAGCCTCACTCCAACACTGAAGAAACTACTTAACTCAAGCACTAACATTACTTCATTTCATTTACATTCTTTGTCTTTTTCAATAGAGATAAATAAGTCTTTTGGTGTCTTAGGATGGCGTTTCTAGGCTAGGTTTGGTTCAGTTTAAAGATTTTCACAGGTGTCTTTTCTTTGAAATAGAGATCAAATTGCCAGAGACTAGGAAAATCCCCTATATTGGTTCCTTCCTTTACTTATTTATTTTTTTAACATAATTTTCTCTATTTTTCTTCCCTTAACATGCCTTAATATAAGAGGTTAGACTCTTTAGCCTGTTCATCCCCTTTCACTCTACCATCCTCTCTTCAGGGACTCACGACCAACAAATATAGGTGTTCACTGTGGGGGCCTTTCACCACTCACCCAGACTGGGCCACCCACTGTGAGCATGCCTCAGAGAACAGGCCTGTAGACCTATTCTCCCTCTTATCGCAGCAAAAATAAATGTAAGAATTATATATGTACTTGGTCACTTCAGAAAGCCGCTTTTATGTCTGAGATCTTATTGCAGATTCATCCGGCTATCTTTTCTTCCCTAAAAATGAGATGGGGCAAGGGGCTGGGGCTGTAGCTCAGTGGTAAAGTGCTTGCCTCGCATGTGTGAAGCACTGGGTTTGATCCTCAGCACCACATAAAAATAAAGAAAGATACTGTGTGTTCACTTACAACTAAATATTAAAAAGAAAAAAACAGAGATTAGAATCAACATTATTTTAAAAAAAAATGGGGTAAAACAAAAAAGATGACCAAAGTTCATAGGTAATCAAGTCTCTTACCAAAGCTGCTAAAAAAGTCTCAGCATTTTCTAAAATAGCTGATATTCTTTCGTATGATGCTATAAGAAAAAAGAAGGGACATGGACAGCATTTGCTTTGGACTTTTTGTTTTTGGTCTTGATTATAAAAATCATTCATAATTTCACCTGATAGAATGCTTTTGTTTTGTTTTGTTGGTACTGGAGATTGAACTCGGACACTCAACCACTGAGCCATCTCTCCAGCCCTATTTAGAGACAGGGTCTCACTGAGTTGCTTAGTGCCTGGCCATTGCTGAAGCTGGCTTTGATCTCGCTGGCCTTTAGCCTCAGCCTCTGTGCTACTGGGATTACAGGCAAGCACCACTGTACCTGGCTTGTTTTATTCTTAATTTTTATTTATTTATTTTTATGTGGTGCTGAGGCTTGAACCCAGTGCCTCTTGCACATACTAGGCGAGTGCTCTAGCACTGAGCCACAAACCCAGCCCCTGTATCTTGTTTAATTTGTATGTTTATTTATATATAATATATATATATATATTAGTGATCTGTGTTTTCATTTTTTTATGTGTTTGTCTACACTTATATGTTTCAGTATTTGCCTACAGATTTTTTTTTACCTGTTTTTCTGTTGGCAATCTTATATTGGAAAAACTCTTTACATATTAAGGTTGTAACTTTTATGGTGCATGTTACAAATGAGTTTTCCCAGGTGTGTGTGTGTGTGTGTGTGTGTATTTGTTGTTGTGGATGAACCTGTTTTTAAATTTGTTTATTTATATGCAGTGCTGACCCAGTGCTTCACACATTCTAGGCAAGTGCTCTATCACTGAGCCACAACCCCAGCCCCTCCCAGTTTATTTTTATTTTACTTGTTACTTTCATATTATTTCCCTAATTATTTGTCTTTTGCTTGTATATTATGTTACATCTTTCCTACCCTCAAAATTAGATAACTAATTATAATTTCTATCAGTTCTAGGGTGGTCTTAATTTTTATTTTGAATACTATAAAATACCTGCAATTTCTTTTAGTATATAACATTAGGTAGTAATCTAAGTTGGTATTTTTTCCCTGCACAGCCCAGTTTTACCAGCACTATTCTCCATTAAGAAGGTTGAAGTCAGTTGGGATGCTGTGGGGCACTCCTGTAATCCCAGCAGCTCAGGGGGCTGAGGCAGGAAAATCGCAAATTTGCCTCAGTAATTTAGCAAGGCCCTAATCAACTTGGTGAGACCCTGTCTTTTTTTTTTTTTTTTTAAACCCCCAAAGGATGGAGTTTAGGGAGCTTTCTTTTTTTTTTTTTTTTTTTTTTAATATTTATTTTTTAGTTCTCGGCGGACACATCTTTGTTGGTATGTGGTGCTGAGAATCGAACCCGGGCCGCACGCATGCCAGGCAAGCGCGCTACCGCTTGAGCCACATCCCCAGCCCGAGACCCTGTCTTTAAGTAGAAAATTCTTAATGAAGGGCTGGGAATACAGTTCAGTGGCAAAGTACCTCTGGGTTAAATCCCCAGTACCCCACCACCACACACACACACACAAAAAAAAGTTGAAATTCATTCTTTTTACATTGATTTGAAATATCATTAATATCATATGCAAAATACACACACACACACACACACACACACAAAGAATTAAGCCTAGGGCTGGGGATGTGGCTCAAGCGGTAGCGTGCTCGCCTGGCATGCGTACAGCCAGGGTTCGATCCTCAGCACCACATACAAACAAAGATGTTGTGTCTGCCGAAAACTAAAAAATAAATATTGAAAAATTCTCTCTCTCTCTCTCTCTCTCTCTCTCTCTCTCTCTCTCTCTCTCTCTCTCTCATATCTCTCTCATCTCTCTTTAAAAAAAAAAAAAAAAAGAATTAAGCCCAGAGGCCCTCTGCCACCAAACAACACCCCCCAGCTCTTTATCTATTAAGTCTGTTCTTTGTACCCTAATATTTTATCATTGTGATGTTAGTATTAGCAATTAGTGACAGACTCATCTTTAAATTTGGAGGGAAAAAATTATTAAAATTCCAAAGTATTGGGCTGTGGCTGTGGCTTAGCAGTAGTGCACTTACCTGGTATGTGTGAATCACTGGGTTTGATTCTCAGCACTGCATATAAATAAATAAAGGTCTAATAACAACTAAGAAAAAAATATTTTTTAAAAAATTCCAGGAATTGGGGTTGTGGCTCAGCAATAGGGAACCCGCCTAAGTGCATGTGAGGCGCTGGATTCGATCCTCAGCACCACATATAAATAAATAAATAATAAAGGTATTCTCCAACTAAAAAAAAAAAAATTCCAAAGTGTTTTTGGAGGAGTAAACTTCATATTAATTTGGAAGTTCATTTAGAGGAATATAGCCCTATATAACCATTTTTATCCTCACAAGCCTTTTAGCAGCACTACCTATACTGTCCTGGTTTTGATCTGGGGTCTCAGTCTGTCTTCATGCCCTAAAGGAAGGGAAATGGATTGGAGGGCTGTTTAAAAATTAAAACAAATAACAAGGCATTAACACCACACTTACAAAAAGGTCAGCCCTTCTCATTTATCTTCAAAGCAGCAGGTCCCTCTTTGTTCAGGGCAGAAGCTGGCGAGTCGTCTGCTGAGATTCTCCTATGAGACTCTTCAACCTAAAATTTCCCACAACCAAGAAGCCCAACTAGTCTTGCTGTACTGTAAAACAAATGTACATTTTACTACCCATCCCACTGCCAAATTAAACTAAATGAATTTAGAGATTCCTTTAGAAAACATATCTCATCACCTTTTCCCATCCCTGTTTTTCTTTGAGCTTATTAAAACTTTTAAAAATGTGTATGTTTAATCTCAACTCTGCACCATAGAATACCTTTTTTAAATGTTCTCTTTTTAGCAAAAGGGTAACAGAGAAGATGGGTCAGAACAAACATGAGGTTTATGGAAGGGAGCAGGATTCTTGGGTTGGGTCCTCACATGAGATTAGAATATACATTCCTATTGTTTGTATTTCTCTAGGATCCATAACTTTGATCACATGTTAGTAGATAAAATACACTGTAACACACACACACAAAAAAAAAGATTATAAGCTTCTGTCAGTGGGGCTAGAATTGTATTTCAGTTGTTAGAGCAGTTGCCTTGCATATGTGAGGCACTGGGTTCTATCCTCAGCGTCACAAAAAAACCTCAGTCAAAGAAATTTGTGATGAGGCTGGGGATGTAGCTCAGCAGTAGCTCAGTGCCAGGCCCTGGGTTCAATATCCCTACAATGTAAAAACAAAAACGAAAAATAGAATTAAAAAAAAAAAAGTGGTGAGGGTCTTTTAATTTGTATATGTCTGGTAAGATGTTGAGAATAGGAAGAACAAGGGAGATAGAAGGACCTGTTAAGAGCTGGGTGCTCTTAACACTGCACAACTAATAAACTCTGTGATCATGGGAAAGAAAATTAACCTCTCTGAGCCTTAGGTAGGGTGAGCATTGACCAAAATGATTCCTGTCAAGGGCTTAGCATAGTGCCTGGTCCATAGAGATGCTGCAAACAGGAAATTCTCATTTGCTATCCATGTATCCTGTATTCTTTGAAGTAGTTTAAGTTACAAAGAGTGCGCAGTACTGTTGTAGGTCCTGCTTTCCCTAAGACAAATCCAAATGCCTCTCTATGCAACTGAAGGATCTGTGCTCCAGAAGTAGATACTGTGGGAATAGGCCAGAAATCTTTTCTGCAATCTTGACTAAAGGAAATACAAGGTGACATTGCTTGAAGTCTCCAACTTTGGGTTCTATCACTGTCCTTGGTCTAGGGTTGCTGTTCTCTTCCAGTACACAGTTTCCTGTATGTACTTCTGAAGTGGTGATATCTCTCTGTAGATCTCAATGACTGCATTGAACTCTACCTTCCTTTGGGAAGACTGATTTGTTTTTTAACATTTTTCTTACTACCACCACTATCATCCATTATTATTATTATTATTACATGTCCTTGGTCCCAGCTTTTTTATAATAATAAAAAATAAAAATGCCAGCCCTTATTTTGATATACTATAAAATACATCTCTCATTCTACCTTTTCTGCTCCTCATTCTCAAGACATGACAGCATATGAAAATGTTTCCAAAGGAGTCAGTGGAGATGTATTAAATTAATTTAGGAAATAGATCCATCCATGTTGTTCACCAACAGGGTGCTGATGTGCTGAATTTCCAGTGTGCACTACATCACTTTTTGCCTTGATATTTTAGTAGAATTTTAAATAAATAAAGTTTTATTTATTAAATAAAGTTTTATTGTAAGAGTACATTTTCAGTCCATAACAGCCTTAAAAATGCTGTTGCATTTTATGATACTGTTTGTACCTTTAATCCAAAGGTATTAAGTTTAGTGCCTCCAAAGCTTAAAGCATGCAGCCTCTGATCATCATTTTTTTGCATGAGCTGAGTCCCAGCATATGCACCCCCCTCTTGAAGGTCCTCAAAAAGAGCAGCATATGTGGAGCTCTTAGCTCCCCTTTTCCACTGACTCCCTTGTTGGTAGATGACTTGAAAGAAAACAAAGACACTAAGGTGGTCTCAATCAAATCAAGCTGACATATTGCCTATGTGCAGGAAAAAGCAAACCCTGATCTCTAGTGTTCTCTCCACTGCCTAATATGAGCTGCCTTCTTTCCCCTTCACTGCTTCTTGGCAGCCTACCCAATCTAGGAAGTAAAAGAAGATGGAAAACAAATGAAAGATGTGGTCTTTGTTATTCATCTAATTAAACTTGTACTTAGTATGGTGGCTATTTTGCAAGATTATTTTATGAAACTATACCCTTATTTATTCATTTGAGAAGTCAGAGTCATGCTAAATGTTAGAGAAGCAAATAAATACAAGATATAAAAACTTAAGATTTAACCGGGTAAAGATCATTGTATTGTCTTGAGCAACTAATAAAAAAAAAAGAAAAAGATTTAACCGGGTATGGTGGTGCATACCTGTAATCCCAGTGACCCAGGAAGCTGAGGCAGTAGGATCACAAATTCTAAGCCAGCTGCAGCAACTTAGTGAGGCTCTAAGCAATTTAGGGAGGCCCTGTCTCTAAATAAATAAATAAATAGATAAATAGGGCTGGGAATATGGTTCAGTGGTATTTAAAAAATAAAATTAAATAAAAACTCCCATTTGTGGTAGTGCATACCTGTAATCCCAGCAACTCAAGAGGCTGAGGCAGGAGGATTTGCAAGTTTAAGAACAACCTCTGAAACAGCAAGAACCTGTCTCAAAAAAATAAAAACAGCTGAATCGCACTGTACAGTATGTTAGCTACTAGTTACATGTGGCTATTTGAATTTAAATGCAAGAAAATTAAATTAAATGTAAAAGGTAATTATTTAGTCACATTAATCAGTCACATATGGCCTGAGGTACTAAATTTTTTTATTATATACATATATGCACACACACACACATACACACACAAATACAAATATATACACACTTTTTTTTTTTTTTTTTTTTTTTTTTTTTTTTTTGTACTGATGTTCTACCACTGAGATATATCCCCAGCCCTTTTGTTTTAAAGCAGGGTTTGGCTAAGTTGCACAGGCTGGCCTCAAACTTGCAATCTCCTGCCTTGGCTTCCAAAGTCACTGACTGGGATTATCGGTGTGCCCCACCATGCCTGGCTATTAATTATGATTTATTCAAATTTAAATTTAAGTTGATGCATGTACCTCGTGGCTACTGTAGTAGACTAAGCAGCTACAGATTATTTCCATCATTGCAGGAAGTTCTCTTGGATAGTGTTGATCTAATAGCTACAGCAGGTAGCCCTCTGAAAAGTTGTGTCCCTTCAGTGCAGGTTAGGGCCACACGAATCCTTCATGAGCCTTGTCTCCTAGTGACCTTCTCAGCATGGCTTTGCTTTGGGGGGAAAAAAAACCTACCCATGTGACTGCAGTAATCCGCAGCCAGTAAACAGCAGACAGCAGGGTTGCAAGAGGAACTGGACTATTTTTAAGCCCTGCAGAGTCCTGAGCAAGAAAACCTGGGACAGGAGGCAGTGGCGACACCAAAACTCCCTTCCTAGTCTTTTTATTCATGACACAGGCCATTTGCATATTTTCATTTAAGATTTCTCACAAATTCAAATTTCTCCTCACGGTTATAGGTGACTGTAGCTATGTGCTCTAATGGATTTATAATGGCCCCCCAAAATCAAATATCTAAAGCCTGCTGGGTCACAGACTGAAAGGAGCCGTTACTATTGGATGGATTCCAAATTTCCCAGTGAAACACAGCTGCTGCTGCTGCTGCTGCTGCTGCTGAGAAATGGGAACACAGAGATGTATAATCGTGCTCTCTATTCCAGAACACTCAAAGAGCTTACACTCTTCACAGCACTGAGGGGAAGAAGGGCCAGCTGGGTGGTCATTCTTCACTCCTGAAACTTGTCCTCCTTCCCTTATTCCCTTCATAATGAATGACCTCCCAAAATCCAAAATGCCTTCCAGAATAGATCTTAAAAGGAAGTGGCAGTTCTCCTGATTCCCCAGTCTCTCCCATTCAGGGAGATGTAATTGTGGCACTAACTTGGGGGTAGCAGACTATTTGTTGCTACTCTGTTTAGTGCCTGAGCATGCAATAACTATTAACTATCAGCCCTACTATTATTACTGTTGTTGTTATTGCCATTATCATTATTATTAAAACTCATACTGAGGGCTGGGGATGTGGCTCAAGTGGTAGCGCGCTCACCTGGCATGCGTGCGGCCTGGGTTCGATCCTCAGCACCACATACAAACAAAAGATGTTGTGTCCGCCGAAAACTAAAAAATAAACATTAAAAAATTTCTTAAAAAAAAAACTCATACTGAAGGGGAAGGGAATCAGTCTTCAGAGGGTTCAGTCTTCACATTTCTGGGGAACCATTCTTAAGACCTGGGCCTGTAAGTTTTTGTTTGTGGGGAGGACATAATGAATTTCACACTGAGAATCTCTGCTTCAGGAATTCTCTGATGAAAGTGTAGTATATCTCTCAGTCACATGAGACTCAGAATTTCCAGGCCTTTCCTGTCATTCTGTAGGCATGACCCCACAGCTAAAGGGGCTTCCAGTTGGAGGATTCTTTGTTTCTCCTCCTACAAAGGTGCTAGACTGTGAACCTTCAGAAGGAGCAGCACTGCCCGGTGAGAGATCTCCTGTCCCTCAGCATAGGCTTAGCCCATTTTCTCCTTGCACAGTCTGCAAGTCCCAAGGGGATGTGTCATTCTCCCTCTGTCTTATAAACTGGTGTGGTCTCGAACATTCATTATTTGTACACCAGGAATTGCTAATCTAGGCTCCACTGCTCAAAGATTTAAAAACTATAGAACAAAAGGGGCATAGCGGGCCTTCACAATGAAATGGTAGGCCACTAGACCTTAGTCACTATTCTGAGTATTCATCTGAGCCATGGCCATGGCCTTCAAATGTAGATTTGAGGTACTGTCCATATTAAAGGCTGGATGACTCCAGTTGACTCCTCAGGGCCTCAGAAGGAATTAGTACCTATTGACAAGCCAACCTGGCATGCCTTCATCTGCTCTACAGACTTTCATATATTTCCAGCTTGGGGAACATTCTATGAACAGGACACCAATCTGAGCTAGGGACATTCTGAGCAGAAGACTTGAATCAGGGCTGCTAGGCAGAGTTTCCTAGAAGGTTTCTGCCATCTGGCACTTGGACACCAAGTTGAATGCTTCCATATCTCATTCACCTTCCTCTTAGGTCTTCAGATCTTTCTGAGACTCAATGTATAAAAAAGTCTAGAATGATTCCAGCTCCTTTAGCTGGGGGTCATGCCTACAGAATGACAGGAAACCAAGACAGACAGAATCTCAGTGCCTGTCATCAGCATTCTCTAAGGGACTTTGTATGTGTACACTAAATCCAGAGCCATAATTGGACAAGTTTAATTGGAGTCACTTTTGTGCAATTCATGGATGAAAAAGTAAGTTTTAATTGAGTGTGTAAAGGAGGCACTTGTCACTGTTCACACAGGAACTAGAATATCATAGTAGGACATTCTTACAGAATTAAATTTTTAAGGTTCTTGAGTAGAGGAGACTTTCCTCTTTTTGTTTTCATTTCCATTAGGATTTTGAAGGAATGTCAGTGCACTGTTATTAACTCTAATAGCTTGCACATCGCAGCCAGGATGGTGTGGGGCCCTCTGGCTCTCAGGTTACCTGTATAAATATAGGGATTCACTTCCCAGAGCCCAGTTCTGCCATTTGCTTTAATAAAGAGCAAATGTGCAGAACCCAACAGCAGCAGCCTGACAGAAGTAGTAATCTGAACAGGATAAACACGCTTCCTCTTTGTGTGATGCTCTCTCTCCATCCTCCCGCCAGGAGCAGGATATCAAATGAAGGGGGTTGTGGTTGGAGTCAGTAAAGTGAATATCTAAGTGGCACCTGCTTCATTCAACAGATCTACTTTCCCGGGGCCTCCCACTGCACATCTGTTCCTGACAAAGCCTCTTTTCTCCTCCTGTTGGTCAGACTGAGAGCAAAGGCCCAGCAAGGAGACATGTTGGTTTTGCTTTGTCATCACAATTGCCTGTGACATTATAATTACACCAAGTCTTCTATTAGTAAGACCCCAATTTAGAGATTTTCAGAGCCTAAGTGGGGTTTTCAAAATGAAATTGATAAAAACATCTTTGCCATTGTAAAGCCAGCAATTAGATCTGAGAATCATTGAAGGGGTCTCAATATGGAAACTGAGACACTGCTCTGAGCAAGACTACAAAAGCGTTGCTATCAGATTGGCTCACTAAAGAGGTGTCCAGCAATTCTTCTGACTTTGCCTGGTCCAGCATCTCCTTACTGCTTACAGCTACACTGAATTGTTCTTAAATTCTGATAAAGTTTCTCACATATGAGCCTAAGGGGCTGGAGAGCATTTAAAAGTTGAGGAAGTAAGCAATATAGGAAAGAACCATGATATAAATAAGGGAAATGTCTGGGAAATACAAAGTATCCAAGTTCAGACTGAGTTTCCATCCAAACAAAGGCAACTCTTATAGTGTTATACTGTGTGTGTGTGTGTGTGTGTGTGTGTGTGTGTGTGTGTGTGTGTGTGTGTCTGATGCACATTCATGATGTGGAGTCTGGCATAGTAGAAACTGGAAAGATTTAGATCATTATAATTTTTAAACTTGAATTAATTAAAATAAATAAAATTAAAAATTTAGTTCCTCAGTCACATCAGTCATCTTCAATTGCTGTGTAGCCACAATGTTGTACAGCACACAAATAGAATGTGTTCATTGTTAACAGGGAATTCTAGTGGATGGTGCTTTTAGAGATTGGTCTGAACCTCTTGAAATGTGTTGACTGCTTCAGGAGGTCTTGGAATTTCTATTTATCTTGGTGGAGGGGTGAAAAGAAATTTGAATGTTTCTGAACAACTCCTTCCAGCCATGTTACTACTTAGCCTGTTCTTCGTTTTTTCATGTTTTAAAATGTTTTTCATCCAAGAATATCATCCTTAGCTGAGTTAAGTGGCAAACACCTATAATTGGGAAACTGAAACAGAAAAATCAAAAGTTCTGGAGCAGACTTGGCAACTTAGGAAGCTCCTATCTCAAAACAAAAAATTTTAAAATAATAATTTTTAAAAAGGACTAGGAGTATAACTCAATGGTAGAAAGCTTGCTTAGCATGCTTCTGACTCTGGGCTCAAGTCCTAGCTCTGCCAAAAAAAAAAAAAAATTTTTTTTTTTTTTGCATCCTTTCCCTACCCTACATCTCCTAAAAAGAAATAAGAAATTCTGAATTATAGCAAATGAGAAAGGAATCTAATTTTAGGAATGTCCAATTTGAACTCTCTCCCTGATTTTTTCTTCCTTTAGTCACTCCATCACTGTGCTTTTGGACCAGAGAGTTCTTTTCTCCTTAAACAGGACACGTAAATACTACATATATGAATTGTTCATTGAGTAGACAAAATGGTGTGTGGACACACTTTTGGGAGTAGAGCAGCGGGCTGCTAGCACCTGCCCTTCTTTGCAGCCCTTGGAACCAAGATGTGCCTTTACTCTTGCTTCCTCCTGTAGTCTTCCTCCTGTAGTCTGCCTCCAGTAGCCATTATACAGTTGCTCTGACTCCTGGGAGAAAGTCCATATTATTATTATTACCTCAAATTTGGACTAGATTTTTTCTCTCGGTAACTTAAATCTTATAAACATAATGTTACATATGCTCATAGGAGCTCTAAGAAATCAAAAGTGTGGTATACCAGTAATACCAGCTTCTTGGGAGGTTGAGGCAGGAAGATTGCAAGTTCAAGGCCAGCTTGGACAACTTAGCAAGACCCTGTCTCAGATTTTTAAAAACAAAAAGGGCTGGGAATGTAATTCAATGGTAAATGCCCTAGTTTCTAACCTACTACCACAAATCCCGATGTACCACAAAAAAAAAAAAAAAAAAAGAAAGAAAGAAAGAAAAGAGAAAAGAAAGAGGCCAAAGTGGCCTGTGGGTTTTATAAATGTAAATATAGACAAATCTTAGTCGTCACATACAGATTATCTGTCATGCAGATTACTCGTGACACATTTTAAATCCTTGGACAGTTTCTCTAAGCAAGCCAGTGTAAGCCAGGACCATCTCCTCCACCCCCAACCCAGCTGCTGGGTACTTAGGGAATACCAATTAGTCTTCATATTAGCTTAGGGAAGGCATAATTAGGAAGGTAAGTCTGCTACAAGAAAACCACATCACAAATATGAGTTTAGAGGGGGAAGTAAGGGGAACTGACCTACTCTTGCTTCAGCTCATCCAAGTTGACTGTAAGATATGTTTTATAAACATGTGCACTGTAAGCACTCAGCAAGCTGACATGTTTACCAAAGGATTTGTTAAACACCCCATGGGTGGACATCAGACATACCATGCAAATGCCCTGTGATATGGGGTATGTGGGAGGCTGCGGAGCCGCAGCAGTTTCTGGTAGCCCAAGTTGCCCAGTGCCTTTTAACAGTTCTGTGTTCTTGTCAGGCCTCTTTATGGCAGACTGTGGAGGTTGCAAGTGGATCCTGACAAGAAGGCCGCAGGTGGGTTCATCTTTGGGGAAAAGAGGAAGCAGCTGAGGGTGGAGTAACTTCAAGGCTACCACTCCAGGCTCTGCTTCCTACGTGGATGGTGTAATTCCTCTACAATGCAGTCCCCGTCGTCCGTCACCTAGCTTTAGTAACCATTGAAAATTGGATATTTCTAATGTTATCATTCCTTTTTCACTGATTAGCTGGGGTTCTTTCATAAAGAACTTGTCCCCAGTGACAATTTGGCTTTGCCAAGTACATTCAGATAGGAGAGGGAGAATAAGTACTTGAGCAAGATGAATTTACTAGCCTCAGTGGACACCCAAATTCCAAGATGGCATCAGTCATAAGAGCAAAGAAGAAACTCATGGATGTCAAGCTAGGGCAGCTGCCAAGCTGGACATTGATTTGGGATTTCACCCCTAGAGGCGTGGTTGGAGCCCTTCAAAGAGGTTACTGCCGTGTCACAACAATACATCAGCGTGAAGAAAAAGCATCGCTGGAATTAACATGGTGCTGGCAGCTTACTGCTTTTCAACTACTGCCTTTCTTACAAGGAACACAAATGTGAGCAGTGACTCAGATACCACTGAAGAGGGGCCAGTGTGCAGGGTACTCTGGACTCCTAACCATGACTGCCTTGCTCCAGTTCCCTCTGAGAACTTAATCATTGCTGTATCTTTTCACATCCTGAGAATCAACGCCCAATAAAAGGGACTGGTTTAAAAAAAAAAAATGAGGAAGCTTACTGGGATAGGCTTCTGTGTGACTCTCAAACCCCATAACTGTCCACATATTTCCACTTTACTATCTGTCTTTAGGTATTGTACTACCTATAGCAAATGTCATTCTGCCCTTGGTATGCTCTTAGAAAGTTTGAGATTAATAAATAATGCTTTACAGATTATGCCAAGTGAAGGGATTGAAAACCAAGAGTACATCATTGGAAGCTTCCTTGCCTTGTCTATCCCTGGTCAGATAGAAGAGGCAGGGCTGTGTAATGGGCACAGGAGAATTCATTGTACCATTCTTGCTCATGCCTATTTGAAATTTTTCATAATAAAAAGTTTGAAAACAATAACAGAAAAATAAATCTCCATCCCTAACTTCTGGGTAACTCTTGTGTGGGCCTATTCTTCATTTTTGTACCTTACTGTTACGAGCCCTTATATAGTGTGATGGTTTTCTTCTGAAGTCCCATCATCTCCACTCTGCTTTCTCCTTAAAAGCCCTGGTACACACTTTGAATCCATTGTACCATCACTGGTACATGGGCTTTGGAGGCCTCAGATGCTGATCTTACCCTTCCACCCAGAAATCGCTTGTTGGAATTTACTGGGCACACCCTGCCCTTCTCTGTGCAGTCAGATCAGATGTCCTGAGCAGCTGCATATTCCACAAGCTTTAGTGGAATGCTTTTCTTTCCCACCATTTTCAGTTTAAAGCTTTCCTGGTCAGGTCAGTTGGCCTAGAAGTTAGCTAATTCAGCCCCAGCCCCACACTGAGAGCTCAGTCTCCAGGATAATAAACCACAATTTCTCTTTCTTTCTTTCTTTTTTTTTTTTTTTTTTGTATGTGTGTGTGTGTGTGTGGTGCTGGGAATTGATTGAATCTAGGGCCTTGTGCATGCAGGGCAGGCACTCTACCAACTGAGGTATATCCCCAGCCCAACCACAGTGGTTTTAAGTTTTAAGGGTCAAAACTATGATTTCATAATGTTTCTGGGCATCTGCAGTAATTTCAAGAGGAAAATTATATCATAAAAATGTGTTTTGAGGGCTGGGGATATAATTCAATTGATAGAATGCTTGCCTTGCATGCACAAGGCCCTGGGTTCAATCCCCAGCACCAAATACACACACACACACACACACACACACACACACACACATATTTTGAGGTACATTTGCTAATGAAGTAAAAATAAATTCAATTTTGACATTTGGCTTATAGGATGGTATGTTGGGGGGTGGGGGAACACCAAGGAGTTCCTAGTAGTCTGCAAAAAGCAGGTAAAGGACAGAGTGACACTTTCCTAACCAGACAGAGTCACTTCTGTGAATGTTACCAACACCCCATCCTGCCCCCAACAGTTTTTCTAAATGTGTCTCTAGATTATCTAGCAAGATCAGGTGCTCAAAAGTGTCCAGCATGGCAGGGCACCTGTGAGGCTGCTCTTGGTTTCATGAGAATATTCAGTATTGCCAGATGTAAGGCATATTTTAATCCATAAATCCCCCAAATGCAGCCAAAAGCCTTGGACTTAGAAAGCACGGAAAAGGAAGATTAAATGTCCCAAAAGCAGCTGATATAACAGAAGCACAGGGAGGAAATGCTTTCTCTCTTTCTCTTTTGTCTTACTATGATAAGGGTTACCTGGACCTCCTTTTGATTTGATATTAACATTCTTTTTCTTTCCTCCTTGTTCTTGCCCTACATCTATCTGTTTTCCCTCTGGTCCTGATTCGTTACTCTCAGCCTGTCTGCTGCCTGTTTCCTGGACTAGTTTCTGTATCTGTTTTCCTTCTCTCTTCTTCCACTTCTGTACCAGTATCTCCTTGAGATCAGCCACTGATGTAAATATTTCCCAAGCCTTCAAATGAAAAATTTCAAAGAACTTTCCTCCTGCCTGTGACCCCTGGAAAATACTTGTAGATATCCTTGATGGCTCTTAAAAACTTTAGAAATTACTTAATATAATTGTTGGTATCATTCCTTGCTTGTTTATTCTTATACTTTCCAGTCACAGTCTTCTAATTCCCCATTTAAACCAGCGTTTTCCTGATGTATATAGTTAGCTTTCATCTCAATAAGCTACAGGAGGCATTTTACCATAAATTTTCCTTTTGGTTTTAAGAATTATTTCTGTTACACCAATCGTTGTGTATATTATTTGTTTAGCTTTCTGTTTTTCTCTCACAACATCAGTATTTTTCTCCCAACTAAAAATATTTCCGTGGCCAACACAGAAGGCCTTCTGACTGAAAGAGTCAGTTACAGCAAACAATTCCCAAAGGTTCCCCAGCGTGGGAGAACACATAAAAGGTCCATTCTTTCACAGGTTGCCTGTCCTGCCCTATGAGGAGGATGGGAAGAGGGTAAGCCACGGTGCTGGGTAACCAACCAGACCTGTAGCCTGTACCATTTGGCTTATGCCTATGCAGTTAGTTTCTGGAGTTTAGAAATTTGTCAGTGATGACATCATATCATATTGCCCCTGATTATGTGTGTGTGTGTGTGTGTGTGTGTGAGAGAGAGAGAGAGAAGCACTCTACCACTGAGCTACACTCCCAGCTCCTGATTATATTTTTAACGTTCTTAATATTGATGGGTGCTTTAGCCTTGATTAGTCACCAGTGCACGGAATTAGCAACTACTTCGTCTCCATTATGATGCAGTTCCAGTGCCAGTTGTGACCACTGGCTTCATTTCAAAGAAGAAGCTGCCTGCTGGTCCATCTGCCTGATTCCATGGTTTTAGCTCTAATCTTTACATCTTCAAAGGCCTTTGGTGAATGATGTGCTTCCTCTGCAAGTCACTCTTGCAAGATACATGCTACCTCTGCTTCTCTTCTGTTTCCTGAGAGAACATCGATGACCTCAACTAGATTTCCTCACACCTCTCATTCAAAGTCATCTTTGAAAAGCAGCTGATACTTACTGTAGACCTGCTGTATTCCAGGCACTATAGCAAACTTGATCTGTGTTGACAAATCTGGTTCGACAGCCCCGTGAGATTTGTAATTACCATTTTAAACATCAGAAAACAGAGGCTCACAAGGTATTAAATGGCAAAATCAAGATTCACATGTAGGTCTTTCTGACGAGGAAGGCTTCGATGGAAATAAAACAGTCTATTTTACTCAACCATGAAAAGAACTTCCATACAGGATTTGACTACAGCACCTTAAGAAATGTTGTCATGGGGCCGGATACAGTGGCACACTCCTAGGATCCCAACTACTTGGGAGGCTGAGGTAGGAGGATCACAAGTTCAAGGCCAGTCTATGTAACTTAGTGAGACTATCAAAAATAAAATTTTTAAAAAGGACTGGGGATGTAGCTTAGTTGGTAGAGTGCTTGCCTTGGGTTCAATCCCTAGCACCACAAAATAAAGGGTCAGGGTTGCTGGAGGTGTAGCTGAGTGATAGAGTGCTTGCCTAGTATGTATATGTGAAGCCCTGGGTTTGATCCCCAGTACCACCAAAAAAAAAAAAAAAGTTCTTGTGGAGAAGTCAGACTTTACTCTGAAGCACAGTGAAAGGCTTCAAGGCTCTTCAGTTTGTGGAGGGCCAGGCCAGAGGGATTGTAGTTCAGTTACTGAAAATTGTGAAGGCTGTGATCAATTGTAAGTTATATCAGGGCCTCAATAGTGCCAAAATTGCTCAGTATTTAACAACATAGTCCTACTGGCAGCTTAAGTAAACAGAGTTATAGAAAGAAAAGCAGTAACTACTTGGAAGCAGATCAGTACAGAGCTGGTGCCAGTGAATGGTGGAAACAGTAAAATCACAGGGTCGTGGGGCTGTGAGAAGATGTGGAAACTGTTGCAAGTGTAGGACTTAGTTTGGCAGGAGATAAATGTAGGCTGAGGTACTTGTACTGCCTAAGTATACGTGGTGTTTGGGGTACATTGAGGGATAAATAATGGTTGTAATGAAGGGAAATGGAGGATGTTTATGGGAAAGGCTTAGGTAAACTTGCTCAACTAAACAGTGTTTCAAGATTCAGCTGACTGATTTGTAGGTTTTAAAAATTTGATTAAAATCAAATCAGAATACTAAAAGGTTAAGTCTTAGGAAAATAAGTTCCTCCAAATAATAAATGCCGCACATACATACATACATACACACACACACACAAAAGAAAATTTCATTACACAGCAGGCAGATGACGAAACTCATCATCTCAGGAGAGGTCACAAACAGAGTAGATCAGCTCATGAATGATAAATACACAGAGTGTGCAAGGCTGTGACCCTAACCTTTATAGTTATGCACATTGGCGTCTACGGTCTACCACAGTGCTCCCTTGGTGCTACTATCCTGTACCACAGTAAAACCTCACAACCCCATTTTGCAGAACACAAGGCCCAAGCCCCTTGAGGTGAGCAAATGATAACTTATATTAGAAGATAAGGGGCTGGGGATGTGGCTCAAGTGGTAGCGCGCCCGTCTGGCATGCGTGCGGCCCGGGTTCAATCCTCGGCACCACATACCAACAAAGATGTTGTGTCTGCCGAGAACTAAAAAATAAATATTAAAAAATTCTCTCTCTCTCTCTCTCTCTCTCTCTCTCTCTCTCTCTCTCTCCCCCTCTCTCACTCTCTCTTTAAAAAAAAAAAAAAAAAGAAGAAGATAAGGCTGGGCTTATGAGTACATAGCACACTCTGCCTCCCATGTAATATGACTAGAGAGGTCCAAAGATTATCCACTGTCCAAAAGTATATTCCCTATCACTTAAAATGCTTTAAGTCTCAAATCCCACTATTAGAGATAGAGAGACTGACCAACACCTCATAAGGAATAATCACCCTGATGAGAAGAGCCAGAAGACAAAGCAGAAACTTGTCTTGCTATCAGTCTCCCTGTAGGTTCTCCCCTGAAATGCAGGACTTGAAGAGAGGAAAGGTGTTGCATATACACAGTGTGGGAGTTGTGTACAGAGCTGGCCTGGCCTGGGAATTTTCACATAAAATATCTCTCTCTCTCTCTCTCTCTCTCTCTCTGTCTCTCTCTCTCTCTCTCTCTCACTCTCTCTCTCACACACACACACACACACACAATCTATCAGTTTGTACGGAAGTTTTGGAAGATCCCTCCTCAGGCTAAACCAGGTCAATCTCAAAGGAAGCAAAGATGCAATCCAGGTGATTGTGCCTGTCCAGGGGGGCAGCCGCACAAGTGTTGAGTTCTGAGTTTACATTTTAAGGGAGAATTGAAGGATTTACTGCTGTATTGAATGAGAAGTCAAGGATGACTTCTGAGTTTCTCAAGCAACGGGAAGGATGTAATTGCCACTTACTGAGGTAAGGAGATAAGGGAAGACTGGGAGGAGTGTGTTTCACCATTTGGGCTCAAGAATGATACCCAACAGGTTTTTTTAAAAAAAAGATTATTCAGGGTCAGTCCTCATTGTCCTTTGCAGGGAAGCATGGCTCTGGAGCCTGCAGTTCTCCCAGAGAGTTTGGAATGGCTGCAAGAAAATTCTTGTGCTGGGATCTGAAGTTTCTAAGTCACCTTTAACCTCTTTTTTTCCATTTTGGCCGATTTCATATGCCTCATCATGAAGCCTGAGATGAGAGGCAGCAGTGAGCCAAAGACGATGGTCCTCTCCCTTCTGGGTCCACTGGCCTGAATGTTAGATGTCAGAGGCACTCTGGGGCATAGAAAGGCTCCCAGATCCAAGGCCTAGACACCTAGATTTACTATAAATTTAGTTTGTTTTTGTTATTGTTGTTGTTTGAAAAGGGGTCTTGCTATGTCTCCCAAACTGGCCTCAAATTCCTGGGCTCAGGCGATTCTCCTGCCTCAGTCTCCCAAGCAGCTAGGACTATAGGTGTATGTCACTGCACCCAGCTACTTTTATTTATTTATTTATTTAATTTAATTTAGGTGCTGAGGATTGAACCCAGAGGGGCTTTACCACTGAGTGATATCCTGAGCCCTTTTTATTTTTTATTTTGAGACAGGATCTCACTAAGTTGCTCTGGGCCTTACTAAGTTGCTGAGGCTGTCTTGAACTTGTGATTTGTGATCCTCCTGTCTCAGCCTTCCAAGTTGCTGGGATTATAGGCATGTACCACCACTCCCCGGCCCAGCTACTTTTTAAAAAATAAAACTTATATGTTTACTTTTTTAATTTAAAAAAATGGATGGGGGTGCTGGAGTCATGACTCAGGGGTAGAGTGCTTGCCTGGCATGTGTGAGGCCCTGGTTTTGATCCTCATCATTGCATATAAGTAAATAAAAGATTTGGGCTGAGGTTGTGGCTCAGTGGTAGAGCACTCACCTAGCATGTGCAAGGCGCTGGGTTCCATCCTCAGCACCACATAAAAATAAATAAAACAAAGGTATTGTGTCCAACTACAACTAAAAACATATTTAAAAAAAAAAATCCATTGACAACCAAAAAATATTTTTTTAAAAAAATGTATGGGATTTACTAAACTGAATGAATGCTAAAGTTCCATTGTAGCTTTGAAAAACTGGGATGCTGGGGCTGTGGATGTAGCTCATTGGTAGAGCACTTGCCTAACATGTATAAGCCCTGAGTTCAATCCCCAGCACCAAAAAAAAAAAAAAAAAAAAAAAGGAGAAGAAGAAAGTAAGTATTAGGGTGCTAAGTCTTAAGGACACTACAAATCTTCATGATGAGCCCAGGGTTCTGCCAAAGGAGCTTGCTTTTGATTTGTAAAAGGCAAGGTCACTCACCCTTCTCAAGGTCCTAGCAGAAATCAAGGGATAAGTGGCCGTGTGAGGGGGCTTTGAGGAGTGCCACACACATGCCAAGGGAGTCATTTCTAGAATTGTATAAGGTCTCCCTGAAAAGGAAAAAGGATAACTCCAAACCTTTAAAGTGGAACATGAAGGGCTTCCGGTTGCATTATCAATCGAAATGACCCAGAATACAATCTCGGATTAACATGCGCCTTTAGATTAGGGCTAATCAGGGACAGGCTGAGCAGATGCAGGGACAATCCCAGCCTGATTACTGTACCTCAGCATTTAATCATCTCTCTTCCAAGGGCAGCCACCCGACTTAGTGCATACTGGGTTTCAAAGCCTCCAGTCCACCCCCTTTCCCTTGCTGTGGCCATAAAGGCTGCTAGGTCAGAGACACTGAGGCGATTTAATCTAATCCCATGTCAAAATGTCTCTGTGTGAGAGAGGGAGGGAGATCTTAGAATCCCCACAGTAGAATGGTAATGTGTTTATTTAAGGTGGAGGGGGACTGAAACTGCATGTGGAAAACAGTGGAATGGAATTTCAAGACATTTGAGGTTGTGCAGTGACTTTGTGTATGGAATTTCTGAAAAGCTTTTAAGATGTGTAATGCTGTCACCAATTTCTCACCCTGAGACAGCTTTGTATGAGACTCGTTTTATCACCCAGTTACAGAGACCAAATTTTCCCCTTCCCTGATGTATGTAATACATAAAATGGAATCTATAAGAAATTATTTTATTTGGATGAGTCCCAAATGTAGTATTTTTTGCACTTATATCTGAGTTGGGATCTCTTATTGTAACACAGCCTCATTCCCTTACAACTCCCCTATCCTAATTACCCAGTCCCTAGAAGGGAACAAATTAAATCGAAGAAGTCAAGTTTCATTTATGAGCCTAGAAGACATTTATTGAGCACCTGCTAATTGTTAGGGACTCAGAGATCAATATCTTCCTTAAGGAATTTAGTCTGCTTGGCAACAAGAAATGCAAATAGTGATAATGAATGTGACCATTGCCTCCATGGAGGTCTGTACAAAGTGCCATTGGGCCACAGAGGAAGAGGCCACAAGCCAGAGGAGGGCAGAGACTGGAGCTGACTATTGCAGGAAGAGTAGGAAACCTCTCAGGGAATAAGCTGAGGACAGTCACTCCAGGCAGAAGCTACAGTGTATGCAGTGTTTGGAGGACTTCAGCTAGTTCACCTGGTTGGCGTGTGTGGAGTGGGGATTAGTGGGCTTAACGGAGCAAGAGGAGACAACATAAAGAGTTGAATGCAACCCTACAAAAGGATTTAGACTTTCAGCCCATGGGCCATTAGAAACCACTAAAGAATTGTAAAGGGTAGCAACAAAATCAGTGTGTTGTATTTGAAAGATCATTCTGATTACAGCAGTACTAGCCAATATCTATGTTTGCATTCAAACCTTTTGAAACATCTTTTCTGGAGTATATCTTCTGCAACACTAAAAACCATCTTTACAGCATGAACCCATATGCTAGAAAAACAAAAACATCTTAAGCCAAGATGGAGAAGCTTTAACTTCAATAGTTCTTTAGATTTTGAACCATCTTGGCTCTAACCCACAAGGTTGCTCACAGAAAAGATCTTCTTGCTCACTGCATCAAGTTGGAAGCTTTTGGGACTGAATCAAGCCCGGTGGCAAGAATGACATGAGACATCCTTGCTTCTCTTTTTGGTTGCTGTTTGCTAGCATTTGAGTTCTTTGGAAGATGACACAGGTATCCTGGATTTGCTGCTAGGTGTTTGGGGTCATTGTATTAACTGCCTGTTTTGATTTGAGGAGAGTTTTAAAGTGATGATGGTCAAGATATATTGGGATGAGGTGGGAGACCAAGGAGCCATGTGGTCCTAACATTTACTTAGGCCCATGTGATTGGGGACTAGGGCCTAGCTGTATATTGGTTGAAGCCAGCAGTTGGCTCCCTTTGTCTGTTGCCCTCAAGGCTATCTTGTTGCCAATTTGTGGCACACATGTACTTCATACTATGGGGAATGTGGAACAAACCAGAGACAGACCTGGGCTTGACAAGACCCATGTACATGCCATAAGTGTCCACTATACTGTCCTGGTACCTAATGAGGAGGACACTAGGAGTATGGGCTGGGGTAGGGCAGGCCTCCAGGAGGAAGGACAACTGGACTGAGTTTTAATCTGAGGATGTAGCTCGGAGGTAAAGTGCTTGCCTACCATGCATGAGGCCCTGGATTTGATCCCTAGCACTGCAAAAATAGTAAATAAAGGAAAAGGAGTCAGAGTAAGAATTCCATAGAGCGAACAACTTGTGCAAAGACTCAGAGAAAGGAGTGTAACTAACATATTGTGGAACTGAGAATAGGCCGGGGGTTGGGAAATGCCGTGAGCACAGAATACCTGTGAGAGGATAGGAAATGACACAATAGAGACAATGAAGATAGACCAAGGACACTCTCCAAGCGTACCTGTAGTCCCAGCACTCAGAAGGCTGAGGCAGAAGGATCACTTGAGCTCAGAAGTTCAAAACCAGCCTGGGCAACATAGTGAGACTCTGTCTCAAAACAACAGAAAGACCAAGGCAATTCTGAGCAGCCTTAACACCATGCCAAAACATTTGAACTATATTTTAGGTTTTGGGAATTTCATTAACATCATAGAACTCGAAAGGTTGAGATTGGGTGAGTGATGTGTTATGGGAAGAGAATTTGGCTGGGAGGGGTAAATTCAAAGGGTGATTGGTCAAACTCATTTTAGCTGGTACAGTGGTACATGCCTATAATCCCAGCCTTGGGAGGCTCAAGCAGGAGGACTGCAAGCTCCAGGCCAGCATGGATAACTTAGCAAGAAAGACCTTGTCTCAAAATCAAATTTAAAGATTCCAGGTGCGATGGCACACCAGTGGCTTGGGAGGCTGAGGCAGGGGGATTACAAATTCAAGGCCAGTCTAGGCAATTTAGCAAGGCCTTACACAACTTAGCAAGACTTGTCTCTAAATAAAATATTTTAAAAGGACCTGGGGATGTGGCTCAGTGGTAGAGTATCCCTGGGTAAAGTAACCCAGAACTAGAAGAAAAACATTTTCATCAAAGTAGCATATGGTTTAAATGTCAAAAGTGCTAGAAATAATTTCCCTGGTAGTGGATGGAGCTCCTCTATCCAGCAATTGTTTCCCTAGGCCCACTATTAAAAAGATTCATTATACTGTCTGTATACTGGTGTAGCATGGGTTCTGCACAGTAAAACACTAAAGGACTCAAATTTGTAGCAAATTCTGAGGCATATTTAAAGTTGAGCTGCTGGCTGCTGTATAGTAAATTCCTGGGCATTCTCAGAAATTGAAAATGGAATGTACACAGGGGACAGAAATACCATCACACCTTATAAGCACTGTATTGTAAGTGCATCATCTTAAAACTATATTTTAGGGGCTGGAGTTGTGACTTAGTGGTAGAGTGCTTGCCTAGCACGTGTGAGGCCCTGGGTTCGATCCTTAGCACCACATATAAATAAATAAAATAAAAGTATGTGTCCACCTACAACTTAATTTTTTTAAAAACTATATTTTAAATTGACATACACCCCCCAAAAAAGGACTAAAAAACTTTTATTTTTTTAAAAAAAGGTCTGTAGGTCAGAGGTAATATTTTGGGTTTTTTTCCTGGTATGTATTCTCTCTACTCTAAAAAATAGTCTTATAATTTTTTTAGATGAGACATTTTCATAATTTTTGGATGACTTGGTATCTATACTATAATAACATAAAAATTGTTCATTGCCAAGATGAATGTACTATAATTACGATTACATTTCCCTTTTTCTTTAACTTATATTTTTCCTTCAAGTTAATGCTTATTATGGGGGTGGGGTGAGGGGAGGAGGAGGGCCTTTTCTTTCTAACCAGTAATCACCAGTTGTATCCAGGTCTGCTGTGAACCCCTGGGTATTCTTTCCAGGGTCACTCCATCTTCGCCATCCTCCACAGCACTCTGTACCCATCAGGTTCCTACAGGCCCTTCGCCCCATCCCTTCCTCCCCTCCGCATTCTGCTATGGACCCCTAAGTTCCACAGTGACTGCCTCTGAGTTCTCTCACTTGCATGGAGCACATTCTTCAGAGCTTCCCAAGAAAGTGCATGGATAGCCAGGTTTTCCGGTCCTTATGCATCTGAAGACATTATTATTCTGTCCCCATGCTTAACTGATATGGGTATTGTTTCATGTGCTGGATGTAGAATTCTAGGCTGAGAACATTTTCTTTTTGACACTTGGAGGCATTGCTCTATCATTTTTTAGCTTGAAAAGTCTACGATGTTCCCAGTCACAAGTTCTTCATATATGACTTTTTTTTTTTTTTTTCCTTTCTAGAAACTGTTAGGAGCTTTACTATCTCTGGTGTGTCTTAGTGTTTGAACCTTTTTTTTTTTTTATTATTCTATTGTGTTTTGCATCAAGTGCCTTTTCAATGTGAAATGCCTGTTTGTTCAGTTCTAGAAATTTACTTATGTGTCTAATAATTTCCTACCTTTTTTATTCTGTTTTATCAGAAATTTGATCTCATGTTTTCTCCCCTATTTTCCATCTTTTAATCTGTTCTACTCTCTGTAAGGAAATCTTACAGAAATCTTACAGACTTATTTTTTTACCTTCTTTTGAAGGTCTGTTTGATTTTTTTAATTCAATTTTTTTTCCTATTCATTTTTCATAGCATCTTTTTTTTTTCCTGTCTTTCTTTTGAGTGCTGAGATTGAACCCAGGGCTTTGCATGTGCTAGGCAAGAACTCTACTACTGAGCTATACCTCAATCTCTAGCATCCTGTTTTTTTTATGATACAGATCTCTTATCTCTGAAGTAGAGTTTGAGGGCATGTTTTGCTTTCTCCTACTCCCCACATTTCTCTGCTATTCCTGTATATTTCTGTGTCCCTTAAGAGTGACACACGGAAATGCCATTTGTTGTGATGTGCAGGGAAAAAATGAGATGAACTACATGACTTAGGGTTAGTAATAGGACAGCAGGCCTACCTCCACCCACCAAATGTAACTGTAGGTCTTTTCTTGGGGCCTCCCAAGTCAGTTCCTCAAGACAGTAGTTGAACCTCAAATGTCCTGTCACAAAGGCCTGAGCTTTAGAGTTAGGGGTACTTACTGGTCCAGTTAGTCAGATACAAACTTTACACCAGTTCCTGTTTTTAGCCTCCTCCACCCTTTCTGCAGGAGCCTGCCTCCAGGTCATGAGTTCATCCCAAAGAGGTTGCAACTTCTACTTTCAAAAAGAAATCAGAACAACTTTATATATGCCCTGCATCTTGAAAACTATGTTAATATCCCTCTTATATGCTTACCCCATTTACTGTACTTCTAGTTTCAGAAGGAAGAAAAGGTCTGCCTCTGCACGTACTCAGCCTTAGTTAACTGGAATGGACTACCCTTCTCTGACATTGCATGCTGCTTTCTTGTTTCTTGTCTTTTTTTTTTTTTTTTTGGTAGTAGGGATTAAACTCAGGGGCATTTTACCATTGAGCTTAATCCTCAGCCCTGCCCACCCACCCCACCCTTTTTTTTTTTTTGAGACACAGTCTCCAAGTGCTAATAAGTTGCTGAGCTTGGCTTTGAACTTTCAATGCTCCCACCTCAGCCTCCTGAGTCACTGGGGTTATATGTGCATCACCATGCCTGGGCACTACTTTCTTTATAAACTGTTCTCTCAGCTCTGAGTAATAGGATGATAGTTGAGGTTTGGGGTTTTTTTGTTTGTTTGGTTTTTGGTTGAGTTGACCCCAAATGTATTTTAAAATTTTATTGGTCTGTGAAATCTAAAACTCCGCAGCAGAGGCTGGGGTTGTAGCTCAGTGGTAGAATGTTATAGCCCTGGGTCCATCTCCAGTACCACTAAACATACAGACAGATAAGTAAAATAAAGCATATATATATACATACATACATACTTACATACTTGACTTTGAAGGGAGGGACATAGATGGGACAGAGGCCAGATGACATAGGAGAGGGAAAAGTTTTTTTGTTTGTTTGTTTGTTTTTTCTTACCAAGCTCAGAGAAACTTGAGATCAGGCAGGAAAAGTGGTGTATTAGACAGGTAGTATAGCAGAATATCAAAGAAGAGTAACGGTGGCCCGTTCCCACAAGAAGGTGGTAGTGGGAGGAGAGGGCCAGCAAGTGGGGAGGATGTACACCTGATGGGCCTATACTTCCTAAAGATGGAGGCAGACACAGTTCTCAGGGCAAGTTGTAGAGGCCCCGCCCTGAGGCGTGTTTCCACAATTTCTCCAGACTTTTCTTTCCAGAGAGTCTGTTTTGGAAAATTAAAGTGGAGTGAGAAAAGAGATTATCTGTGCCTGAAAATTGGGTGATTACCTGAAGCCATCAGACAGTGACACTCTGGAGGACTAGCGTCCGTTGCCCACCCATCCGGCCAGCGTCTGGGAACCTGAGCATGAGCCCCACCAATGGTTTTGCCTTTGTCTCTCCAGGCCTGGTCCAGATCCCTGTGAGTATGTACCAGACTGTGGTAACCAGCCTCGCCCAGGGCAACGGACCAGTGCAGGTGGCCATGGCACCTGTGACCACCAGGATATCGGACAGCACAGTCACCATGGACGGCCAGGCTGTGGAGGTGGTGACATTGGAACAGTGACATGCAGCCGTATCATGGCATCATTTTCTAGTCTACTTCAAAATTTTTTACACGTTTGCAGAGGTGCAATCAAATGGAATTAAGTCTCACGACTTTGGAAGAAAAGTTTTGTTAACCTTTTTTTTTAAAAAGGAAGAAAGGCAGCAGATTTTGGAATTGCATTTTTTTAAAGCACCACTCTTGATTTTCTGGGATTGGTGGAGTAAGAAACTGCATTGTCAATTTCACTGTCCCAAAAAAGCCAAATTGTGGCAGGACTTCTTTCTGCGGAAACGTGTGTATACTTATGTGTGTGTATGTGTGAGTGTGAATATATGTATATGTGTACATATGGACATACACATTTACATATATATATATATATAAAGTATATATATACATACATATATATGTATATATATGTATGAAACCCGCATGGAATTATCTGTATGAAATCAAGGTGAGCTGTGGAAACAATTATCCACCCAGTTTAGTGGGTGGTAGGGTACGTGGCCAGATACAGTCACCTGGTTTTTGTTCATACCAGGGTTATGCGTTGAGCTACTGACAAACTCAGGCAGAGGTGACCATGCCCTTCACCAAAGCTGCCTCCCAGTGGCCGCTCAGAACTTCCCTGCTGGACTCACTTGAGGAAGGAGGTTCCAAGATGCAGTGGGATCCAGAAAGTACTTGCAAGGTCCAGGAATCTCATGGTCCGCCAGCTGAGACACTCCTCGGGCTGGCCCAGGTGCTGACCTTGCCACAGGCAGGTGAATGTCCTGAAGCTCCCACCAGGGACATAAGGGTTTTCCTCAGCTTCCCATCTCCTCCATATCCCAGGAATCCTCCTTGATCTTATGACCATTAAAGAGTTGCTTTGGTCTTAAGGTCAGTCCTGAATTGGTCATGTATATGAACTGAAGGTAACAGAAGTATTAAGGGTCTGAGGAGTGCGTGCTAAGCGTGCTTGTGGGTGTGCGCGTGCATGGTAGGGGAGAGAATGGGAAGAGGTGGAGGAGCTAGAAGGGAAAGGAGGAAGGGAGAAAGTCTTCATAGACCAGGGTACACCAATGGGAGCCATTTCTTTTCCTCTAGTTGTCATTTCTCTGCAATGAAAAGGGACACCTGGCTCAGGAACGGTGGCCATCACAATGGGATGTGTCAGAAGAGAAAGGGTCTTCATACCTGGATCTGGCTCTGCTCTGGGAGTGGTTCTAAGAGACCCATTTTCCCAGCTGCATCCTAGTGGCCCAGGCCCTGTGTGGCCCTCCTGCTCACAAGTATGGATTGGTCTGGATGTTATTTGTCAGTTAAATTCTGTGCTTCCCTAGCTGCAAGCCCTGAGTCTCCTATGGCTACATTCACCTGACTTTTTGACAGGCCAAATCCCTGCTCCTTGAGTATAGGGACAACTCTTTCTTCCCCCTCCCATGTCCCCCCATGTGTGATAGTGTATTTAATGTTTTTTTTTTAAAAGCAACATTAAAAGATTCTTCATGTCTTGCTCAGCCTTTGAGAAAAGTTTCAGATTCTTGTATTTGCTTGTTTTATATAAAACTATCCAATGTTCTTTGTATGTTCTTTTCTGTACGTAATGGGTGGGAGGGAGGGAAGGGAAATTTACATATTAACGGTCCTAGTTCTAATTTGTTATTTTTTTAATTATTATTTTTTATCATCATTGTGAAGCTGTCCAGGGGCTTTAAAGTCCGTGTACCTTTGTGGTGAGATAACTTCCTAATAGTTTGAAAAATTGCCAAGAAGAAAAAAGCAAAACCCCAGTAGCAGAGCATGGATTCTGTGTTGTTTTCCATTCTGTCTATACTGCCTCATTCAATAAATAGTTAAAAATGTGGCAACAGGAAGTGGAACTGTTCATCTCTCTAGGAGCCCTTGACCTCTTGGGCAAAAGACTTGGCTTATGCTTCTCAAAAGGTGCTTGTACTCAGAGTCAGTGGTCTTTGTTCTACATGGCACTAGAGTTCCAGGAGGTGGTCAAGGCCGGATCAGGGGCTTCTGCCATCCCCAGCCCTAGCTCAGCTCCATTTCATTTAATGTGTTTTCTATATAATGATGTTCTGGAAGAAAAATCTAGTTTGAAAAATACTAAAGATGGTTTGAAAGTCTTTATTCTGGAGTTCTTTTTATTTTTAGGGGTTAATTTGATATCCACGTTAAAAACCAAACCTCCATCTTGGGAGGCTCTCTCACCACGAGCTCTAATACCTGAGTGGATTATCTTTCCCCAGCAGAAGCTCCAAGTCATGAATTATTTTCTTCCATCCTTCCTACTCCGTTTCTCACACAGTTGACTAACTTAATTTGGCAATTGCTGCCTTTCCAGTTGTGTGTCCTGCCCCATCCCCAGTTCAGGCCCAAGTCTCTACACCTCCCTGACTGTACTCATGGTGCCTCAGTCTGGAATGCCCTGTCCTGCCATCCCTCTTTTTGCTATTGGATGTCTTGGTCAGTTTCCTGGTGATAATGATTAGAATAATTAAATGGGAAGGTCAAGAAGTATTTTCCTTGAAGCCTGACGGTGGTTCAGTAAAGCCAAGTACCCTCCTCATCACCTTCTTGCACAAATGGCATAGTGCCACCTATTTTCACCAGAGAGGATGGACCAGAAGGAGGAGTGATTGCAGCCACCCAGGGAACAGCAAGGTTACCAATACACCTTCCTCTTCGGCCTGAGCCAGGCACTGCTTTTGTCACAAGCATTGTTAAAACTGTCTTTGGTGGATCTGAAGGAGACCTCCTCTTCCATTAGTGCCTAAGTCACCTACAGATGCTACAAACTGAGCTGCTCGGGCAGTCAGGTAAGTAGGTAAGTGCAATGGATGCAACAGCAACAGTTCAGATGGCAAAGGAGTGATGACACAGGCAGAGTGGAGAGCAGCCATCTTCGGTTTCATTTAGCAGTGCTGGCATTGAACCCAGGGCTTTGTGCATGCAAGGCAAGCAAAATGTACCACTGAGCCTCATCCCAGCCTGAAAGCATCTATCTAGAGCGGCAGACTCTCCTAAGTGCTGGCAGATCTTCCCTTCACAGGAAGGTGGGCCCTGCTGCCACATCTTCACAATTTTCCAGAGAATCTAAGGAACCCAAGTTTTTATATGAAATCTCTTTATTTCATCAACAATCAAAAATACTTTACATGCTCTTCAGGTAAAATAAAGCCCATCTAGAGATCAGATCTAGCCTGAGGGTCAGTTTGCTTGACATCATAAATGCCTAGCTCGTGCCAGGTGAATGAAGCATTTCAGTGGCCATAAAACAAGACAAGGAGACATCCATATGAGCAAATTGCTGCCGCCCAGGGAGATGAGGGGACATCTGGACAGGGTGCCACAGAAGAAAGAATTCTATTGCCTCCTATCTCCTTCAGGGCCCTGTGAGTTAAGTCATCACCCAGGCTGCAAGCACAGGTGATGGTGGTGACCACTGGAGTCATCCAATCTTGAATGAATGAAAGAGGAAGGATACCATGCTGAGAAGAAGAGCTCAGGCTGCAGTGCACCCTGGGCCTCACTCAGGCCCAGCAGAGTGCTCTTCCTTTGTAAGACCCCTGAAGCCTCAGCTGCTAGCATGGCAGAATGGATCAGGCTCATGGTGGGCCCTTTGGTGTTAGTACCAAAACTCATCAGAACAAATTGAGGGCTGGGGTTGTAGCTCAGTGGTAGAGCGCTTGCCTAGCATGTGTGAGGCAATCTGGTTCCAGCACTGTGCCACTTGATATGCTTTTCTTATGGTCTGTGATGGATGAAAGCAGAGGATATAAGAGCATCCGTTTATATTTCTTTTTCTTTTCACTTTTTCTTTATTGGTGCATTATAGTTGTACGTAATGGTGGGATTTGTTACATATTCATACATGCACACAATATAACAATATAATTTGGCCAATATCTCTCTCCAACACTCAGCTATATTTTTAAAATACTTAACCAATATTGGGAGAAAAAGCTAAGAAACCCCCTGCCCCATTTTAATGCACTTGCAAGTAAAACTGTTAACAGGGATAAGGATGTGGCTCAGTGGTAGAGGGTAGAGTGCCTAGCATGTGCAAGATTCCAGTCCCCAGCACCAAAAAAAAAAAAAAAAAAAAAAGTGTTAAAATTTAAAGTAACTGTCTCAACTAAAAATTCTTCTGAATTTATTCACAAACTAACAGTTATAGCTTCCCATTACTAAATGGCTGCTCTGCCTTTTACTATGCAAAATGTTTTATCTCCTTATTTCTAATCCTTTACAAAATCCTGTAAGGAGAGAGATTCCATCTTGCAGATGTGGGAATTCACACTCGGAATCATCCCCAAGTGCACAACTAGCAAATGGAGGACTGGAATCATAACCTCAGGTGTCTGGCCCTGGCAGCTCTACTCTTTGTGCCAGTCACTCAGGCAGATCACAGAAAACAAACTGCACATCAGGATTCTAAGTAAGTCTCCAGGTATATCTTGAGCTCAGCCCAGGTGCAGCCCCTCCCAAGGTCAGTGTGTTCTGGGACAGTCCTAGGGTTGTGCCACGGTCCTTGCCCAGGGCTTGCCAAACCCACAGCAGCTGCTGCTGTTGCTTCTTCTTCTTTTTTCTTTTTTAATATATTTTTAGTTATACATGGACATGGTATCTTTTTTTTTTTTTTATGTGTTTCTGAGGATCAAACCCAGTGCCTCACATGTACAAGGCAAGTGCTCTGCCACTGAGCCACAACCCCAGCCCATAGCAGCTGCTTATGAGCTAGGCCTTTTCATATCTGTATCTCCCCCATCCCCCGCCCCCCCCCCCACACACACACAGCAGTTATGGTGGCAGGCACACACCTATAATCCCAGCAATTTAGGAGATTGAGATGGGAGGATTGCAAGTTCAAGGCCAGCCTCCACAACTTAGTGAAACCCTGTCTCAAAATACAAAATTAAAAGGCTGGGGTAATAGGGGCTGAGGTTGTGGCTCAGCAGTAGAGTACTTGCCTAGAACATGGGAGGCCCTGGGTTCAATCCTCAGCACCACATAAAAATAAATAAAATAAAAGCATTGTGACCGTCTACAACTAAAAAAATATATTTTTTTTTTTTTTTAAAAAAAGGCTGAGGTAATAGCCCAGTGGCAGAGCACGCCTGGGTTCATTCCCCAGTACCAACACACATATACACAGACTTGAATGTAGCAGGAGCTCAACACATGGATGAGTAAACTAGTTTACTGATGGTTCCTTAATCAGAAAATTCAGGGAGCCTAAAACTTATATTCCCACACATTTCCATTACTCAAGACCTCCACAAAAATCCACTCTTGGCAATCATTAAATAATTTGATGTAAAAATAATGTTTATTTGTTTTTTGACTGCTGAGATGGAATCCAGGGTCTTGGGCATGCCAGGCGTGCACTCCACTACTGAGCTACACCCCAACTTCAATAAACTGGCCAGGTGCTATCCTACCAGGGGTGAAAGGTAAAAAATGTTGATGCCTGAATGTTACCTTATGTTGGTCTTTAAAAACCCCAAGGCCCAAATAAGATTGGTTAATGATGAGTAGCACTGGGCAAAGTTGTTGGATTGTGTAATGGTCAGTTAGGTCTAAGACCTAAACAGCCTTGCTACTTTCTTGTGTCCTTTTGTAGAAGACAACTCTAAAGCTAAGGAGAATAATGAAATGATGGCATTTGCCAGTAAATGGATGGAGCTGAAGAATATTCTGCTAAGCAAAATAAGGCAATCCCCAAAAACCAAGGCTAAATGTTTTCTCTGATATCAGGATGCTAATTCACAATGACGAGGGGGAGCCTAGGGAAAAATAGAGCTATTTTCAATTGGGTAGAGGAGTGTAACAGGAGGGAAGGGGGTAGGAAGAAGAGTAGAATGAATCTGACATTACTACCCTATGTGCATATATGACTACATGACTGGTGGGATTCTACATCATATACAACCAGAAAAATGAGAAATCACACTCCATTTATGTATGATGTGTCAAAGTGCATTTTGTTGTCATGTATAACTAATTAGAACAAATTTCTTTAAAAAGTTTAACACAAAAAAAGTGATGCCCAATTGAAAAACAAACTTTAGGGCTGAGGATATAGTTCAGTTGGTAGTGCTTACTTTGCATGCACTAGGCCCTGGGTTCAATCCCTAGCACCACGAAAAAGAAAAAACAGAAAACCTTTAAAGCTGGAAGGATGTTAGCCTGCATCCACTCATTCAGGCTGTGAAGGTTAAAACATGGAGACTTGGACAGGCCCAAGGCCACCTGGCTCTGCTCTCTCTCCTACTGGTCTTCTCCCCTTGCCTGAATATTTTAACTCACACCTAAGTATCCTTACCAGAGCTATTTTTAGAGATACCAATGTTTAAGCCAAAGAAATCAATCTATAATTTACGAGAATTTCCTGAAATGGGTGCAGAAAGCAGAAAACTGTGCCCCTCCCACACACACACTCAGTGCAAGGATTGAACCCAGGACCTCAAACACAAAGTGCAAGTGTTCTCGCACAGAGCCCCTCCTTTCCCAACGTCCACATCACCCCCTTTTTAGACCAAAAAATAAAGAAAAAATTAACTCACAAAAGGGATCCGGCTGGGGATGTAGCTCAGTTGGTAGAGTGCTCGCCTAGTATGCACAAGGCCCTGGGTTCAATCCCCAGCACCACCAAAAAAAAAAAAAAAATTAAGGGATCCTATCACACTATTATAGGATTCTCTACCGCGGTCTTAAGGTACATGTCTGTTCAGAAGCAGTTTCGCCATAAGGAATATGGTGTGCTATCAGTGTGATGACCTGGGTTAGGTTGTTTGCCACGTGTGAGTTCCTGGCCTCAGTTTCCCTTTGTCCACACCTGCCCCAACACTCCTGCAGGTCCACCGAGTACAGGTGCCCTGCCCGCCTGCTGAGACAGGAGGATGCCAGGACCAGCTAGGTCTCCAAGCCGGGCACAGCAAGACCCCGCCACGTGGCCTGGGCAAACACGGTTTCACTCGCCGCTGACAGGGCGGGTAGTGGGGTCTTAGCAAAGCGCAGCCAGTATCCGCCGCTGTCCCCGCCTCTCCCCCCCCCCCCCCCCCCCGCGCTGTCTTGGTCACATGTCCTTCCGCAGTCCAATCAGCAATGGCCGACGGACTGAGCCACTAGATCCAAACCCCAGGGTCCAGCAGCCTTGCAACATTGGAGCAGGGATCCTAAGGTCTTCCCCAATGGGGCGCTCTGCCTTTGTGTAGTGGCCAAAATCCGTCCCGGATTTTTGACTGCTGCATCCCTCCTAGTCCACCATCCCCAATAACCTTGTTTGTTTTTAAGTTTTATTGATATAATTTACATACCGTTAATTCGTTTGAAGTGTACCATTCAATGGTTTTTACTGTATTTACAAAATTGTACAACAATCACCATATAATTTTAGAACATTTTTTATTATCTCCAAAAAAATCAGGCATTTTAAACTTTAAAAAAAAATGAAGCAGGTTACATAAAAGATTTTATACAATGAAGTTAAAAAAAAAAAAAAAACAAAAATGAGAAGTCAGACCAAAGGAAGTCCCACATTGCCAACTTGAAGTCAACATTGGTGAAATGATGAAGGTTTCCACTTAGCTCTGGCCTAGCAAAGTGTCTGGGTTCCTAGAAAGGGAATAAAGAACAAAGCACCAAGTACTCCTTTAAAAGCTTAAGATAATTCTAAGTTATTTTATATTCAAGTAACTTTTTTTTTTTTTTGGTACTGGAGATTGAACTCTGGCTTGACCACTGAGCCACATTCCCAGCCCTATTTTGTATTTTAGAGACAGGATCTCACTGAATTGCTTAGTGCCTTGCTTTTACTGGCTTTGAATCTGCTATCCTCCTGCCTCAGCCTCCAGAGCCACTGGGATTACAGGCGTGGGCCACTGTGCCCAGCTTGAAAGATAACTTTGATTATTTCCTTAGGCTTTGAAAGCCATAAGTACTACTTTATAGATAGATAGATAGATAGATAGATAGATAGATAGATAGATAGATAGATATAGAAGATAGATATATATAATTACTTTAAAACATCTCAATTGCAAAGATATTCTGAGAGTTAGAATAATAAGGCATCTAAATGTTTATGTGCAGATCATTATCTGTGGGATGGGTGGTAAGCAAGTCAATTGGTGTAGCAAGAAATTGCCTGGACTTTTCCCTTCCCTGGGATTGGTGACCAGAGCCACAACTGACATTGGAACATGCTTTAGAAAACCGCCAACCATAGGAGCATGAAGCTGCAAAATGGGCCTGCTTCTGGAGAGCTCCCAGGTCCATTTGAGACTGCAAGGAAATGGGAGAGGCTGTTAGGGCACTTCATCTTGGGGAAGCACTTGAGAATTTCTGCCTTCCCTTCCTGTCCTCCAAGATGTGTCCACCACCCTCCCAGATCCCCAATCCCGGAGGATCTGGACCACAAAGAAAGAAAGAAAGAAAAGGTTCAGGAGGCAGACAATCCTAACACCCAATTCCCTGGGACTTGCCTTCCTCAGAGACTGAAGCTTCCATGTAGATGACTTAATGGTGGGATATGTTCACAGAATTATGGAATTCACCCAAAACGTCCTTAAGGGTCCAGCAAGGAGTCAACAGAAGATGGTAAAGTAGTGACTGTAAAAAATAAAACCATTTTGTGTTAAGAACCAAAGCATTCCATTTGCTCACCAAAAAAAAAAAAAAATCTGTTCTTGGGCTGGTGATATGGCTCAGTTGGTAGAGTACTTACCTTGCATGCACAAGGCCCTGGGTTCAATCCCCAGCACCACCAAAAAAAATAAATAAATAAAAAATCTGTTCTCATAAAAGTTTGAGACCCATCCACGCAACCTCCTTGAGAACATGGGGAATGGGCAGGCACCTCTGCCTGCAGCAACCCACACACACCATTCCAAGGGAAGCTGTCCTTTCTCTACACGTCCTCAAGGTATTCTGCCCCCACCCTGCCCCAGTCCACTTCAGGACAGGGCAGGAGTTGAGGCTGATTGGCCACATGCAGGAGACCCTCCAGAAACATCATTTGATGGATCTAGGCAGAGGCTCTGGCTGGGAAGAGGAAGCCTTAACTGTCATCTCCGCTGTCATCTCCCCATGGCCTGCTGCCTGCTTTTCCAACTGTCCTCTCACCTAGGAAACCCCAGCAGGGCCAGTGCAGGGGGAGGCCTCTATCCCTTGAAGTTCCAGCTCATGCCTGGGCCGACACCTGGAGAAGAGCCTTGAGAACCTGTATCCAGTAGTGCCTACCTCCCACTGCAGGACCAGCTCAGCAGCACCTGCAGATCCAGAAAAGGTACAACCACGATGAGCACAAGGTTCAGTGCAGTTTTTTCATCACCCTGGCACTCACACACAAGAGCTTGGATCAGTGACAGCCGAATGATGCCCAGCACACAGCTAGGGGCCTAGGGACAGAGACCCCCCACACTTGGGTGAGGAACCAGCCAAAACGCAAACTTGTGGTTGTCATGATGACCAGATTCTCTGTTCCAGTTCCCCACCTAACCCACCACAGACCCCAACACTTTGCTTGATCATCTCCAGAGATGAAGAAGCCACCAAGTCCCTCACCACCGCTAAGGAGCTCTGGGAGGCTGACAGCCAGGTTCCTCTAGCCTCTGCCCTTTGCTTCAGCTCCTGTTGAGGCCCAAGTCCTCACCTCCTCCAAATGCTAACATCCTCATTCCCACCCAGACCTTTCCTAGGTAAAATCACCAGTTTCAGCTTTTCCTGGAGATAGAGTTGTTTCCAGTAATGGAATGGACTAGATTTCCTGAATGGCTTTCCCCATGAAAACCAAATAAACTGGATCAAGGGGTTTTTTTTTGTTTTGTTCTTTTCAGTGTTAAAGATTAAACCCAAGGTCTGGCACATGATAGGTACTCTACCACTGAGCTACACCCCCAGGCCCCAAAAGATGTATTTTTATTTTATTTATTGTACCAAGGATTGAACCCAGGGGCACTTAACCACTGAGCCACATCCCCAGCCCTATTTATTTTTTATTTTGAGACAGAGTCTCACTAAGTTGCTTAAGGCCTCATTTAGTTGCTGAGGCTGGCTTTGAACTTGCAATGCTCCTGACTCAGCCTCCTAAGCCACTAAGATTGCAGGCATGCACCACAGCACCATGCAAAAGATGTATTTTTAAGTTTCTCTTTAAATGTACAATAATAATCTACAAAATGAACCTGGGTATCCAGGCTGCCAATGATCTGGTCCAGTTCAGAGGCAGACCTTTCTGAAGAAGGTGTCAGAAGCTGACCAAGGCACAGGGATGTTCTTCTCCCTCTCGTGATGCACAAGCTGTGCCTCCTCCAGGTACATCCCAGGTGAAGAGTTGCTGAACTGAAGTCGCCAAATCTTTCCTTCCACCTTCATTTCAGTTCACCCTGCTCTCCTGTTCTTGTACAGTGGATTTTCTTCTAACCTAAAGAAGATGTTACACTTGTTCTTCTTGGATGTCAACTTGTTGGTTCAACCCTATCGCTGTGCCAGCATTTCTCACCCTCAGCTCTACTGACACTTGGAGTCAGATAATTCATTGTTAAAAGGGGCCATCCCGTGCACTGTAGGATGTTGAGTGGCCTCAACCCACCAGATGCCTGCAGCACCTTCTCTCCAGCTGTGACAATCAAAAATGTTTCCAGGTTTTGCCAATCATCCCCAGAAGGAACAAAAAACAAAGTTACTTCCCATGGAGACCCACTGTCCTGTGCTGACCTGGATGTTAACCACAATCTCTGCTATACTGGTGGCAAAGGCCTGAGGTGGGGACAGGACACATTGCAGCATTGACGTGCAGACTAAGCCCACAGCCTAAAGGGCAGTGCCCAGGGCTTCATCTCATGATACCCTCTTGTGAATCTCCTGCCATCACGTGGCTATGGCTTGTTCCTTCTAAGCGCCATACTTGGCCACTCATTCCTCCTCCTGCAGCCACTTCTTCCTTCTTTTCTTGAGGCTCACTTTAGGTGCTACCTGCCCTCAAAGCCAGCTGCTCCAACCCAGTCCTGGGCTATTCCTTTCTCCAGTGCCAGTACCTGTCTGTACCATCCACCTACCTCCTTCCTCAGTCCTCACTGCTCAGCAGGGCTGTCCCCAGGAGGCCTACCTCCCTAGCCCCTTTGTTTGTAGCAGAGGTCAGCTCATCTCTCTTGGTGGCCTTGCCTCCAGCAGCATACCAGCCCTTTGCTGGCTGGCCTATCTGTGGACTCACTGCAGCTGCGCAAGGGTTGGGTTTTGCAGGCGCCTCTCATGGGTGGTTTGAAAGACACTTTCAAGGACACAGTCTGTGTTCTAAAAGGTACTCAGATCTCCAGCTGCCTGCCCTGGAGGGCTGCTGTGTGGAGCCTCCTCAGCCCTCCCGCTGGAGCCAGCTACCAGCACTGACCCCAGGACAAGCACCTCCCTTTATCCACGTCAAAGCCAGAAAGTCCATTTCATGACCTCAGGGGCCCATGGACTACCTGCACATGAGAGTCCCTTGCACTGTGGGAACCAGGACTCTGGGGAACCAGCCTCCTAGAAAGGCCTTTGGTCCAAGATCATAGCGTATGAGGAGCTGGGATGAATTCCCAGGCCTGAGGGACCCAACTCTCCCTGCTGCAGGGCCTGCATCATACCAGGCATGAAAATGGGAGTGAAATCACATGCTCTTGAGAGCTCCAGGTGGGGTGCAGAACCTTTCACAGGTGACTTCAACGAGGTCAGGGTGAGGGAGAAGCTGCCTGACTGCAGCTGGGGAGCACCGAGGCAGAGAGGGCAGGAGCATGACCAGGGTAAAGGGCAAGATGCCCGCAGTTTCCTCCTAGCCAGCATGAAGGGAAGCGGGTGGGGAGCGCCAGACTGCAAGTCAGGGCCAGGTCACACCAGTTCATAACCCAGGTAAGGAGCTTGGGCTTATCCCTGGGGAAGGGGTGGGGGGACCATGGCAGATTAGCCTGGAGGACAGTCAGTGGAGCAGGACAGGAGGCCCAGAGGGGAGGTAGTGGTGCTGGTGGTGGTGCTAGTTTTCCCCCTATCCCCATGGGGCCACCCCACTTGACAGTCCTGCCTTCCCAGCATCTGGTTCTACACTTGCCCGCGGCCCCAAGCAACCATGACTCCCAGAGAAGGGCAGGAGTCCCTTCAGGGGCTAAAGGGAATACCCAAAGAAGGCCAGCGTCTATGGGCCACAGTGCCCCAGCTCCTGGCTGGGTGGCAGAGAACACAGAGATCACAGCCTCTGGGGGCAGCTGCCAGGGCTCAGGGTCCTGCCTACCACTCTCCTTGGCTAAAGTGCTTCAGCTTCCGGATCCTGTTTGCTCGTCTGTGCTCTGTCCATAATTGTGAAGATTAGTTGAAATCATGAAAATACAGCATACACCAAGTGCTCCCAAACTGAATCTATCCAAACTTTCCCCCATCCCTCAATGGTTTCTTTAGCATCAATCTGGGGAGGCTTCAGAATAATCTCAGTCCTGTCTGCTCCTCCAGGTCCCAAACCAGCCTGTCCCCTCAGCTGTATGAGCAAGTGAGGTGAGGCCAGTGGAGCTGGAGGAGGGGGACAGATGCCTCCATGCTTTGACTGTGAAACGCACTCTTGCTCTTGTTTGGTTTTGCAGAAGTCCTCAGCACTGTGATTAGGCACATCATTAACAATCAAGTCTCCTGTGGTTTATTACCACACTAAACCCTGCATCCCAAGCCTCCTTGTTTTGTTTTCAGGTTTAAGGACAAAGACCTTTAAGGGATTAGTCTCTGGTCCCCTTCCTGGGAAGTGTTTTCCAAGGACTTTCTCCATTCCAGCTGCTGACCCTACTGCCCCTGACCCATCTGCCCACCATCCCCACCACCCTCCTTCCATTCTCCACTTAACCACAGTGAGACTTACCAAACACACACCTAATTATATGCCCTTCTACCCTGCTCAGACTGCTTTTAGATTCAAGAACAATTATGGCCTAAAAATTGGTCTTCCTTTCAGCCTGGCATGGTCTCCAAACATCCATGCTTTCTCAACAGTCTCCTTCCTCTTCCTTAGTCTCACTCATCCCCCAGGGACCCCCAGCCATGCCCTTGACACATACAGCCCTCTTCCCTCGACCTCAGCACAACCCAGCATGTGCCTGGCTGCTTCCCCAGTGTGCTCCCTGGGAGGGCAGTCCCCTTCCCCTCTGGGGTGCTCCTGTCTCCCCACTCCTTACTCAGCCCACTCTTCCTGGGAGGTGCTTCTGAGCTACACAGGGCTAGGCCTGCCTGGAACGGTGAGGGACATCTGCCCCGTCCGCCCAGCTCAGATGCTGGAACCACTAATGACCCTCTAAGGGCAGGGGAGGGAGGAAGTGGGGGAAGCAGACAGAAGTTGGGGTGACAAAACCTCCCTGGAGAAAGGTTGATTGGGCCTGGGAAGCAGTAGAAAGGCCTTTATATTTACATCTGTACTGTTCGCTGTTGGTCAAACTACACACACATACACACACACACACACCCCTCCCAATCTGGCTCCTCTGAGCCTGCTGTAGGCACAGGAAAGAGACCCCAGAGCCCAAATTCCATAATAGGTCTGCCCAAGCTTGACCCTCTGCACACTGTCACTCATGCTCACCCTGGAGCTGGGTCCCAGGAACTTCCTGCAAACACGGGCTCTGAAAAGGTGGAAGGAACTCACTGGGTTCAGAGGCATCAGAGGTGGCAGAGCTGGAGTGGGTGGCACAGAGGTGCAGCCCATGGGCCACCAGTGCCCCAGCAGGCTAGCCCTGCCTTTATACAAGTGACTTTAACCCATATCCCCATCATATTTCTGGAGTCTTCGTCCCATCCCTCTCTAGTTGGAGCAAATTACCCAGTGTTTGTGAGTATATGTGTGTCCTCTCTGGTTGCCTTCATCCTCCCAGCCAGCAGTCCAAAGAACAGACCTACTCTCAAGTGTGTGGAACAGAAGACCCTCCTTCCTGGCCTCGGAGCCCACCTTAAGCAGGGCCTTCCCAGGAAGAGGTGAGAAGGCACATCCCCCAGAAGACCTGGGCGAGGACACTTGAACTCCACACTGCCTCCTCCCCAAGCCCAGGCTCCCCTACCCCCAGTTACCTCACCTGCCTGGCCTTCTGATTCCTTTAGACCTGAGGGCAGCCTGCATCAGGGCTGAACCCCAACCCCTCTTGGTAGCACCATCGAAAGGCCAAAAGGATGGCATCCCAGCTGACTCAGAGACCTGTGACCTCAGGGGGGTGCAGGGAAACACAGTGTCACTTCCAACTGCACCTGCCCTCTGCCACTGCCCAGTGGTCTGGGGATCACAGTCCCCTCCTTCCTGGTGAGCTGCATGTTCCAGTATGTGGTGAACCCTCCCTCTCTCCCTCAGCAGCTGAGCCCTCCACCATAGTTGGCAAGTCTAGAACCACCGGATCCCATTACCTCACCAGTGTGAGTTCTACCATTGCCAAAAATGGTGGGAGGCAAGCGACAGCAGGACCAGACTGGGAAGCTGGGGAGGCCTATGCTGAATAAGAGATGGGCGTTAGGGCAGACCAGGCAGGGCCAGGAGGTGTCCACCTCCACAGCTAGGACAAGTCACATCTGTGGTTCTTCCTGCTCAGCTGCCTGGTATGGAAATCCATCCCCACAGTCGTCCACCTCTCCAGAGAGCATCTCCACTCTCCAGGCTCCTGATGGCAGGGGTCCGGGAACAGGTGCATCCTAGGCCAGGGACTTCTCTTCCTGGGCTCCGAGTATCCCATGGCAGTGCCCCAGCTAATCCAGGAAAACCGTTCCTGTGACATCCCCAAAGCCTGAAGCTCCCCAGCTGCCCTACCCCATGGGGGAAGGGCAGGTAGTTTCTGCACATAACTTCCCTCTTCTCTGTCAAACCCAAGGGAAAACCATTCCACTACCTGAGGTCTCCCTTCTGGGAGAGGTCTGGGCAGCCAAGATCTTGCCCCCCCCCCCGCCTCCCCCCACCTTACCATGGGACTGGGCATGGCAGGAAAGGACCAAGCTAAAACTAGTTGCACATCCTATTCACACAGCATGCTCAAAACAGCACAGCCCACCCCCATGCCCCCAGCACCATGCACCCCCACCCCCCCTCCCAGGGTTGCCTGCAATCTGATTCCCAGAGAGGAAACTCCTCAGTCCTCCAGGAACTTACTCCAAGGATAGTACATTTCTGAGTCCCCAAATAAAAAGGGGACTCTTTTGTAAAGCTGAAGGCCAAGCTGGGAGAGCAGCTGGCCCACAGGGACCCTGAGATAGCAATGCCATAACCCCGTTGGTCCTTCCTGCCGCGTAAGGCAGAGAGAGAGAATGGGGGACGATGGCTTGTAAAGAGCAGAGCTAAAACAGATCCAGGTTGTTCCTGAGCTGGGCAGGACCAGCTGCCTGGGGTTGAGTACTGGGGTGACTCCTCTGCCCAGAAAGAAATCTGCTTGGTGGGGAAGGTCATAAGCCAGCAAGGGCAGAGCCTCTGAAGCAGCTCCCTATGGTGAATAGGCCTGTTGGCGGATATCAGCAGGAAATGGGCTTTCTTGGTCCCATATTATCCCCAAAGCCTGAAGATGTGGTCAGGATACTACTCCCCCTCCTCAGAGTGTGTGGAGGGGGTCCTTCCCTTGTCCCCACCAGTGGCCTTGCCATCTTGGGCCTCAACAGCCAGCCTCAGGCAGGCAGCCCCGCCCGCTGGTGATCAATGGAGCCAGATCACATTTCCAGGAGCCTGAGGCCAGCAGAGCTGGGGCAGGGACTGGGATAATGGCCTGGATTGAATAAGCAAATGGAGGTGGGGGATGGGTGGGAGTCCGGAAAATCCACTCTGCCAGGGGCCCTGGGGAGCCGCCAGCCCCAGCAGCTCCAACGCTGGAGAGCAGAGCAGGGGGCCCAGGGGGGAGTCCTTACTCAGGCACCTGGGAGTGGCTGTTCTAGAAAAATATGGAAAAACAGGGCAAAGTGCTTCCCAGATAAACCTCTCCAACAAGCCCTGGTAAGGCTGAGTGGATAAATCTTTCAGCCATACCACAGACTGCAAGCGAGGATTGGGCCCCCTCCCACCCCAGCACGGTGGTTGGCAGGAAGGTGCCTCTATAGGGAGAGCAACCCAGCTGCGGTGGCCTCTACTCATATACTTTCACCCAGAGCTCGCCTGAAATCAGCAAAAAAGAGAAGAACCAGAAAGTGGTTATGGCCTGGGTTGCTGGGACAGGCCCTAGAGGTAGCAGGGCTGGGAGGCACGGAACTGGCTCTTTGCTAGAGCCCACACCAGCACCAGCTAGTCAGGGCTCCACAGAGGTACTGACCTGCGCAGAGGCAAAGCCATGGGACAAGCCACAGGGTGGGGGGATGGGAAATGGGAGCCTGTGGGGGACCACCCAGGGGCTGAGGTCTAAGGATGGAGCCCCCTGGAAGAAATACCCTTCCCAGTCAGGCAGAAAGGATCAGAAATGTGGCCAGACCTTCCAGAAGTTCCAGGGATGCTCCAGATACTGCCAGGGCCCCTCTCCTCAGGGGCAGCTCTCGGTCTAGACCAGCCACCGTGGGTAGGAGCAGGAGTAGATAGAACCAGACCCTGGATATGGGGGACGGGGGGCTGGACCAGAAGGGAGACCCAGCTGCCAAGGCATGGCCCCCTTCTCTTCCCATCCTGAAATAAGCAAGCAGCTCCTTTTTCCTGGAGGTATTTTTGCAAAGGGACACCAGAAGACACCCTAGGAGACTGAGGTGAGGCGTCTCCTGTTTGGTAGCAGCAGAAATAAATGGCCTGACTCATCTACGGTGATGTCTAGAGCACCCAGGCAGATGATATTGGTAGCTCAATCATGTTCCTGCTGAGCAGCCAATTGGACCCTGTCATCCAATTGCCAGGCTCAACCACACAAGTCCCTCTGCCCCATCACCTGCACCCACTAGCTCAGCAACCTAAAAATGACTCTTAATGATTAAAGTAAGTTGCCAACTCTTGCCTGAAGCTTGCCAAGGAGCAGCAGCTCCATCAGGGGTTGGCCCAGTGACTTCAGTGTCCCAGGTCAGCTTGCTGACATCTTGCTGAATGCCAGTCACCAGGGCTTCACATGGGGACAGCCAGGCTTGCAGGCTTTCTCTAGCTTTGAGGGACCAGGTCCAGGCCTCCCAGCCTCAACCTCTGCTATCAGGGGCAGCCTTCGCACCCAATGTCAGCCCTAACGGTGGGGTGTGTGCTTGCAGCACAAAGCCCACCAAGAAGGCCAACTCCATACAAGGTGTGTTATGGTGACAAGAGTCACCTGTCCCTGTTCTACATCTCACCAATGTCTTTAGCCAGGTTCTCTTCTCAGAGCCTCAGATTCTCCATTTATAAGATGTTTTACAAATGGTACACACACCCCATAGGGTGATAGAGAGCCATAAGATTACATATATAATGTCACCATAAGATTACATATATAATGTCACATGGATAGCAGTGCAGGCTCAGTGATAGCCCAGATCCAGGGACACAGGAAAATATCTAGTGTGTGGATGTGAAGGAACACTCCCCCTGCCCCACCAAATCCCCCCTTCTCTGAGGGCCATCTAGAGATAATCCATTCCATGAGCGCCTCCAGGGACAGCGACCTCACAAAACATGGAGGTTGACTATAAGGATACCCCCACTGCCTAGAGCTGCCTCCCTCAGAACATGCAGCAGAAGGCCAGGACCCGTGTTGCCACCCAAGGTCTCACCCCAAGGGTGTTCTGGGAGCCAAGCTGGGCCTCCCCAACCTATGGCATCACTCAGGTCGGCCCTACAGATGGCGACCCCCACCCCCACCCGGCCTGGGCGGCTCCATCTGCTGGCCTAGCTCAGATTGCCCTACTCCTACTCCACTGTGGCCCCAGGCAGTGTAAGGCGATCTGGCTGCCCACAGGGCTGGGGCTGCCTCACCCAGCAGCAGGACCAGATGGGCCGCGGAGGCTTGAAGACACACACCAGGCCCCGACAAGGGTGCAGAAGGAGGCGGCCGCTGCAACACCTGCTTTTCCCATATTGGCACTGCACATGATTGCTCAGAGCGGAGAGACACAAGCAAAAATGTGCTAGTGCCAAAATCGGCCAAGCAGATGGGACTGGCACAAGCCCTCTGGGGACACACTGGGCAAGGTCTTTGCATCCCTGCACCCCTTGAATCAGCGTCGTCCAGGCCTTCTCGGAAGCAGAAGGTGAGGCACTCGCGGATCTGTCTCTGCTCTGTTTATGGCCCTTCGGTAATTCACTGACTGAGACTGTTCACAGTGAATTCTACCAGTGCCATACACAGAACAGGAGTCAACTCTCCAGCCCGCTGACCCTGAGGAGAGGCCAGCTGCCCCCGACTCCAGCTCCCAGTTCCCAGCAGCCTGAAGCAGAAGGTCCAGCTCCAGGCCTCCCAGCCTGTCTACCCACTTGGGCCCCCACCAGCTCTGCAACTGTGCCCCCACCACTGCCACCAACCACAGCTCAGCAGCCCTCCTCACCAGCTTCTTTACCATCCTGACATGCCTTCTCAACCCAAGGTGACCTTCAAGGACACAGACAGAGGAGTGGAGAAAGGCAGATATGGCTTCACAAAGGGTGGAGCAAGAAAGCAAGCCTATCAAGGCATTCCTATCTCAACCCAAAGGCCTGCAACCATCCACCCTCACCTAGGTGGGGGTGGGGGTGGAGGTGGGTCCAGACAGTTCAGTTTTGTCAGGCAGTCCAGCCCTGAGTAGCAAGCAGTTGCCAGATCTTCTCTCTACCTATCATGACAGGCCCCACCCGGCCCCAAATGAGCAGTGACAAGGAGGACATCTAAGATGCCTCTCCTGCCTCTGAGGCCAGACACCAGCAGCCCCAGCTCCAAAAGCTTTGGTCTCCAGCAGCCCCCATCTTCAGCCGGCCCTGCAGCACAGGCAGAGCCCCGGGGGTACATCCAACCTGCTGCTCATCCTACCCTCATCCCAAACCTGGCTGGGCTGAGCATCACGGCTGCCTGGCTCGGATCACAGCAGAAGGCCAGCAAGAGGGCAGGAGGGCAGGAGGGTGAGAGGCCTTCGCCAAGGAGGAAGCTTGGAGGAGCTGGAGACTTGCTGCCCTCTGGCAAGGGGAGCAGCTTCTGGCTGGCTGAGGGGACTGCAGAGGAAGACAGAGGCCAGGGAGTCAGGGGAGGGGCAGGAGAGGTTGCATCAGTGGTTGCCAGAGCGGCTGCCTCCAGAGAAGTCACCGTGGAGGCTCCTGCCTCTGGTGCCAAACACCCTAGGGAAGGAAGGGAGAGGAGGGGAGAGGGAGGATGGTTCTCCGGGGAACAGGCGCCCAGGACAGGAGGGCTAGGTATTCTACAGAGCAGCCACTACGGTTTCAGCCTGTTCCACACCAGCCTGGAGCCCAGGGGCAGAATGGCTAGAAAAACACCTTGGAAGGGTCAGAGTGAAAGTTCCTTGATCCAGAAACTATGTAAACTTCTTGGTGACACAACCCCCAGGAACATTCTCCCAATGACCTCAGGCTGCCCTTAGGCAAAACCCTCACCTGCAGCCCTCAACTCAGGACTCCACCCTCCCACTCCAGGGCCTCCCAGTCCTGCTTCAACACAGGCCTACTGCAGGACTCTGATCCTCCAGCCCAAACATCTCCCCAGGGGCCAATCTGGCTTGATAAAAGTGGTGGTCCCAGGAAGTCACTTCCTATCTTCTGCTTCAGTTTTTCTCACTAAGTCTTTGAACTCTGCCTAAGAAAACGGGGACATCACCTCCCAGCCTGGAAGTCATAGGGGTGTAGCAAAGAATGTGGATTAAGTGGAGGTAGGTAGTTGTCAACAGGGTTTAGGGTATGACCCAGGAAATCACTCAATGGACCCCTTGAAATGTAGATTTGTGGGCACACCCAGAAATCTGCATTTCAGTAGAAACCCAAACAATGCTCCAACAAGGAAATGAGAATCCATTTTGAGCAAATGTCTTGGAAATTCCCAGGAAGTCTCAAAACAGGGGACCTAAGGAAACAGAATCCTGAATTCCTTTCTTTTTTTCTTTTTTTTTTTTTGGGGGGGGGGTGGTGCCAAGGTGGGGAGAGGTGATTTGAGGAAGAAAAAACAGAGATGCTTTGCAATCAAGAAGCAGGTCTCTGCCTGAAAACAGAGGACTGGATTCTGCTGTCCGGGCTCACTCCCAGTAGAAACCATAGGAAGAGAAGAGCCCAATAATAGAAAGTGGCCCGACAGGCCTGCTCCCTCTCACCCACTGTGGCATCTCTCTGGAGAACCTAGATCCCCTTCCCTCATCTTTACAACTGATGAGGGTGGAGGGACAGCAAACAGCTTACAAAGCCAAATCCCCTCCAGCCTCCCGTTCTAATCAGCAGGACGAGGCTCCTCCCCTGCGCGGCCTCGCCCCTCCTAACACAAATGCCGCAGAGATCAGTGCCGCAGTGCACCGGCAGCGCCACACCCGCCTCTGAAGCCCCGGTCCACCCAAGAGGCAAGCAGTAACTCTTGGACCTCAGTGGGGTGGCCTTGGGCCCTAATGAAGCAGGATCTCATAGCTCTCCCGGAACCGGGCATAAGGGAAGCTTGGGGACATAAGCAACAAAAGCCCCGCTGGAAATCTCAAAAAGGAAAGCAGGCCCAAGATTTGGGGCCAGTCCTTAGAGCAGCCTCTCCTGTCCTCGCTGCAGGCCACAACCCTGACCTTGAGATCAAAGAGACAAAAAATCCACTTCTGGCAGTGGAAGACAGTAGTCTCCTAGTCTGCGTGACTTGAGCTCCTGACAATGAAAATAACGTCAGAGCTGATGTGCCAGGGAGATTGGCAGGTAGGGTGGGAAGGCTGGGGTCTGCCCAGGATGTATACTTTCAACACCTTACAAGGTCTCTGCTAGCACACCCTCAGCCCACTTAAGTTGGGCTCAGCCCCACCCTCCTGAACTCCACTTGGACCTTCGGACGCTTCTCAGAGTCCTCCTTTCCCTAAAGGTTTCTCTCCCCTGGCACCCACACCCAGGCGCAATGGGCTGGCCCCAGGCGCGTTTTCTGTGCTGGTGGCTCCCCGGACTCAAAAGTCACAGGGCAGTGGGAATTCAGGTCTCCTTCTCTATCATGCAGCCCTGTACCTGGATAGCTCTCTGCATGGCTTCCACCTAACGAATATGGAGCCCAAGTTCACCACCCACAACCACCTGGGGCCTGTAACCCTGGGTCTCCATCGAATGTGCTGGGGCCCAAAGGGCTGCGGGAAGCCAGGTCCTCAGACAAGCCCAGGGGGTGCCCCAGCCAATTTGTCTTCCTAAGGAGGTCCCCCGCAGAGCCCCAAGTGGCTTTCAGCTCAGCTCAGACCACCAGCGCCTCATTAATAATCTGGATTTTTGGAGTTGCGCGGGCTAGCTTCAGGAGCCACTGAGCCACGTTAACCCGCCTATGGAGAAAAGGAATAAACGAAATTCTCACAATGACACTAGCACACTGAAATTTTTTCTTCTTTGCGTAACGCCGACTCCAGAAATTCCTCTATGCCACCCCCAGGAGCTTGAAGGGGCGGCCATGAGCTGTGAAGAAAGTGGTGGCTGCAATTCCACCGCAGGAGTCCAAACCAAGGGCTTCCTGGACACCCGCCTGAGGCTGAGAGGTGGGCTCATCCACAGTGAGACCACACCCGCACAGCACAGAGGCCTCCCGACTCCAGCCCAACTGGCTTACTGAGGGACAGGTGGAAGGTGAAGCACTCTCGGCAGAGCTGAATGACCCGGAGCGAGGACCAGGGTCTTTGTGCAGGCATCCTCCACCTACCCCGCAGAAGGGAAATCGGGTTCCTTTAGTCCTCAGGAGTCTTGCAAAGGCAGTGGGGTGAGGGTGGGGGCGGGGTGGGAGGTTGATTAGGGCACCTCCCTCTCTCAGACCCTAATCTCCGAGCCCGCATTACCCGTTCGGCCACCGCAGGTATTTTTAAGTACAGAGTAGGGACACTGAGACTGGAGAAAGGTAAAGCGAATGACTCAGCCCCGGAAGGCTCGACGGAATTGGGCGATCCCTGACTGCACTGACCCCCTAGGATGCTCTGGCCGGCGAGGCGCCCAGGCGCGCCAGACGGCAGCGAACCCCTGAGCAGGGTTCAGGGGCCGCAGGTGCTGACCCAGCCCTAACAAGAATGGGAGCGGGTACAGGAGGGGGCGTCTCGGCCGAGCGCTCCCAGACTCCCAGGACTGATGGCCGACAAGTGGAAGCGAGCTGGAGGTCAGAGACCTGCTTTCCCCAGGGACAGGGCGGGGCTGGCCCGGGGCCACGGAAGCCGTAACTAACCTGCCACGAAACCCCGAAAACGAGCCGAAGAAAGGAGCTCTCCGTGCCGGAACGCTCCCAGCAGCCGGCGTCGCGGCCCGCCTCCTAGCCTTGCGCTTCCACCGGGGCCCACCAGGGCGGCGAAACGCCAGCGCGACCCCAGTCGGATTCCTCAGGGAGGCGGCGCTTGGGCCCGCGCCCATAACGCACGTCGCCAAACACAATCCGCACCCCCAAACTGTCGCTGCCCGGATCCTGGGTAACAGGGCTGAGCTCAGGGCACAAGCAACTGGGAACCCTGACCCCTGGATCTTCGCCCCGTGGACACCTCTGCCGTAGGAGCCCGAAAGGGCTAGAAGTCCGCACTGCCGCGTCATCCCCGAAGGCCGGCCGCGCAGAACTGCCTCCGCTGGCCCGGCCGCCCGCCCCCAACCCAGGTTCTAGCACTGCTGGCCCCGGGGCACCCGCCTCCACCTTCTCTTCCTTGCTTAGAGCAGGCTCCGCCCGGCCCCGCCCCGAACACTCACCTGCGCCGGCTCGGGGCTGGGCGCACTGCCGCCTCCCAGCTCCGCGCGGAGTCCACACGGGAAGAACAAGAAAAAAAAGGGCCCTCGTTTGGAGCGGGCCGGATGGATGGAACTTGAGGCGCGCCGGGTTGGGCCAGGGCGGCGCCCCTAATCTCCACTGCCCGGGCAGAAGGAGGCGGCGCCCCAGCGCGGAGCCCAGAAGGGGAACAAAGAGGAGCCGGGATGGGGCCGCGCGCTTCCTGGGTGTCGGGTGACAGGTCTGCAGGGAAAGGCCCCGGCCGGGCCACCTGAGGAGCAGACGCCTTCGCGCGGCAGGCAGAAGGCACCCTGGTACTAGGGCCCTAGAGGCCGTAGAACAGGGTGCACCGGCCTGCCTCCGACCGCGCAGACGGAGGGAGGCCTGCGGTCTTCGGCGCGGAGGCGCTGGGACTCGACCGAGTGCAGAGATAATGACTCCAAGAGGGTTTTACCGCCCCCTGTGCCCCGCCCGCCCCCCGCGCCGTGCCATTGGCTCAGGTGCCGAGAGGCGGGGGAGGGACAGGAGGCGGGCCAGGGATGATTCACCTTGAAAGTGGCTTGGGTTGGTGCGCCACGCGGGGCACGCCCGACGGGGACTGCAGAGACGCTAGGAGCCCCGCCTGCTCGTCCAACCCCTCTAGGTTTGGCCTCAAGGGGTCCCATCGCCCACCTTCTATCCCCGCCTCCTACCTTCGGGCTGGGGTTCCACTAGCCGAGGTGCGACCCGACGCCCTGCCACTCCACCACCCTCCGAGCCCGAAGCTAGCTGAGGTGTGTGTAATTTAGCATGCTTAGAAATTCGATTCTGGGCTGGGGGGAGGGGAGGGGAGTTTGGCGGCGGGGCCACTGTGGAACCACTAGACGGATCTCCACAGTCTCCCAGCAGAAGGAGGCTCAAGACTAACCAATCTCAGAGGACGCGCCCAGACCTGGGGGTCCAGGATTGGAGTGGGAACTAGAAGCTCTCTACTATGTCTTCACCCACCTTTGCCCAGTTCTGCTACCTCACAGGTGTCTAGCCACCGCCGCTGGCGGGAACAAAGGCTGCTTGTCCCGGAAGGGGGAGGGGAAGGGAAGCCGCCCCCAGACCCGTTCCCATCTCCCTTTCTCCCCCCCCCACCACTGCGGCAATGGCTCCCCCGGGAGGGGGCGGGGCCGAGCGGGGCTGGGGCGCGGACACCGATTAGATCCTTCCTGACCACTGTTGCTCAGTTCCCGGAGTATTTGAAAAGGGGCTCGGGTCGGATGCTCCCAAACTGTCAGCATTGGGGTGACCTCTTCCAACATCCTGATCACCGGAGCGCCCCGCCCCTCGCCGCTGCTTTGGGCGTCCTTCCCAGTCGCTGCCGCGCCCGGCCGCCCAGACGACAGTTCAAAACCAGATTAAAATAAAACGCTAATCCGCCTTCCTCCCTTTTAGCTCCTAGTTGTTCCAATGGACCCCGGCAGATCTGGTGGCCTAGAAACCTCTAAAAAGGCACGTCAGGGACTGGGGGGGCCTTAGCGGATTCCTCCGCCAAACCTAAAGGCCCGTTGCGCTGAGATTGAAAACCGTTAGCACCCTGTCTTTGGCTCGCGCGAAGGAAGGGGTTAAGTGCAGGGAGAGTCAGTCTCCCCGCCCCCCGCCCCTGCTGGGCCGCGGGGGCCCGAGAGTGACCACGCAGATACTAACCCGTCTGTACTCCCGATTCCTGGGCAGGGCCTGCTCCAGCCATCGATGTTGCGGATAGATGGGTCAGGAGGCAAGACCCACCCCAGGTGGGATGGCCAGGCGAGTCTCGGTACCGGAGTGTCCCTCTCCCCACACAGCCGAGAATGAGAGGTGATGCGCCAGAACCCGGGCAGAGGAGATAATGAAAAGGGCACAATCCAACAGACCAAAAGAGGGGGCGGTCCCATGTTAACCCCTCCATGACCCACTCATCCTCTCCCATCCCCACCGCCCTGAGCCTTCCTAGCCGAGCCCCCACCCGCGCCCTACCTGATTCCCAGACCCTTAGGGTACTGGGCGGCCTAGGCGCTGTAAGCTCCAGAACACTGGTCACACTGGCTGCGAGCGGCCTCGGCTGCCTGCTGAGCCCCTTTATAGCGTGGGCCCCGCCCTCGGGGCCCCTCCCTTAGCCCATTCACCTGCTGTTGAGAACCAGACACCGCACAGCGGAAAGGTAGCCTCTGGCCTGCGCGGTCCGGCCGTCGAGGCTGCCTGCACGGGGGCGCAGCCGAGACGGATCTAATTTCCACCTTTTCTTAAATGCGCTGCTGAAAGTCGAGACGGTCTCGGCCTAGGAGCCAGCGACGCTTCCTCCCCCCGCAGCTCTCTGCGCACCCGACCCCCCAGCCTCACTCTGGGAGGGGCCGGGAAACTGCACCCGCAAGGGTCTCATGCATATTTTAGGGAGCAGGCTCGGGGGTAACTGGAGCTGGACCCGGACGGTGAGAGGGCGGCCCCCGGGGACCCGATACCCAGGATCTCTTACGGCTCGGGGCTCAAGTAGGGGAAGAGGTGGCTCTGGCCGACCTTGGGTCCTCAACTTTCTTGGCCTGTGGAGCACACTTAACGCCCACAAGCAACCTACCCTCCTCCTGCAGTCTGATGTCTGCCTGCCAGCTGCGGCATTTCCCTCCTCCTAAAGAGATCCCTTTCCCCTATGACCCACTCTGCTGGGAGTCGAGCTCCCCGGAATGCGTAGTTTTGGGTTTCCTGACCCTCTCGCCAGTTTTAGGAAAGGTTTGCCTTTCCTTCCGGCACGCAGAAGACTCAGCGCCTTGCCCTGGGACCTCAAACACGGCCCTTCTTTCTTGCTGAGTGTCTTGTCCTGAGGCTCTCCTTCCTAATTCCTAACCCCAAGGCCTCGCCCTCTACATGACAGTCCCCTGGTGTTGAAGGTGTTGGGCGAAGAAGTAACCAACTCACTTTCCTCTCTACGTGCGCCAGAGCTGGGCAGAGGGTGTCTGGGATACAAGCCTCCTCTCAGGCCTCCAGAGGTAGTTCTGAGGGCTGGGGGTGTGTCTCAGTGGCCTAGCTTACGCGAGGCCCCGGATTCAATCCCTAGTACCGACCCACACCCACAAAAGTCAGGTAATTCTGATATTGGCCTCTGGAATGGTGAGGTCCTCGTGCTAACCTGGGACCGTATTGCACTAGTAACATAACTCCAGTGAAAAGAACCCCGAATTTTGTCCTTTTCTTTAGCCACGTTTTGCTTTGTCTTTCTGGACTATTTGAAGTGAGTGTGTGTTTTTTACCATACGTGCCATTTCGAGTGATTCACTTCACCTCTCTGAGCCTCAGTTTCTCCTTTTGCAAAATGGTTAGAAGAACCCCGACCTCTCAGGGAGATAAAGAAAATACACGCGTGAGCATGCGATTACTTGGTGACCCTGAGATCCCTGCACCCTCGACACGCGACCATCAGCGGGTGCCCACTCCCCGCCGCGGTATTCCAGGTCCCTGGAGCTGCCCCCTCCTCGACGTCGTCCACTTTGGTAGCCAGGACCACGAGCTGGGGATGCTGGCCTTTTGATTTTGGCAGAGCCCCAGGCCTCGGGAATCTAGATGCGTGTGGGTCGACACTTCCAGGGGTATTTGAAACCCAGCTAATATTCTAATATATATATATATATATATATATATTTTAAGACGGAGTGTCTGCATCTGTGCGTTTTTCTCCAGGCAGCAAAGGGCCCTGTAGGATTCTATTTGCCTGAGCCCCGGGGTGGGGGAGGGTGTACTGTTCGAGCTGCCAGGGAGTGGAGTGGGATTTGGGGAAAGAATGAGAAATAGAAAGAAGACCGACAAAAGAAAGGCGATTCTGTCTTAAGGAATCGACCCAACTCTTCAAAAGAATGAGGAAAATATAAATGATCGTTATATATCCTGGAAAATATCCTGGGTGTTTAGTGAAAAGCGCCAAGGGCACGTGGGCTCCTGATTGTGTAAAAATATAAATGGGGCAAGGGTTTAAGCATGAGGTTTGTTATGCACAAAAGGGCTCCTCCCCGAGGATTGAAGACTTTTTTTTTTTTAAGGACTTCGTTTTATGGCCTTCTGGACTATTCGAAGCGAATGTGTGTTTATTTTATGCTTGTATTAAATTTTCGATTTAAAAAAAAAATGTTTTGGGATGTCGCAGCCAGGAAGGGTGGAGTCCGAGGGCGAGGCGCAGGGTGAGTGAAGGGACTGAGGCTGCAGGAGGAGGGAGCCGCCCGGGCTCTGGCTCCTGGGGGAAGTGCTTCCAGAACCCCAGTCCAGTGAAAGCTCGCAGTGGGAGTGAAGAAGGGGACCTGGCGGTTTCTCAGCTCTAGGTCTTTTCCCTTTCCCTATATGGGGACCCCCAGACTGAGCTCGATCCTGTGCCTCCGAGGCTCGAGAGTCCACTGCAGAGGATCCCCAACCGGAGTAGGACTGGCGGGATAGAGGGATGCATCGAACCCCAGTCGCCTCATTTCTAAAATAAAGCTAACAACGCCCGCCGCTCATTTTTCTGGAGAAGTTGGAGAGGATGCGCTAGAGAAGGTGCACTAGGAGCCCGGCGTGCCCACCGCGTGGCCCCGCTTCTGCTTGGGTCCCTCGGATGCTGGAAGCGTAGTTTCCCCACCCGCGACCAGCTGGGACCCGGGAAGTGGCCCCCACCCTCCCGCATTCACGGTATTCAGACTCCAGAGCCCGCCTACCAGCCCTGAGGCCCGGGGATGGCGTCAGGGATCAGAAACACCGAGGTCCTAACCAGATTGTGTCTGCAGTTGGGGGATTGGCCCCCACAGCCTTCAGCAGATTATCCAAAGGTCGGTGACCCAAATATGGTTTTGGCCACAGGCCATGTTTCACTCCCTGTGTCCAAAGCAGAATTTAGCAGAATAATTCTGCCCCCAAACCAGGCAAATGCTTTTTTTGGGCTGGGGATGCCTGGAGGAGTTAGGTCTTAAATGTTTCAAATTAGAATCATCTTCGTTATTCACCTTCCAACGAGGATTCGTTCGGTGCCTGGTGCCTGCCTGAGCTTTAGTTTCTTCTGTGGAGTGGGAGCTCGCCTCGCGCAGATCAGAGAACGACTGGGGGAATCATTGGGTTCTTCCCAGCGCCTTGTGGCAGCCAAGCGCTTATTCGGGGGACAGTTCTTTTTAGTCTTGCCGGAATGAAGTCGCCGCCTTTCTAGAATGAGAACGCGCTCCTGCCCCAAGGGTTCTGTGGAGGGGACTAGCGTTCTGTGCAGGGCCGTGGGGTTCTTTCCTCCCCATCCGCACAACCCGGCTTTTCCCCTGGCGCATCCCCTCGGGGTCCAGCGTCGTGGGCGCGGACACCTCCTCCACGCCCTGCAGCTGCCAGCGCTCCTGTGGCTCTCAGCCCCGAAGTCTTGGGCTTTGGTTTTGACTAACTGCCTTAGCATCCCTCCCGGTTGCCCCCAGACCCTCAAACTCTCCCAGGGCCCCATGACCCAAATATGGTCATGCTCATTTGTGGTGGCCGCTGACCGAGAGTCAAGCGGGCTAAACTGTCGTTTTCTTAGGTGAGAGATCCGAAGCCCGGCTAGGCCCCAAATTCTGGGCAGAGCCGCACCAGAGCCCAATTCTCTGGATGTCAGCTCCGGAGTCTTTCCACAGATCCACAGAGAACTCTTGGAACCGGGACAGGAAGAAACACTGCGGGCCGGGCGCGGTGGCGCACGCCTATAATCCCAGAGACTCTGGAGGCTGAGGCAGGAGGATGGCAAATTGAAAGCCAGCCTCAGCAATTTAGCGAGGCTCTGTCTCAAAATAAAAATTATAGAGGAGGGGCTGGGGATGTGGCTCAAGCGGTAGCGTGCTCGCCTGGCATGCGTGCGGCCCAGGTTCGATCCTCAGCACCACATACCAACAAAGATGTTGTGTCCACCGAGAACTGAAAAATAGATATTAAAAATAAAAAAAAAATTATAGAGGACTGGTGATGTAGCTCAGTGGTGAAACCCTACTGGGTTCATTTCCAGTACGGCAAAAATATTTTTAAAGTTAAAAATTAAAAATGATGGGGCTAGGGATATAGCTCAGTTGATAGAGTGCTTGCCTCGAATGCAAAAAGCCCTGGATTCAATCCCCTGTATCACAAAATAAAATAAAATAAAAATTAAAAAAAAAAACTTTTTTAAAAATGGTGAGGGACCTGCTTGGGTGGAGCCTGGCAGGTTCCCTGGGTAGCCTCTAGCTAAGGGGGCCAGAGGAACCTTAGGAACTGCAGGGATGTTCTTGGGGACACACCTGAGGGGAACATTGCGTAGAAAGAGGATTATCCTGGGGATGCTGCCTGCAGGCTGACAGCCCCTCCTGCCTGGGGAGGATGGGCGGTTGTGGGTGGGAAATAGTCCTTCACAGAAGACAGGGGCAGGACCACTGCCAGTTGGGAGAGGTGAGGGGCTGGTGGCATTTGTAGCGTTTAATCAAGAGCAATCAAGAATTTCTGAAGCTCTTTGATCTCTCTTTGATCTGCTCTTCTGGAACCTAATCGCAATCCAGCAGTTGGTAATCGCACCCTGGCTTCGCCCAGTGGGAACCTGCTTGATAAGCCCTCCCAAGACCCAGGGCCAATGAAGCAGGTGGGGAAGCTCCCTCAGCAGCTGCCAGGCTGCTAGCCATTCAGAGTAGAGGCTGGGTGGACCCTGGCCCCGGCCTCCAAGGTGGGCGGCTTGGGAAACACCTGCCCATTCCTTCAGCATGAGTCCCCAGTGGTGCCCCAGAGGGGCAAGGGCCCTATCTGTCTCCATCACTGTATCCCATGCCTTCCTATAGGACGGTGCTGGGTGAGTCAGGGAACACCAGGGTCCTGCTGTGAAGAGCCACAAGAAGAGTGAGACCGGTTCTCCCTGCCACACTGAGAGGAGGCACAGACTACAGGCAGAAAAGGGGCCAGCGCTGTCTCTGGTCTGTTCCTCTCCACCACAGCCTCCTGCTCTGTGTTACCCGCCTTGGCCAGCAAGGTCCAGCCTGGGTTTTGTCTTGGTAGATCATTTCCAGGGAGTCGGAGACTCTTCCGTGAACTTCTGGGCATGGGGGGCATCTTCTTCTCATTCTCCCTTCTCACAGGCATGAGCCTGGGAAGAGCTGATTCTCTGGCTGCGCTCCCAGCAGGTTCATCTGTGCAGTGAGGACCAGAAGGAAGCCCTGGAATTAGATCTGTTTAGCAGCACTGGTCTGAAAGTGCTCCTCCTGTCTTCCTTCATCCTTTCATTTTTCTTTTCCCACTCACACTGGGGAAGTATGCTCTAGCCATAGAAATGGAGGCAGAGAAGCTGGCCATACTTGGACTTTACACTAAAGCCCAGCTCGGGGCTTCCACTATGCACCAAGGGGCATGGGGTCGCGGATGTCTCCTGCTGGTTAAATTAGCACATGAGGATACTCCAGAAGCCAAATGATCCAATCTTAGAATTCTGGATCACAAAATGGAGACTGTATGGGCCTTCAGGGGGCTGACATTCTCCTTGAGATATGAAGATGTGTGTAGCTCCAGCTGCATTGAGAGGAACCAACACTGGCGAGGGGTTCTCTTTCCAGCGGGAGCTGGGTGGGGTGGTCTGTGATTGAAGGGCCACCAGACTCAGCAACCTTGACAACGATCCTCTCCTTGGGTCCTACTCCCCTTCAGAGCCCTGCTGGGAACGGACACAGAAGCTCCCTACAGGTGGCAGGAGGGGTGGGTGAGCTTGGCTGATGTCTGGGAACTCCTCTCCCGCTGCCCCCTCGCAGGCAGGGCCTGGGGGTCTTCCTTCCTTCCTTCCTCCCTTGGGCCCAGGCCTTGGGTCCCCTCCATTTTCTGCTGGAGAGTCCAGGAGCTGTCCCCCCCTCCGCCCTGGCCTTCTCCACTTTGTTGTGTCCCCATCACACACGCAAGCCTCACCCCTAGGCCACCTGCCAGCTGATGGGGTCTCTGTAAGGAATTGATTTCTACAAGTCCCTAAAGTGTTTCCTTAGCAGTAAATCTCCTGCCACCCAGGCTCTCTGCTCCATGAATGATTTAGCACCTTGGAGGGATTGGAACCATCTTCCTGAGAGTCGGATGGAGGCCTGCAGCTGCCTCCAATAGCACCAGCCCCCCCTGCCATGGTGATGGATGGTCTCTTCTGCCCTAATGGGGAGAGGAGTGCAAGGGCTGTCTGCGAGGGGATCTGGCCATGAAAGTAAGTACCCATCTGGCTCCACGGACTCCTGGTTTGGGGTCTCACTGATGGGCCAGCTAGCTAATGGCCCTCAGAGGTACCTAGCGAAAGAGCCTAAGTCTACCCCTTTGTCCTCAGCCCAGAGGGACCCAGGCTTGTTTCAGAGCAAGGTTTGTCTTTCCAATTCCTAAAGTGCTTCAGAGAAAGGCATTATTTCAAGTGCCCTCTTCCCTTGCTCTGGTTACCACACACACACACACACACACACACACACACACTCTCACACACACGTAACATGTTCACTTTTTTTTTTTTAGTTGCAGTTGGACACAATACCTTTATTTTATTTATTTATTTTTATGTGGTGCTGAGGATCGAACCCAGCGCCTCGCACGTGCTAGGCAAGCACGCCACCACAGCCCTCCCATGTTCACTTTTATCAAGATCCTTCTCAGGAAGTTCATCATTATATCCCACCATCACCTTTCTTGCTACACAGAAAGCCCATTTTTCTCAGAATCCATCTGGAACTGACAGAGAACAGCTGGTCATTACTGGCCATATGCTAACCCTCCAAGCACACATGGGAATGATAGCTGGGTCTTGGTCCCTCCTGGTCTTCAGATTCCTCCCCACCCCCATCATCTTTCCTCTAAGCTTTAATGACCCTGGTTCTCTCAAGTCCACCCCTTTTGGAAAAACAAAAAAAGACGAGGACTTGCCAGTCAGCATCCCGAGGTCACCCACTTCTTCAGTGGACGAGGAAGAAATGAAGAGGGTGGCCCCCAAAGAGGGAGTGGCCTCTGCCTGTCTGCATCCCTGACTCGGGAGGATGCAGCCTGCTTCAGAACAGCTTCCCTGCCCCTTTCTCCTCCAGAGACAGCCGCTGGAGACTGTGGTGGGGTGAGCCTGAGTCTCCACAGAGGCCGGGCGCAGCATGGTAAGGGGTGGGTTCTGGTTTGTTTGGACAGCTTTGTTGAATTGTGATTTACATAGAATAAAATGAATCAATCTAAACTCACAATTAAATGAGCTTTGTATCTACCTTTATCTGATCCACTCGAGCAGTACTGCACCAGCAAAGGGAACATTTCCATTTCTCCAGGACTTCCCTCCTGCCTTTTGTGGTGGTCCCCTCCCCCTACCACAACCCACACTATCACTCCAATCCCAGCAACTACTAGTCTGCTTTCTATCACTGCAGTGTTGCCCAGATTCCATTTATATACAAGCATGGAGCATGTGACCTTTTGAATCGGGCTCCTTTTACTTATTTTTTAATGTATTATTTTGGTGGTACTAGGGATTAAACTCAGGGGCATTCTACCACTGAGCTACACCCCAGCCCTTTTTTTTTTTTTTTCTTTCCTGAGATAGGGACTCACTAAGTTGCTGCAGGTCTTGCTCAGTTGCTGAGGCTGACCTTAAACTTGCAACCCTCCTGCCTTCTCCTCCCAAGATGCTTGGATTACAGGTATATGCCACTGAGTCCAACTAATCCGTTCCTTTTTCACTGCTTGGTAACAGTCCATCATAGGGAAGTACCACAGTCTCTTTGACCATTCCTCAGTTGATCAACATTTGGAATGTTTCCACTTTTTGGTTATTTTTTAAATTTATTATTTATTTTATATCTTTATTTTATTTATTTATTTGTATACAGTGCTGAGAATTGAACCCAGTGCCTCACACATGCTAGGCAAGCGCTCTACCACTGAGCCACAACCCCCAGCTCCAGTTTTTGGTTATTATGAATAAAGTTACTATGAACATTCATGTACAAGTCTCTGTGTACATGTTTCCAACAGAGGTAGCACTGATAAGTGTTTAACAACTGGCTGTCTGGAATGGGGAAGCTCTTACTTGTAGTGTTTGGGGGTTTCTGGGATGTAAATACTCCCATTATACCAATTCACAGCTGTGGATGATACTGCTGATCCCATTTCCCTTGGCCCACGAGAGAATTGAGATCCACCTCCTCACTGAGGCTAGCTTCACCCATGTTTTAGTTTTAGCATTCTAGTTGGGTGTGGTGATATCTCTTTTTTTTAAATATTTATTTATTTATTTATTTTAGTTCTTGGCGGACACAACATCTTTGTTGGTATGTGGTGCTGAGGATCGAACCCTGATCGCACGCATGCCAGGCGAGCACGCTACCCCTTGAGCCACATCCCCAGCCCATGTGTGGTGATATCTCATGGTTTTAATTTGCATTTCCTGAGGATTGGTGATGCTGAGCACCTTTTTGGGTGCTGGGAGCGTAGGTGTGAGGGGGAGGGCGGGGAGGGCCTGGCTCCAGAGTGTGGTAAGGCAATTTTGGGAAGCAGGTGCTACCTGCAGGGCTCTCGGAGTCCTGGAAACCTGAGGCACTTAGGTCAAGGATGGGTGAGGAAGCAGAAAGCTGTCACCAAAGCCGGATGGATCACGGTTTAGACAGTTCTTCCCACTTTCTCATTTTCCCTCAGATCTCAGCAGGGCAGGAAGATCTGAAGCTCGAGGGGAGTGTGTGTTTTCCAAGTTCACCTCGAAGGTACTGGGCAGGGGCAAGTTCAGACCCAGGTCGCCTCATGTAGCCCCATAAGGGGCTGGATGTTGGCAAAGAGCTTCCCCACACCATGTCCCTCTGATTCTCAGGAAAACTCTCAGTACAGGTGAGGAAACTGAGGTTCAGGGAGATCAAGGGACTTGTTCAGGACACACAGCCAGGGACTGGCAGAGCTGAGAAAAGAATAGAGTTGGGTTTTGTTTTGTTTTATTTTGTTTTGTTTGTTTGTTTTTCATACCAGGGATTGAACCCAGGGGCGTTTGACCACTGAGCCACATCCCCAGCTGGGATTATGGGTGTGTGCGTCACCACGCCAGGCCTTCAGAGTATCTTAATTCTCTGGCTCCCTCATTTGTCCCTGGGGAGGTCATCTGACTTCCAGTATTCTAGGTGGAATTGAAGGAGTGTCCCCACCCTGCCCTGGGTTCTAACAGGGGCTTCAGCCCTCAAGCCAGTCCCAGCGAATTCTAGCTGAGCCGCGTCTGGAGAACTGCTGTCTCACGTGGTGGTGTTGACCTTGCTGGTCAGGCCTCTGCACTCCCCCCTCAGGTGGCCCTCAGCCTTGGGATTAAAAATCCAACTCTCCCTCCTGGAGACCCTTCTCACATTTGCTGCACCCTGTTTTCATGAAGATGACCCATACCCAGCCTCGGTACCTGGCAGGCTGAGAGCTTGCCCTGAATTATACTCCTACCTGCAAGCCCAGACCCCATCTCTGACGGCCTGAGAGCCCAGGTGTTAACAGCATCTGTTTGGACACATCAAAGGCACTTTTTAAAATTTTATTGAATAAATGAATGATGGCATTTGTTCATGAGCATGGTATATCTTCCTGGACTGTAATTAATTTAAAAACCCAGGAGGAAGGGGATCACATTTTTCCAGGTAGGTGTGTAGCCTCCTCAGCACAGGCACGCGAGGTTAGTGTCTTTACACCCACTTTATGGTAGAGAAAATGGAGATTTAACAGCTCTGGTCATTTGGCCAGTCAGTGAGCATGGGTGGAGCCAGGACTCAAACTGAGTCTGTTGGAGTACCAAGGTGACCCTGTGTCCATTACACAGAGGAGAGAAAGCAGGGTCCAAGTGACTTGTTCAGGTCACAGAGGTCAGGTCAACCTAGGAGGCAACCTGAGACTCGGGGTCCCTGACAGGGCTTGGCCCCTCCTGGCCAACTATGTCAGCCACGCGTGCTGGCCACACAACTATGAATTCCATTTTTCTCTGGAACTGAGTCTTCTAATGTAGTGTCAGCCCCAACAGAGCAAGTCACTGTGCACCAAAGAATGGGCCCAGGAGACTTTCTGTCCCTCGTGAATGAAACTGAGAAAAGAACAGAGAATGAAACAGTTCAGCCTCACTGCCTTCGGCCTCTCAGTGGCCATTGGTGGCCTGTGGTGTAGCTGGCCTAGGCCACCGGAAGCCTGGATATCAGCATTCTGAGTCCCATCCACCCCTGGGAGGGTAATGCTATTCCATTAGTGTCCAGCTTCCTGAAGACCAACAGGACCTGTTTCATTTACGTGCTTGTTTGCTTGAGGCCCGCTTCTAGAAGAAGTCTGAGGAGTGGACAGTGGAAGACCTTGAAAAAGAGCTGTCCACACAAAAGGAGCAACAACCTCCCTCCTCCCAAGAAGGAAGGGGACAAAACCTCTGGGACCCCTGGCTAACGTGGCCATGGTGACTAAACACTCTCTACATGCTGACCTCAGGGTCCCAGTGACCCCTTAGGACACGTGGTGAGGAACAGACTGAGTGGCCTTGGCAGCTGCTTCCCCTGGCTCAGCTCACCCTTTCCCCCACCTGAATGTCCAGGGGACATGAGGGGACGGGGTCTTGCCCAGAGGTCGGCTCCTGAGTTTGAGTCACATGAGATTCTCTTGCATTGAGAAACACGGGCTCGGGCTGGGGATGTGGCTCAGCGGTAGCGCGCTCGCCTGGCATGCGTGCGGCCCGGGTTCGATCCTCAGCACCACATACAAACAAAGATGTTGTGTCCGCCGAGAACTGAAAAATAAATATTAAAATTCTCTCTCTCTCTCTCTCTCTCTCTCTCTCTCTCTCTCTCTCTCTCTCAAAAAAAAAAAGAAAAGAAAAGAAAAGAAAAAAGGAACACGGGCTCCACAAAGGCTGCATTTGGGGTGGGACACAGTGACCAGGTGGTTAGGCACCTGGACACCCCCCATGTGCTCTCAGGAGTCCTGTATCTTCGGTCCTGTGGTCTGGGCCATTACGACCCTTTCTTCAGGAAGCAGCTCCCAGCCTGGGGAGGAACGGAGCTCGGGTGGGGCCAGCCCGGGGCTTGCCCAGCTGAGTCTCCCCGGGGCCTTTGATAGGAGAGACTTCAGGGGCTGCAGCAGGAGCCTATTAGCTTGTCTCTCTCCTTCCAGGCCCGTTCCATGGGGGCTTTGGAGGGGGGTAGGGAGGCTGGCAAAAGGCCACCTGAGGCTGCTTTTCAACAAAACTATCTGTGTGCCTGATCGAGTTACTTGTATCAAGTACACCACAACTTTTAATCCACTTTGTAATCAAACAGGGTATCACTGGGGGCCCCACAAGCTTTAGAGGACAGTGTCGTTCCACCCACTTTACAGGTAGGGAAACTGAGGTGCAGAGAAGATCAGAAGCCATCCATTTGAGCCAACTGGGCCATGGAGAACTCAGAGCTCTGGGCCCCAGGATCAGCCCACATTTTTGCAGAGAGCAAGGTGGGGGTTCACCTAGGGGTTGGGGGGCTTTGCTGCAGGCAACTCTGTTGCCTTTGATGAGTTTACAGTCCTTTCAAGCATGAAGTGACATCTACTAACTATGGGGGATTTTAGTAGGTTTGTTGTGCCTCGAAGAGATGAGAGGAAAAGAAACATTGCAAAGCAGAAAATGCTAGATCCCCATGAAAGACAGGAAAAAAGGCCACAAAACCACAGAGGTGAGGTAGCATTTCACAAGGCAGAACACAGCACCACTACAGGGCCAAGGGGCCTGGGCGCTGGGCCCAGAACTGCCTCTTTGGGCCTCAAGAGATTATGAAAATAAAGAGTTAAGCCAGTAGCTTCAATCCCAGCTACAGGAGGCTGAGGCCGGAGGATCCCAAGTTCCAGGCCAGCCTGGGCCACATAGCAAGATCCCATTTCAAAAAACACAAGAGGGGGTGTCAGAGCTCTCTCCAGCCATGGCATTCACAGGGTTCCTAGAGCTGTCTGGGGACAGGGTGGATATGTTTCCCTGGCAGTGTCCCCACACCTGGGCCCCTGAATACCCTTAGCAGAGGCTGTGCCTCCTTTGGGCACTTGTCCCAGATTAGAGGCTGCACCCATCCTTGAGGAACTCACAGGCCACCTGAGCCCCTTGGCAGGCTGCTGGAAGCTCAGGACAGCAAGGAACAGGCAGACAGAATGGTTTCTAGATCTGTAATGGCCCTGGACAGAGGGGCCCTGTCGTGGGTCAACATTTCCCTGCACTGGGGCAAGGCCTGGCCTCCTTGTGCGAGGAGACAAACGTTGAGCGTGTACCAGGACAGGAAGGGCCCCTTCCTGACTGTGTGGAGATGGGCATCAGTGGCCAGAGGGAGCAATTATGCGCCCACTGAGTTCCACTGCAGCTGAGGAAAGCATGGGCCCTGGGCCTAGGGTGCCAGGTAAGACCCCAAACACCAGTCAGATTGGAATTCAAGGTAAACAGTGGAAACATTTTAATATAAGTATGGTACTGAACAGCCAGAGGATATAGGAATATTTTTTTAAAAAATAAGTATTGTTCACTTGAAATTAAAATTTGACTGGGAATCTTATATATTTTATTTCTAAATCTGGCAACTGTACTTGGGGTCCCAAACCATGTCCGACCCCCACCTCATCCCTGCAGCCCAGGCAGCCAGGATCCCTGACCCTGTGGGCACTGGCAGTCCCTTGGAGTCTCCGGAACTCTCTCTGGTCCTGCTCTTGCTGCCTGCTTCTCTCTGCTTTTTGTCTCAGTAGGCCTGACGCTTGCCCTTCTGTCCCTTGCTGTCTATCTGGACCGTCCCTCCTCAGCCTCCCTCCCACGTACCCTGCTGCCCTACACCATGGCAGATCCTCAGGGCTCCCCACAGGGTGCTACCAGTGGTTGGGGTGGGTCTGCGGGTCCCCTGGGATTGAGCGGTGGTCTTCTCTGCCAGCTCCCTCCCCTCAGCGAGCTATCCTGTAATGAGATACTCGGATGGCTCGGGCCTGCAGGGACGGGAAGAAACATGGCACCAGGCTTCCCATTTCTGTGCTTTCTGTAGCTTACAGAATGGAAGCCTAAAGCTCCCTGGAGGGAGAGTTGTTTTTAGCCCACCACGAAGATGTAGAAACGGAGGCTAAGAGAGGTGAGGTGACTTGTTTACTGTGACACTAGCCAGGAGGCCTGTTCCGACGGGTGCCAGGTCCTCGTCCCTTTCCTGGGTTGTGAAGGAACTGGGAGGTCCTCCTGCTGGCCTTCTGGGGCAGCTGGGTGGGACAAGTCTGGCAAAGTTCCATTTCCAGTCGACTCTGCCCCACGCAGGTGGGGCCCAGGAGGCCAGCCATGGTCGGGCTGTTCCTGCTGCCTTCCCCTACCCTTGGGCAGGAGGTGATACTTACCCCTTTAGGGCAAGGCTCCAACTGGATTGGCCCCGACCTGCTCCTTGGTGCAGCAGGGTCTCCCAGGAGGCTGGAGGGCAGGATGGCAGAGCTGTGGCCTGAGCCCTGGGGTCTTCCTCACTGTGAGGGAGCGAGGCCTCATCTCCCATTCTCCACTCACCCTCAAGGCTCTCCCCTTCCTGGCTGCAGGCTGCCCCTTGGAGCTGGGCTCAGTCTGAGCACCTGGTGTTCCAGGTTTCCCACCAACCCCACCTGGCCCCAGGCAGAGGAGCCCAGGGACAGGGACCCTCCTCATGGAGAACATCACATGACCTGAGTTTGAGAGAAGAAGGCAAAAGGGAGTGGGGAATCTTGCCATGGGGGTGCCAGGCCTCTCACGCCTGTGTGCCACGGGTGTGCAACCCAACAGAATTTTTTTTTGAGTGCACTGAAATTTTGATTTTTTTTCCTTTTTCTCTGATTTCTTTAAAAACTAATCTTTCGTGTCCCCATCACTAGACTGTGGAGACCACGGCAGACAATGTGAACCCCAGAAAATCGCTAACCTGGAAGCATCATGCTTTTCCTGTCTTTGTTCTAGGTGCATGTGGTTTTTAACGAAAAAATGAGGCCTTTTTGTACATTCTGTTTCATCCAGTGTCTTACTTTTCTTACAAAGTGACCTTTTCCCATTCGGTTTCTTTCTTTTTGTCCTTCTGGAGGTTGAACCCAGTGGTCCTCTACCCTGATCCACATCTCCAGCATTTTTATTTTGAGACGGGACCTTGCTAAGTTGATGAGGCTGGCCTTGAACTTGCAATCCTCCTGCCTCAGCCTCCCAAGTCACTGGGATCATATGCATGTGCCGTCACACCTGGCTCCTTTTCCCATTTGGGAAAAATCATATTCTATGACAGTGAACAGCTGCACAGTATGACGATGACTTCATCTATCAAGCCCATCTTAAGTCAGGTGGGCAGTTTCCAATTCCCTGCGATCAGAAAATAGTGGATTTCTTTAGGATCCATTCCAAGGAGTGGTATCTCTAGGTCAAAGAAGGTGCAAATTGAAAATATTTTTGGTTCATGTTATAGAAATTGCACACACTTGCTATCCTAAATTTCAACAAGCAGGGCGTGTGTGCAGTAGGTGCCCTGGCTCTGGGAGGGGTGGTGCAGGGTTGCAAATTCCAGTGGTCACTGCTGATTGGAGAGCAGAAGCATGGCAGGGCCGATCTAAGCCTGCTGGCCAAGGGAGCCTAGAAGATTCCATACTGGAAGAGGCAGGGTCCAGTCCTACTTTTGGTTCCTGCAGGTGTCCCTCCTCCTGCAGGCTGCAGGGACCCAGCACCCACCAAAATTCAGACAAGTCAGTATCGATACCTGGAGGCCTGGGGACCTAGGGCCCCTCCTTCTCCTCTAGGCCAGGGGTTCTTTGTTCCCACTTCAAGATCAATCACAGATCTAGAGGGGACTGTGGGAAATCAGGACCCCAGCCTGGCCTGAGCTGGGGATAGAGGATGCAGGTGGAAGGTCCATCACCAGTAGAGTAAGACTATCATCTGAGGGACTTTGAATGTCAAACTTTGCTTCCTCGGCAGACACAGAGGAGGAGGGGAGGCCCATGGGCCCTGGGCTCCTACTCTCTCATTTATTCCCACTGATCCATTTACTTCCACTGTTCTTCTATTTATTGATTGATTGATTGATTGGTACTGGGAATTGAACCTGAAATATTTAACCACTGAGCCACATCCCCAGTCCTTTTTTATATTTTATTTGGAGACAGGGTCTCACTGAGTTGCTTAGGGCCTTGCTAAATTTCTGAGGCTGGGAGTTGGGGATGTGGCTCAAGCGGTAGCGCGCTCGCTTGGCATGCGTGCAGCCCGGGTTGGATCCTCAGCACCACATACAAACAAAGATGTTGTGTCTACCGAGAACTAAAAAAAATAAAAATAAAAATAAATAAATATTTAAAAATTCTCTCTCAAAAAAATAAAATAAAATAAATTGCTGAGGCTGGCTTTGAACTTTTGATCCTCCTGCCTCAGCCTCCCAAGCCACTGGGATTACAGGCATGAGCCACCAGTCCAGGCTAACTTTTATTTATCTATTTATTTTTTAGTTATACATGACAGTAGAATGTATCTTGACATACACACGTGGAGTATAACTTCCCATCCTCGTGGCTGTACATGATGAGGAGTTACACTGGTCATGGATTCATATATGGGCATAGGAAAGTTATGTCCGATTCATTCTGTTGCCCTTCCACTTCTTACTGCCCTCATTCCCCCTCCCTTCCCTTCATTCTCTGTTGTCTGGTCCAATGAACTTCTATCTCCCCAACCCCTTACTATGTGTTAGCATCCACCTATCAGAGAACATTCGACCTTTGTTTTTTGGGGATTGGCTTATTTCCCTGAGCATCACATCTACTCTTCTTAAGGCTTCCTAGAAAGATCTGAGAAAAAGCTCCCAGGGCTGAGTGTGTTGCTCAGTGGTAGAGCTCCTGCTTAGCCTCCTCAAAGCCCTGGGTTCCACTCTCAGACAAGAAGAAAAAAGAAAAGAAAATCTTCAGTCCGACATGGTGACCCCTGCAATCCCAGCTACTCTGGAGGCTGAGGGAAGAGGGTCCCAAAATAGAGACCAACCTGGGCAATTTGGGGAGACCATGTCTCAAAATAAAATTTAAAAAAGGCTCGGGATGCAGCTCTGGTAGAGCACGTGCCTAACGTGGATGAGGCCCTGAGTTCAGTCCCCAGGACCATAAAAAACAAAAACCCCTCCAGCTTCTAAAGTTAAAAACATTTTGAAAAAGGACTCTTGGTTTCCTTTGTCCTCCATACCCCCACTTTACAGAGCAGGACGCTGAACCAGAGGTCAGAGTGCTTGGACCAGGCAACAGTGAGAGGCAGAGACGGAACCAGACCGAGGTCCCATGGGACCCTCCTCACCTGCGGAGAGGTTGCCCTTCAAGACCCAGCACCTCCCATCTGCCACCCTGGGGCTTCCAGGCCCCTCGTGGAGGTCTTAGGGATGGCAGTGTCCCCTCCTGTGTTCTGGGGCTGCTCAGCTTTCCCCATGCCCACTCCTCTGCCTGGCCCTCCTTCAGCCAGCTCCTTTGCCATCCACCCTAAAGGCTGTCCTGCTGGAAGCTTCCTGGCCCCAGCCACTGCCCCCCTTGTGCTGCCTTGGACAGACCCCTCCTCTCTAGAGGATGGTGGAGGCTCCTCCTTCCTAAGGTTTGGGGCCTCACGTTGGAGAGGAGTGGCCTGGTTGGCGGGAGCCCTGTTTGCCTGGGCAGGAAGCCCGGGGAACAAGGTTGGGAGGAGTTGAGGTTGACATCGTTCCATGTGATTCTGTAGGTGTCAGCAGGGTCCTGGACATGAAGAAAGTGGTCTGGTGACCAAGCAGAAGGTGGACTGGAGCACAGGGAGCAGGTAAGAGGAAGCTCTGGAAAGCCCAGGACCTGGCATGACCTGGTACCCAAGGTCCCCGAGGATGCTGGCTGTGAGCAGAGGCAGGGGCATGCAGGCTGCCGGAGAGAGGTTTCCAGAGCTGACTCTTGGCTACCACCTGGGCAGCACTGAAAAGGAGTATTTAAAGTCCCATTTGGGCTGGGGTAGAGCTCAGTGGTAGAGCACTTGCCTAGCAAGTATGAGGGGCCTGAACATCAAATCCTAGTAGGTATTAACCGTGCCCACCAGCACCATAGGGGGACAGGTCCCCTGTTCAGGTGTCCTGGCTTCTTCGTGACTGTCTGAGAGCCAGACAGCTGGCTGACCTCAGGTAGACACGCCACGCCCTGACCCATGCCTGGGCCGTAATCAGAGTACCTGCCTCAAGGGATGGTGAGGGGGTCAAATGAGGCAATGGGTGGAGAGTGTGGGGGCCACCCAGTGCTGTGCACTGGCACCATCTGTCCCTGAGTCTCATCTCTTAGGCCAGGTAAATGAGCACAAGGGTGCCCGCCTCACAGGACTGTTGTTGGGAGGGTAAAATGAGCCCGAGCAGCCCAGGGGTCAGCACATCTAATCAGTGTGAAAAGCTGCAGTGCCTAGCAGTCTAACTCAGGGCCCCAGTGGGACCTTCTCTGGGACCCCCATGTGGTCAGCCCGGGACTCTGCAGTGTCACCCTGGGAGGGCCTCTGCTTGTCAGCCCAGGAAGGGCCTGCCCTCAAAGGCATGGTGAGGGACAGGGACCCACTAACCCCCAGCAGCCTCAGGAGCCCAACCAGCAGGGAGAGCTGCCCCCACCCCGCAGCAGGAAGCAAAAGAGGTGGGTGTGGATATGGGGAAGCCAGGCGCCTGGTCCCCAGCCAGCCTGGAGGCCCCAGGGGGCACAAGATAATCACAGCAATTGCGGAAAGACAGGACTTCCTGCGGCGGGTGGGGCCCTGGGAGGCTGGAGCTGGCAGGGTTGACAGGATGGCAGGAGGATCCTCTGGGCAGAGCTGCTGCCCGCGGGTGTGGAGTGAGGCCCCTGGCCCTGGAATCCTCCGTCGGTCAGGTCAGTCGGCACTGCCTGGTGTCCCAGGGGAGAGGAGGAAGGGCTCCGAGGCCTTTCACACAAAGAAGCCCAGGATCTGCGGCGTGGGCAGCCTGGAAGTGCCTGTTTAGAGTTCAGGTTATCTTTGTTTACCGCTGAGGGAACATAAAGCCCTACGCAGGTATTAACTGTGCCCACCTGCGCCCAACATTAATTTGTTCCTCCAGAGATCCAGCCAATGGCGCCAGCAATAAAGGAAATTGCTTTTGAAGTTGACAGAGGCCGGGGAGAGAGCTCCAGGACAGGCCTGAGTTCTCCAGGTGGCGGTCGGCCCCTCCCTGTCCACCTGTCCCCCAAAGCAGAGGGTGTGTACTTGTCGCTGGGGAGCTGGGAAGAAGCCTCCACTCCTCAAGTGTAATTTTTACCAAAAGACCCTTTGCCTTTGGTCTCCCGGCCCCCAATACAGTGCTATGCGACAGGACTCCAGCGTTAGGGCAAGAGGAGACGCACTAAGCAGGATTTTCTGGGGACAGGTTCTTGAGCATGAGGCAGAGTGTGGGATCTTTCCCTCAGTTCTTTGAGAAAGCACTCTGGGTAACACGGATTGGACAAGGGGGCCCTCCTGTCTTGGAAGCACTCTGCTGACCTCCCATGATCAGCCTGGTGAGGTCCAGGAAGGCATTCCTGTCTCAAGGGAATTCTCTGCTTTCTGCTCCTGAGCTCCTACTTCCCAAGGTGGGAGGCCCTCACAGAGACGGATCATGGTCCCAGGGCTCACAGCGCCCTCTCCCAAACCCTTGCTCCTGTCACCCCAGACCCAGTTTATTTCCGTCTCCCAGAGTAATGCTGTAACAGTTACTACCATTGGCAACCACCACAGTCACCCATTTTACTCCCCAAACAATGGCCCATGCGGCAGGTCCTGTTGTCTCTTGCCTCCACCACTGAACTCCCAACCCAAACCAGAACTTTCAAACAGACTTCGCTAAGACTCAAAGGAAACAGAAGTGGCATCAACGGAAAGCAAGGATGTGTGTTCCCACCTTCTCCCGTCCCTAGCAGGTCCGCTGCAGTCTTGTGGCATCAATGTTGATTCTCAGGGTCCTTGCCTGTTTTCTTCTCTTTATTATGGGCATGGTGGGTTAAATGGCAGCTCCAGTAAGGGACATCCATGTTCTAATCCTCAGCACCTGCAATTGGAGAAAGACCTTGTTTGGAGAAAGGGTCTTTGCAGATGTGATTTAGTTGGCGATTTGGAGGTGAGATGATCCCAGATCATGCAGCTGGGCCCTAAGTCCAATGACAGAGGAGGCAGACTCAGCAGAGGAGGAGGCAGAGCTTGGAGTGACACGTCTATGATCCAAGGAACCCTGAGGACTGGTGACAACCACCGAAGCTGGGCGAATCACAAGGACAGATTCCCTCCCGAGTCTAGGAGTAAGCCACCGTTGCCAGCACCTTGATTATGGACTTCTGGCCTTCAGAACTGTGGAGAGGATAATTTTCTGTCATTGCAAGTGACCCAGTTGAGGTCATTTGTTACAGCAACTTCAGGGAATGGAAACAACCGATGTTCTGGGATGTCCTCAATGTCCCCAACTTCCACCTCCACCACCTGCTGCTGACAGCCAGGTCTGTCCCTCAGGCAAAGCTCCACCCTGAGTTTCAGATCTCAGTTCCCTGTGGCCTCACAGAGACCTCTGTCTCTGTTCCCTCCTTAGCCATAGGAGTGATTTTCCTTATTCTTAATGGGCCCCTTTCCATAGCACCCCAGTTTATGCTGATGAGGTGGCAAGTTAGGGCCCCTGATAGCCTGAGGGTAAGGCTGCTCACCAGAAACAAGTGATTAGAGGGTTGGGACACTCAGCCCCACACAATTCTGGAAGGGGGAACAGGTGCTGGGATTAAATGCAATTAAACTCTATAGATTCTTGAATGGGGCTGGGGCAGACAGCTCAGTGGTAGAGCGCTTGCCTAGCATTCTAACTCTGGGTTCAATCCCCAACATTGCAAAAATAAAATGCCCTCTTTAAAAAAAAATGTGGTGTTCAGGATTGAACCTAGGGTGCTCTACCTTGAGCAACATGCCCAGACCTTTTTAAAAAGTCTTTGAGGACACCTGCAATCCCAGCAGAACCCAGGCTAAGATGTGTGAGGATTGCAAGTTCAAAGCCAGCTTCAGCAACTTAACAAGGCCCTACACAACTCAGAAAGACCCTGTCTTTAAATAAAATATTTAATATTTTTTTAAAGACATTGTCTTTGAAAAAAAGCAAGGGGGTGGGGGGTGGGGCAGGGCTGGGGATGTGGCTCAGTGGTTAAAGGGCTCTTGGTTCAATTCCTGGTGCAAAAAAAAAAAAAAAAGTTTTTGAGACAGGATCTCACTAAGTTGCTAGGCTGGCCTCAGCTTGTCATCTTGCTGGGCATATGGGTGCATACCTATAATCCCAGTGATTTGGGAGGCTGAGGCTGGAGGATCACAAATTTGAGGATAGCCTCAGCAATTTGGTGAGACTCTGTAAAAATTAAATAGGGCTGGGAATGTGCCTCAGTGCTAGAGCATCTCTGGAGTCAATCCCCAGTACCAAACAAACAAAGACAAACTTGTATTCCTCCTGCCTCAGCCTCCCATTGCTGGGATTAAAGGCATGCGAGGATTATACCTGGCTCCTCTTGAGCACTAAGATTTGATGAGATTCCTGCCCGGTTGCTGAACATGTGGAGGTGACATGCCTGGAGAGAGGATGGATTCGGAGCTCTTTCCTGATCAATTATTGACTCACTAGGGAGAGAGGTGTGGGAACCCCCACTTATAGCTGATGGGTCAGAAGTACAGGTGACCACCTGGGACTTGTGATTGGCATCTGAAGTGCGGCCAATCTGTGGGACTGAGGCTCTGCAGGTAGACAGTTGGTGTGCATCTGCTGGAGGGAGGCTTCGTGTTTGTGGTGGGGAACCCACATCAGGAGTCAGAAGGGTGTGTGAGAGTGTGAGTGAGCAGAGTGTGTTTTCACCCCAGACTGGGTCCTTTTTCCCTCTTGGAATTGTGGATAATGATTCCTAGGGCACTGATTGAGACTTGTTCTCGGCTGAGAACAGGAGAAGTAGGAGAAAGACTCACAGACAAACAGATCCATCTCTTCCCCCAGTTGGCAGCTGGGAGGTGATAGTTATAGAGCAAAGGAACTCGGGGTGGGGGGACACACAGGCTAGTAAGGGGGAGGAATATTCTTTTCTGGAAATGGGCAGAGATTTCCTAGGAAGTTACCATCACCGCGTTTTTGTTCCTTTTACTTTTTTTTTTTTTTTCTGGTCATCCTCATGGCAATTGTCAACTGTCATGGCACTAGGGGTGTGTCCTCTATGAGGCCAATTTGGGCAAATAAATAAATAGGAATGGTATTGCTCTGGTAGAATGCTTCTGGGGTCAATCCCCAATACCTCAAAAATAAATAAATAAGTAGGGCTACTGTAACAAAATACACCTAGCGTTTATTTCTCACACTCATGCAGTATGCAGGCTTCAAACTGGCTTTTTTCATGATTCATTTAAATTTAAATTTCTTTCTTGTCTTTCTTTTTTATTTTTGGTACTGGGGATTGAATCCAGTGGTACTTTACCCCTGAGCCACATCCCCAGTCCTTTTTATTTTTTATTTTGAGGCAGGGTCTCACTAAATTGCTAGGGCCTTGCTAAGTTACTGAGGCTTATCTCAAACTGTGGTTCTCATGCCTTAGCCTCCAGAGTTTCTGGAATTACAGGTGTGTACCACCACACCTTGCCAGGCACTTACCTTGCAGAATGGGCCTTGTTTGGGGTTTATCTGGTGACTCTTCATGATTGAAGTCCTCAGGATGTGCATCTTCTGCATGAATGCTGGGTTCCCACCATATCCTACCAGAGAGATGAAGTCTCAGGATGAAATGACTCTTGTCCGCTTTGTTAATGATACGTATTTTATGAGGAAATGCTTTGGCACTATGTAAATATCCTGTTTCTCACCAAACTTTCAATTAGTTTGTTCATTAGTGTATTATATATTTTTCAGTGCTGAGGATCAAACCTAGGGCTGCGTGCATGCTAAGCAAGTGCTTACAACTGAGTTATACCTCCCACCCTAATTTGTTTATTTACAGCAGTATAAATTCATGGATTCAGATTTTATTCAAGGATTCTCATTTGTTAATATCATTAGATATATTTGATGCTAATTCACCTTTGATTTGGCCAGTGGGACCCCACTCAAGTAGGCTCCTGTGTCCTTTTGACATGTCCCTATATTTCTTTGAACATGTCCTTATTTGTTGCCTCAAGGTATCCCAAGGCTTATTTGTTCTTGTTTATATTTTTATTTTTTGAGGTCCTCAGGATGAACCCAGAGTCTCACGCAAGCTAGGCAAGTGCTGTACCACTGAGCCACACCCCAGCCCTCATTTGAAAACATTTCTTGCCTGGAATCAACCATTGCTCCAGGGAGCCCTGGGTCCTTGTAGTGGAAAAAGGTATTTGTTTGTACTGCGGGAGAGTAGTTTATTCCAGTCCTTCCTTTTAGTTGACATTTGGGTTGTCAGGTTTCTTTCTGATGAAACTGGAAACTGGCACTTGGAAGGTTTTGTGCCCACAGTCCTGTTCTGTGCCAGCTGCCCCTGATTAACTGCACCAAGAGCTGAGGCTGGAGCCAACATGTTGGACTTCAGGGAGGCCAACAGCCCTTGAGGTTTCGTGGAGCCCAACAGGGGGGCTCCACACTGGAAGGTGATGAAGAACCCAATCAGAGCCTCTGCTTTAGGAAGCGTGACCTCCAGTAGTATATAAAGAAGGAGGTCACAAGTGCCCTGACTGTCCCAGATGGCCTGAGATCTGTTCCATAAGAAGGGTTTTGGGAGAAAGCCAGGACTCCACTATAAGGAGACGGTTGCCTGGACCTTGGGTCTCCCTGCTCTGGAAGGCAACCTTGAACTGAGTGAATTGGATTCTTGTAGGATATTAAGCCTTGTTCTCAGTTGTGCTATTTATTTACTCAAGATTAATTTTTTGCATATAGGGTATACAGGGGCATTTCTCCTTGTTCTTGTCATTAGAAGGTCAAATTATGAATTAAAGAGGTTTAAGGGGCTGGTGTGTAGTTCGGTGGTAAAGTGATTGCCAAGCATACACAAGGATCTAGGTCTTGTCCTTACCACTTAAAAAAAAAAATAGGGGCTGGGGATGTGGCTCAGCGGTAGCGCGCTCGCCTGGCATGCGTGCGGCCCGGGTTCGATCCTCAGCACCACATACCAACAAAGATGTTGTGTCTGCCGAGAACTAAAAAATAAATATTAAAAATTCAAAAAAAAAATAGTTTTCTTGCACATGGTCTTGCAACAAGAGCAATGTGTGCACGTGTGTGTGTGTGTGTGTGTGTGTGTGTGTGTGTGTGTGTGTTTGGTGTGAAAGTCTCATATTTGCATTTGGGCCAGACCTGAATGAATGATTTTGAGAATGAGACTCAAGTCATTATGACACAAGGCAACTTGAGGGGGAGGACATCCGTCTACCTGAGGACAGAAGCTTTATTTGACTTTGTTCTCTCCAGGAGGGGAAGACACTGGCGAAGCATTTTGAAGACATGGTCCTCCGGCTCACAGGAGCATGGGCCACCACAGTCACAGGGAGCACAGAGAGGCTGGCGTCAATGTTCCAGAAAGGTGAGACGAGGAATGTGGTTGCTGATGGCCCTGCCGGCTGGATGCAGAGTATTCATGGGGCGGCACATGAGCACAGTGGAAAGCTCCCTGGGCTGGTGATGAGATGGAGGTGTGCCCTTGGGTGAGTTTTTTGACCTTGAGCGAGTTGTATTAGTTCTCTGAGCACATGTCAATGCACAAGTGACACAGGGCAATGAGCCTGTCCTCAGCACCTTCCAGGACTGAATGGGACACTAGGTATGAATTTCAGTCCTTGCAGCAGTAAGACAAGGTATAGACAACAGCTGGACAGACGATCACTATACCCAAGGCATCAGGGACCCAGTGGAGAAAATGAGGCCCTGCCCAGGAAAGCCCCATGCCCAGGAAGACAGGAAGTGCCCAGATCCTACCTCAAGGAGCAGCAGACTGCCTCCTGGGGGCGGCTCTGTCCTGAGTAGCCCCTGGGGTGCTGGGAACCTTGGGATGAATGAGGAGACCATTCAGGTGGAGGCCCGAGAAGGAAGGCAGGCCATTTCCCTTGCAAAAATGAAATTCAAATCCAAGGAGGTATCAGCTCCAGGGGAGGCAGCTGGGCACAGATGGGTTCTGGGAGGCTCTGAGGGGTGGGGATCATGTCACACAAGAGTGCTGGGCCAGGATTCTGCCTGGCCCCTCTTTTTTGCTGTCTGAGCTCTCAAGCTGGGAGGGCTAATTGTTGCCCCAGGTCAGTCTTGGTGTTTCCCCAGGGCTGTGGCTGGGGCCAGAGGTGACCATGGGCCTTGGGCCCCAGTGCCTCCAGTCCCCTCCTGGGGCCACCTGGGGAGGCTGAGAGAGCTGGTCAGGCACAGCCAGCACATGCATTAGTAATGGCCACCGATCCGCTGGCCCCGCGCCCTGTTTCCAGAGGAGGATAGTAACCCAAGCCTGGGCGCCCCTACCCGCCAGACTCCACCCTACATTGGTGGGGCCATTGGACACCGCCTCTTGTCCTTAGCCTCTGCATTGAAATGAAGAGAAATGCAAACAGGTTACCTCTCCCCCAGCGGGTGTTGTGAGGTCAGTTCTTACAGAGGCTCCCGCCATCACAAGAGTGAGAACAGAATCTGGAAGGCCTCTTAGGACACCTTTGCTAGGGTGTGAGGCCTCCGTGGGCTGAGCCTCAGCTTCCTCTTGGGGAGTGGTCGGGTCTGTTCTGAGGCCCTCTCTGAATCTGGATCTGACCCCCTGCCCTATTGGAGGTCTCCGTGGTGGGGGCCCCAGCTGAGGCACTTTAACTAAGCAGGCCAGGACGATGAGAGGATTCAGGGAGAGCAGGGCAGGGGGCCTGCAGCTCAGGGGCAGGCCAGGGCCCAGCTCTCTCCTGACGCGTCCTAGGCCTGGTAGAGGGAAGCTATCCAGCCTGGGCCTGGAGGCAGCTCCTTCCCTTCCTGGGCAGTTTCCACTCCCAGAGCAGCTCTGGGCTATCTCCTGAGGGTCCCAGACTCTGTCCTAGGCTTGTGGCCTGCCTCTAGCAGCTTTCCTTGGGTCAAAGGGTCCTGGCTGCCAAAACATGCTTCTCCTAGGAGCCCTGAAACTCTCCCTCAGAGAGATAAGGCACTGTTACATGACCACATATCTGGCTGGAGGAAAAAACCGCCTCCAGGAATTAGGCCATCAGCAAGGGAATTGAGAGGCCTGTGTCAGAAGGAAGCCAGAGGGAGGGGCTGCATCCTATGTGGGGCAAGTGAGGGCTTGGGAGAGCCTTGAGCACTGAAAAAGCAGGGTCCTACAGCCCGGAGTGGTGGTGCACACCTGGAATCCCAGGTACTCAGAGGCTGGGGCAGGAGGAGCACTAGCTTGAGGCCAGCCTCAGCAACTTAGCAAGATGCTGTCTCAAAATAAAAAGGGCTAAGGATGGCTCAGAGGTTCAGAGTGCTCCTGGGTTCAACCCCCAGTACCAAAAGGAAACAAAAACAAAACCAGAGAACAGTGGGGTCCTAAAGGGGAAGTGGGGAAGACTTGATTCCTTATGGAGGGTGGGACCAGCCAAGGCTCTATAGGTGTGACCCCCTCCCTGGGCAGCTGGACCCTAGAGTGTCTCCTACCCCACCCCCCAGGCCAAAACTGCTCCTCCAGCCCTGCATTCCCCACAGCTGTGACAGTACCAAAGCCATCTGTCCCGCCTCTCCCTGGTCCTGAGTCGCCCAGCCTTTGCAGTTCTACCAAAAGCCCTTTGATACCTCTGCACCCCTCCATCTGCCTGACTCTACCATGGTCCAGGCCAGCACCCCACTGTCCTCTCCAGGAGTCACAGCCACCGCCTCATGCCCACCGCCCCACCCCCAGAGCTTCCTGTCTACAGAATAGCTGCCAGTCACTCTTCTGGTGACTACTGCCCAGTCACTTTTCTGGTTGCTTCGTAAGTTTTTCTTTCTTTTCTTTTCTTTTTTCCTGCAGTTTCAATGTGAAGTATGGACGTGTAAATTTCTTTTCATTCATTCTGCTTGGGATTTGTTAGACGTTGGGGTCTGGGTACTGGTATTATGCATTGCGCAGGAAGTTTCTTGAGCCAGCGTTGCTCCAGCTGTTCCTTGTGCTGCATCTTCTCTCTGCACTTTAGATTCCCCTGTAGCTGTACTCTCTCCCCTGACCTTCTGTGTTTTCCACCCTTTCTCTCTCTCTACGCTCCGATGGAGAATTTCTGCAGGTTCACTAATTTTTTCTTCAGCGGTGTCTAATCTGCTGTTAAACCTACCCATTGAATTCTTTTTTTTTTTTTAAAGAGTGAGAGAGAATGAGAGAGAGGGAGAGATAGAGAGAATTTTTAATATTTATTTTTTAGCATTTGGCGGACACAACATCTTTGTTGGTATGTGGTGCTGAGGATCGAACCCGGGCCGCACGCATGCCAGGCGAGCGCGCTACCGCTTGAGCCACATCCCCAGCCCTACCCATTGAATTCTTAATTTTGGTCACAGTCTTTGTTTTCCAGTTCTAGAAGTTCTGGTTGATTCTTTTTCATATCTACTATCTCACTTTTTATTTCTTCTTCCTTACAGATATTCTCAATCTTGTCTTTCATTTCTATAAACAGAGTGTGTAGGGTTTTTTTAGCTTGTATATGATAATGCCAATGTCTGGAGTCTTTGTGGGACTGTCATCTGTTATTCATTTATTTATTTTTTCCTGCATGTCCCAGTTATGTTTCCTTGTTTCCCAAGCTACTTTGGATATCTTTGCCTCCGTCTTCATCATTACATTTGGTTATTATGGGGCAAGGTATAGAGAAACATACTAGCATGGCTGATGGGAGTGTAAATTTGCATAGGCTCTTCTGGGGAACTATATGTCAAAGTTTAAAATGTACGTATTTTCTCAGTAGTTCCATTTCTAGGAATTTATCACATATATACATACTGAGATGTGTGACATACCTTTTGTACTGTTGTTCTGCTACTGAGGGTTGAATCCCAAGCTTCACACATGCTAGATAAGTGCTCTATCACACTGAGCTACATCCCCACCTCCTATATTGTTTATAATGGGAAAAGATCATTTATCAACAAAGGATTGGTTACTTAAAAGAGTAAATTAATACAACAGAATTGGTTAAAGATATCTTAAGACAATGGACTAATACACAGCTACTAAAAAGAACAAAGCAGCTCTCTGTGTGCTGTTATAGAATTATTGCTCTATGAAACAAAGCAAGATGCATTGCAGTATGTGTGATTTCTTTCTCTTGCATATAAAGGATCTGTTGCTGCAGGGCAAGGTGCATGCCTGTAATCCCAGAGACTCGGAAGGCTGAGGATGGCAAGTTCAACACCAGCCTCAGCACTTCAGTGAAGCCCTAAGCAACTTAGCAAGACACTGTCTCAAAATAAAAATAAAAAGGGCTGAGGATGTGGTTAAGCACTCCTGGGTTAAAAAAAAAAAAAAAAAAGATGGTAGGCTCATCTGTAGCAGGCACCTATGAAGCTGTGAATGTTGGTTGTCCTGAGACAGGAATAGGAATGTAAAGTATAAGTGGGAGCAGAGAGTTATTTTTCACCATATATATTTTTGCAATTTTTTGAAATTGTGTGCTTTGTTTCTGTATCATCTAGTCAAAAATATTTTTAAAAAATAATACTCCCAGGGCTGAGGGTGTAGCTCATTGGAACAGCACTTACTTAGCACACACAAGTCCTGGGTTCAATCCCCAGCACCAAAAGTAAATGAATAAAATTTCCTTATTCCTGAATTAATAGACTAAACATTATTTAGGTATCTGTTGCCTCAAATAAATTTATGTTGCTTTGCAATCCTTATGACTATCTCAAAAAAAATTGTTTGGGTCTTGACAAAATACGTGTACAATTCATTTGAAAATAGAAGCAGACAATCATTTCAGATATTACGACATAATGGTGGTCTAGCCCTATACCATCAGAATGTGTTATAAAGTGTTAGTGTTTTATTTATTTTTTAATTTTTGTATTTGGAGACTCATTTGGGATAAGCAGTAGTATTTTTTTTTTTTTAGTTGTTTGTTGTTGTTGAGTTGCTGAGGCTGGCTTTGAACTCACCATCCTCCTGCCTCAGCCTCCTGAGCCACTGGGATTACAGGCATGTGCCACCGCGCCCAGCCAAGCCACAGTATTTTAAACAATATGGTGCTCAGCAAAAAATAGAGACATCAATAAATGAAACAAAATGAAGCATTTAGAAGTAGGTCTAATGGGGCTGGGAATATAGCTCAGTTGGTAGAGTGCTTGCTTCACACGTACATAAGCCCTGGGTTCAATCCCCAGCACCATAAAAAAAGAAAAAAGTAGATCTAATGAACATAAATATTTAATATAAAGCAAATTTTCAAAAGCAAGGAAATAGGAAGGAGAGTATCCCTGTCTCCTAAGGTAATGTCTTCCAGTTCCACAGGCTTTCAGCGTTGTCTGTGTGCTAAGGCCTCCTGGGTTGGACCTACTCACACAGACTCACTTCCACAGTTTCCTCCGGACACTTCCACTTGCTAAAGGGTGCTCCTCAACTCGCCATGCCCCCTCCCCAGGTGCCTCCTCCACCTCCTCTCCCACTGCAGTGGGTGGGATCCTCACTACCCAGGGATTCCACAGGTTCAGGTGTAGTTCTCTGCCTCCGTCCCCCCAGCCCCAGCCCAGGCTACTCTCTCTCCAGCCTGGACTTTGGCACGGGCCTCTGGCTTCCATGCGTGTCCTCAACCTATGTTCCATACAGCAGCTGGAGTACACAGACCTTTCCCTCCTCCACCTCCCTTGGCCCAGCCCCGAGCGCTCCACCATCTATGGGTTCTCACAGTGCACTGGGATCCTGCGGGATGCAAGCAAAGGCACACCTTGAACATCTACCTGCCTTTCAGTTCTGGGTCTTCGCTTGTCCTAGGTGTGCACCTATCAAGGGAGAAGCAGGTATTAAAAACTGTGCTCTGAAGTCCGCTAGGGCATAGGCAACGCTGGTATCAGTGACAAATCCTGAGCGCTAAAAATGGTGCCCTGCTTCATCCCACCCTCCTCAGCCCATCAGCCCAAACTTATTTAAATGTAAGGAATGAAGGCCCTGGGTTAGAGCTTCACCTGCGTGCATGAGGCCCTGGCTTCCAACCCAGCCTCGCACACACAGAGCTATTTCCAGACTAATCTCAGTGTCCTTCTGAACACACACCACTGTCTGAGAACATTATCCCCAAAATACAAGCACCATCTCTCTCGCACACGCCTATTTGTCCCCTTTCCTATTCCTTTTAAACCCAGGGTCTTGGGGTTCCAGGAAAGAGCTCCACCACTGAGCCACATCCCCAACGCTTTACATTTTTTCTTCTGAGACAGGGGCTGGAACTGCACAACCTGCCCTGGGATTTGTGACCCTCCTGATCCGTCTCCTGAGAGTGGGGATTGCAGGTGTGTATCACCGTCCCTGGCTCAAGATTCAATTTTTTAAAAATAATTTTCCCTTAATATTTGTTTAAAGATAATCCTCATCTGTATATTCTGGTGTAAGTTGTCATTTCCTCGCTGTCTGTGAATCACGTGTTTCTTTTCTTTCCTTGGTGTTCTACCACTGGGTACATCCCTGGCCCTCACCTATTTTCTTTCTTTCTTTTCTTTCTTTCTTTCTTTTCTTTTCTTTCTTTCTTCACTAGGGATTGAACTCAGGTACACTTGGACTCTGAGCCACAGTCTCAGCCCTATTTTGTCTTTTATTTAGAGACAGGGACTCACTGAGTTGCTTAGCGTCTCCTCATTGCTGAGGCTGGCTTTGAACTTGTGATCCTCCTGACTCAGCCTCCAGAGCCGCTGGGATTATAGGCGTGTGCTACCACACCCAGGCTGTTTATTTTCTTAACAATGGACTTTGGTAAGCCATTTTAATTATTTCTTTTTTCCTCCTGTTCCCTTCCCTTTATTCTACCATTCTTTCTGTTATTTACTTAGAGGTTTTTGGTTGTTTTTTTTTTAATTGCAGTCTTGTGGATATACACTGAAGGTGAGATTCACTGTGGTATATTCATGTGTGCACAGAGGCAGGTTGGGCCACATTCATTCCACTCTTCTTCCCTTATCCCATCCCCCTCCCTCTTCTTCCTCTACTCCATTTATCTTTCTTCTATTTTGATGGAATTCCCTGCCCACTTTTTCCTTTCTCTCTCTCTCTCTTTACTTTGGATTAGTGTCTATATATCAGAGAAAACATTTGCCCTTTGACTTTTTGGTCAAATCCACTTTTTGAATTTGCATATGATTGTGGGTTTTTTTCCAAATTAAAATATGTTTTATATACTAAGGTACTTAAAATTTCTTTTAAGTTTTGTCATAAATTATTATTATTATTAAATATGATTTTGCAGTCCTGGAATTGAACCCAGGATCTCACATATGCTAGGCAAGTGTTCTGCCACTGAGATATACCCACAATCCTAAAAATTATTTTACTATAATGTTCCAATTCTAATTAACCTTTATTTTATCTACTAATATTTTTAATGTTTTCTTCTTCTATTAACAAAAATAAAATTATATGCCAGCTGACAGATTGATTACTTCTTTTGCTTTTCTCTTTTAGAATTACTGGAAGAGTTTAAATATGTGCATAACAAAAATGATGGCCTTCTTTTTTATTTCCAAATACAAGATTCTTATTAATTTCTCCCCAAAACCTAACACCAGAGGTTATTTTGTTGTTGTTGTTATTTTTTTTTTCAGTACTGGGGACTGAACCTAGGGTCTCACACATGTTAGGTAAGCACTGGACACTGAACTACATCAGAACCTCCCTAAGTGCCCAGGCTGGCCTCAAACTTGCCATCCTCCTGTCTCAGTCTCCCACCTGAGTAGCTGGGATTACAAGTGTGCACCACCACATCTGTCCTAATACCACATTGAAACACTCATACACATTTATTGGAGGAATTCTGTGCCTACTCATGATATTTAAATCATAAATAGCAATGTATGATTTTAATAATTATTAAATTTATTATTTTATTAACACTTTAATTGCATTGCTATATCTTAAATATGAGTGGAAAAATAAATTATCTAAACATGGAAACCGGTGAAAGGATGGCTTTGTATTTTTGTTTTTAAATGACTTATAAATATTTTCTTTCACTTTTTTATAGTGTCCTTTGAAGAATAAAAGCTTTTAACATTTTAAATTGAAAATAATTTATTTTTTCAAAATTGTTTCAAAATTGCTGGGTTTTTTTTATTTGCATGTTCTTTTAGTGTCATACCTAAGAACCTATTACCTAATTTTCAGTGGATGCAAACAGCCAGATGTGGTGGGGTACATCTGTAACTCCAGCTACTCAGGAGGCTGAAGCAGGAGGATAGAAAGTTCAAGGCCAGCCTGGGCAACTTGGTGAGACTCTGCTTAAAAGCATAACAATTGCTGGAGCTTAGCAATTGCCTAGCATGTGTGAGGCCCTTGGGTACATACCACCAAAAAAAAAAAAAAAAAATTTACACCTGTTTTCTTCTAAAAGTTCTATAAATACTTAGATTAACTTTGAGTTGATTTTTGTATATGGTGTGAGATAGGTATCTAGATTCATCTGTTTGAATGTGCATAACCAGTTGTCCCAGAAATATTGGTTATTGGTTGAACTGGGAATTGAACCCAGGGGCACCTTACCATTGAGCTACATCTCCAGCACTTTTTATTTATTTTATGACAGTGTCTCACTAAGTTGCCCAGATTGGCCTCGAACATATGATCCTCCTGCTTCAGCCTCCCCAGTTGCTAGGATTACAGAAATGCACCCCTGGACCTTTATTCTGATAACATGGTATATTATATGAATTCTTTTTTCTTTTTAAAGAAGATACTTCCCAGTATTTTATTTTATTTATTTATTACTTTGGGGCTGAGGATGGAACCCAAAGGTACTTGGCCACTGAGCTACATTCCCAACTCTTTTTATTTTTTATTTTGAGACAAGGTCTTGCTAAATTGCTGAGGATGGCCTTGAACTTGTGATCCTCCTGCCTCAGTCTCCCAAGTCTCTTGGATTATAGGTGTGCACCACATTAATTCATTTTTACACGTTAAAACTATGTGGCAATTCTGGGACTAATCCTAGCTGATCATGGTGAGCAGTTTTCTTATAATGTCTTTGGCTTCAGTATCGTAATGATGTTAGCTTCACAGAATGAGTTGTGAAGTGTGCCCTTCTTTTATTTTTAATTAAAAAAATGTATATGAGTATAAAGTTGATATAAATTCCTCTTTACATTTTCTATAGAGTTTATCAGTGAGCCTTATGGAGCCTAGTATTCATTTGTGGGTGGTTTTGTAATTACGGATTTAAGCTTTGTTGTAAGTCTGTTCAGATATTGAATTAGTTTGTCTCTCAAAGAAGTTGTCAGTATCATGTAAGTTATCAAAATTGATGGCTGTTGTTGTTCATGATATTCACTTTTTTCTTTTCTTATTTCCTTAAGGTTAGTAATAATGTCCCTTCTTGAGTTCTTTGTTTTTCCTTGAGATCTCCCCTTGCCCCTGGCCTTGGTACTGGAGGTTAAACCCAGGGTCAGTTCTTTGTATTTTTTTTTTTTTTTTGAGAGAGAGAGAGAGAATTTTTAATATTTATTTTTTAGTTCTCGGCGGACACAACATCTTTGTTGGTATGTGGTGCTGAGGATCGAACCCAGGCCGCACACATGCCAGGCGAGCGCGCTACCGCTTGAGCCACATCCCCAGCTCAGTTCTTTGTATTGTTTTGAGAGAGTCTTGCTAAGATGCAGAGACTGACCTAAAACTTACCATCCTCTGCCTTGGTCTCTGTAGTCTCTGGGATCGACTTTAGTTCCTTTAAATGCATTAAGGTTTGTTTTTATGGCTTAGCAGATGTACCATCCTAGAGAATGTCCCATGTGGCAGGCACAGCGGTGCCTGTAATCCTAGGGACTTGAGAGGCTGAGGCAGGAGGATTGCAAGATCAAGGCTAGCCTCAGCAACTTAGAGAGGGCCTACACTACTTAGTGAGACCCTGTGTCAAAATAAAAAATATAAAGAAAGGGCTGGGGATGTGGCTCAATAGCGGTGCACCCCTGGGTTCAGTCCCTAGTACTGGGGGAAAAACAAAAGTCAGGGGGTGTGTTCTGTGGCTATTAGGTCGGCCTGGTGTACAGGCTTGTAATTCCCTGCTTATTTCATTTCAGTTCTATTTCCCTGTGCTCTTCTATCTAGTTTTTCATCTATTATTGAAAGTGGGGCACCGAAGTTTCCAACTATTATCACGGCAGGGTCTGTTTCCTCCTTTGATGCTGTTTTTTGCTCCATGTGTTTTGCGGTTCTGCTGTAAGGTCCTTAGATGTCTGTAACAGGGTGTTCCTGACGGAGTGGCCCTTGGTCAATCAAAACCTCCCTCCTTTCCTCTAGTAACATATTTTTCGTTTTGAGACAGGGTCTATGTAGCCCAGGCTGGTCTCAAACTCCTGGGCTCAAGTGACCCTCTTGTTTCAGCCTGCTGGGTGACTGGAACTTCAGGTGGGGCCACTGCACCCAGCTTTTTGTTTTAAATTCTATCTTTGCCTGATTTTAGCATTGTGACTCTCGCTTTCTTATGGCTGCCATTTGCAGGATGTATCTTTTCCAGTCTTTATTTTTAGCCTATTTGTATCATTGAATCTAAAGTGTGTCACCTTAGATAGCATGATATTGGAACCTGTTCCCTCGTATTTAAAATAGGGATATTAAAATGCTGATCAGAAGCTCTGCGTGTGTGGGTGAGACTGTCAATGGGTGATGTTCATTCATTGTGATCAGATTTCATTGGGACACTTCTAACGTTAGCATTTTTGGGTTTTTCTTCTTGAGTTGATCAAAGTGTCCAAAGAGGACCACTTCCATTTCCTGCCTGGCTTTTGTGAGAGAAGGACGTTGAGGTACTGCTGTTTAGTGTGTTGACTCTCACCTTGAGCCTGGGTTTCTGGGAAGTTCATATCCCCTAACTGTGCTCCTGTCTTTCTGGTTTACTTTTTCCTTAGCAAAATCCTCTGGTCATCTGTTAGGTTGGGAGAGGATCAGAGACCGAGTGCACAAAATTGGGGAGGGAGGCCCGGCCTCTGACACTTTTCTTTTTTTCTTTTGTCGGTGCTGGGGATGGAATCTAGGACCTCACAGGTGTGAGGCAAGTGCTCAACCACTGAGCTACATCCCCAGCCCTTTTTATTTTTCATTTTGAGATAGGGTCTCACTAGGTTGCAAGTAACTTGGGATCCTCCTGCCTCAGCTTCTGAATCTCTGGGGTTACAGGCAGGCGCCGCCATGCCTGACTGTGTTACAGATTTTTGAGAGGACAGAGTAAACTTGGGTTTATAGCAGCCCCTTTGGATTTTCTTGCCTAATAATGAAAACGCTGATTAGTCAGGATTCTTGGCTGTAGGTGACAGGGAGACAATGCCACCTGGCTTAATGCGGGCAGGCTCTCCTGGCCTGGCTCCAGGCTCCCATCAGCTCTGTCACCGAGGGGGGAAAGAAAGTCTCTTCTCTTTCCCAGTCCTTCCAACAGCAGCCCTGGCTTTGTTCTCCTCTCTGAACAAGTCAGCTGCCTGTGAGGGAGGGAGAGCGGAACCTCCAGAACCCATATGGCTGAGAATGAGCAAAATGGCATTGCAGTACCTGTGGCAGCACAGGAGGCAACAGCTGCTGGGCAGGCAGGAGTAACAGGTGTCCTCTGCAGGCTGATGCGCCAGCCTCGAAACCCTGATGTAAGTTAAGCCCTCAGCTCAGTGGCTGGAACATGACAGCGTTAGCTGCTGTCGCTGTTGGTCACTGTCATTATTGATGAGAGACTTCATGGCCCAACTTTTTATGCTGAACCTTGCAACAGACACAGAGGTACCGTTTCCTGTGGCCCCAAGTCACACTGTGGGCATTGAAGCTGGGCAGAGCCTCCTGATGGAGTCAAGTCAGGGCCCAGGCCTCACCCTTTTTGACAGCACACGCAGTGCGCTTGGCCAGACTTGGCTCCTGTCTGGGAGTGATCCTTGGAGCCTAGGCTCATTGCGTGGGCCCTGGGCAAATAAATGAGAAACCGCTTGGGCCAGGGCTGGGGTCTCCTAGGCCTCCAATGCTGGCTTTCTCCCTCCTCCCAGGCCCATAGTGCAAGTCTGGGCACATGCAGGTCAGTGAAGTGTCTGGTGGCCTGGCATGGAGAGCAGGGACAAAGCTGTTGGGGACACTGGATCATGGAACGTCACCTTCTAGTAACTGACGCACAGACTGCTCTGCATGTCCCCCAGAGCCAATTTCCCCTATTTCTTAGAAAAAAAGGATCCCAGTTTTTAGGATTCCAATTTTTCAAATATGGATCTTAGTACTTTTACTTAAAAACAGAACTTTAAAGAAACTTACGATTGTGCGGCAATTGTGTACAATGGATCAAAACGCATTCTGCTACCATATATAACTAATTAGAATAAGTGAATTAATTAAAAAAGAAACTTACGAAAAATGTTTCATCTAATCTAAAGCAGAGAGAATGGCATAAGGAACTCGCAAGTAACTGTCACGTCAGCAACCAGTCAACACCGTCTTCTCCTTTCCTCAGCTTGTCACACCCCCTCCCACTATTGTATTATTTTTGAAACAGATCCAGACATCACATTGTTTCTTCCACAAATTCAGTGTTTTTTTGTTTTTGTTTTTGGTACCGAGGATTGAACTCAGGGACACTCAACCACTGAGCCACATCCCCAGCCCTGTTTTTGTAGTTTATTTACAAACAGGGTCTCACTGAGTTGCTAAGCCCCTCATCATTGCAGAGACTGGCTTTGAACTTGAGATCCTCCTTACTAAGCCTCCTAAGCCACTAAAATCAGTGTGTTTTTGAACATATATGAGATGTGTCATTTTTTTTTAAAAGCTGACTTGTTTCAACAGATTCCAAAAACAAAAGCTCCACATGTTTCATTGGTAGAATCCTAATTTTGTTCAAGGGGACAATATGCTCTGCTGAAGAAGTAAATTTCCCAACTTCCCTGAAGCAGGGTGTGGCCATGTGGCTCAGTTTGGCCTTGGAGATGTAAGTGGAAGTGGAAGTGTCCAAGAAGACTTTTTATAAGGAGCTGTCGGCTGAGAGAGGAGCACCTTTTATTCTTCCCTTCCTCCTTCTACCTGGAATTTGAGATATGATTTCTGGAACTCTAGCAGCTCTATCTTGGACCAGGAGGTAGGTGACCTTGCAGATGGAGGCCAAAGCTGGGGTTGCAGACAGAGAGATGGAAACTAACCCTTCTACTGTTGTTTACAGTGTTTGTGTGTGTGTGTGGGTGGGTGGGGGGGCAAGAATCAAACCCAGGACCTCAGGCATGCTAGGCAAGTGTACTGCTACTACTAAAATACATCTCCAATCCTTCCCAGACTTTATTATCAAATAATTTAAGGTTAGTTTCAATTGTAATGAATAGAAAACAAAAATATTAAAGCAGTGGCTTAAATATGACAAATTATTTTTCTGTAAGGCTAGAGATGTGCAGTCTCGGGCTGAAACAGTGCTTCCACAAAGGCATGGAGTATTGGGTGTCTATTGCTGCATAATGAATTACACCCAAAGCTTCCAGGCTTAAAACAATAAACATGTCTTCCCATCCAATTCCAAGGGTCAGGAGTTCAGGCTGCGCTCAGGTGATATGGCCCAGGGTCTCCCCATGGCTGGATTGGTCTTGGGGATGGACTTCCAGCTCATTCCCCTGGGGGTTGGTGGCCCTTGGCTCTTGCCAACTGCATTTTCAAAGCTTCAGTTCCCAGACACGTGGGTCTCTCCAGAGAGCTGTCAGCGCAAAAGTAGCAGTGGGCTTCCCCAGAGCTGGAGATGCAAAGCAGAGTGAGGAGTGAGGGGGCCGCCTCAGGGTGCAGCCTAATCTTGGGCTCAGTCTGCCACTGAACGCCCTGAAGCCCCCTTTCTGCGTCCTGGCCCTTCCTCTAGCCCAAGTGCGTGGCTCCAGGGCCCTTGGCCTGCAGCCCCGAAGGCCCCTGCGCTCAGCTTCCTCCTGGGCTTCACCCTCTTGCCCCTCACCCCCAGAACGCTTCAGGTCCTGGCCATGTCTCTTCTGCTCTGTACCCTTCCTTGTCCCTCTGATGCACGATCTGGTCCCAAGGCACCACTCTCTTCCCTGTAGTCCTGACCAGCCCCCCCAGTCCCGTCCTCTCCCACCTCCCTGCACTCCCCGGCACACCGTTCACCCAACTCCTTCCCAAAGGCAGCCCCTCCTCCCGGGAGCCCCGACCTTTTTATAGTGTCTCCTGCTTTCGCCACCCCTTTCCTCCCTTTCCCAAAGGTCACAAGTCAGAGGGGAGGTGGAGGCAGGAGGGTAGGGCAGTCTCCTCATCTCGCCCTGCTTCCCTCGGCCCCTGGCCCCTGCGGGGAGGGCCGGCAGTGTTGTCCCGGAGGCAGTGAACTTAGGGCCTTACCCCGTTTCCGTCGGGGCTGGTCCCCTCCCAAGCAGTGGAGTCTGTACCTGCCAGCCAGGGCGGGGCTGGCTCCTGGGCCTCCAGTCCAGACTGGAGTCGAGGCTCAACGTGAGGCTCGGGCTCCCCCTGGTGGTCAAGGAGGGGACAAAGCGAGCTCCTTGTTGCAGGTGGCAGAACTCAAGGGTCCCCGACCAGTGGGGATAGTTGGGGGACCCTTGAGTTCCGAGGAGAAATGTACCCACAGAGTGACTCCATTTGGGCCGTCCGTTTCTGGAAGTCACCCTACAGGGGTTGGAGGTGCTCCCCAAGAGTCCCTGTGAGCCTGTTGTGGTCACCCAGGCCACAGGCACACAAGGTCCCAGCTGCAGGGACATCCCTTGGTAAGGACTGGCTACTTTGCTTCCAGACCCTGATCATTCTGTGGACTGTGAGGTCCTGAGTTGACTCCAAACCCCCAAGAAAAGCAGCGTTTCCACTCTTGTGATTCCCCCCCAACCACCACCACTTAAATTCTTGCAGAAGCGGGGATGTTTCTAGGGCTACCTGTGCAACAGGTAATCATGTGTCTATTGAGTACCCAATGTTTTATTTTTTGCGGTATGGGGCAAGCACCAGATTTTTCATGGTATGTAATTTCAAATAAATTAAAATCTGAAAACAAGCAGTGTTTTTCTGCAAAACAACTGTTTTGGTAGGCCTAGGTATCACTTTAAACAGTGAATTGAAGATTTAATGTCCAGGGGCTGGGATTGTGGTTCAGCAGTAGAGCACTCGCCTAGCATGTGCAAGGCACTGGTCCCATCCTCAGCACCACATAAAAATAAATAAATAAAATAAAGGTATTGTGTCCAACTACAACTTAAAAAAATATTTAATAAAATATTTAATGTCCAAATTGAGATATGTTATGTGAAGTACACACTGGATTTCAAAGAAGTAACTATAAGATTTTAAAATAACTAATTAATTTAAAATATTAATTATACACTGAAATATTTGGAGTATATTAATTTTTAAAAATTTTTGCTTCTGGGGAGTGAAACCAGGCACACTCCACCACTGAACTACATCCACAGTTCTTTTTATTTTTTAGATTTTTGAGATAGGGTTTTGCTGGGTTACTCAGGCTGGCCTTGAACTTGCTATCTTCCCACCTCAGCCTCTGTGCCATTGTCTGGCTTAATTTTATTTTAAAACAAAACCAAAAATATGTGGGCACTAGAAAGTTTTTGGTTACTCACGTTCACGTAGACCACATTCTATTTTTATATTTCTGCTGTAGGGAGCAGGTCCCCAATAAATCTGGTTTTATTTTCTGACTCCCTTGGAGGCCTCAGAGGTTGGGGATGTATGTGGGGATAAGCCCTGATCCTTAGATGTAGCACAGGGTCAGAAGAGGGACCACTGGACAGCTCAGGTAGGTGACATCTGATAGGGTCCCAAATAGCAGAAGGTTAACAGATAATAGGTGCCCACAGCTAGTGGGGCTGGAGATGGGACCCCGGCTTAGCACAGCATAAGCTCTTGGAAAGGCACTCAGGCGGGGCCTGAGGCCCCAGGTTCAAGCCTCAACCATGCTTCTCCCTGTGTGTCTACACTGCTTGGCACCTCACAAGAAGTTAATGGGCAAAAGAGTCAAAGCCTGTTCTGCTTACCAGAGTACTCTCCGTGAGGCTCACAAGGAGAGCCCTCTTCAGTCATGGTTGGTGGTGGGCATCACTGGAGGGAGGCATTATGGAAAAGTCTACATGTTTCTGGAATGATTTGATGGCACATTTTTTTAAAAATCTGTAGAAATGGGGACTGGGGTTATAGCTAAGTTGGTAGAGTCCTTGCCTTGCATGCACAAGGCCCTGGGTTCAATCCCCAGCACCACCACCACCACCACAACAAAAACCTGAGAAATGTATTTTTTAAAAGGCTCATTTCAGCCTGGTATAGTGCCTGTAATCCCAGTGACTCAGGAGGCTGAGGCAGGAAGATTGCAAGTTCAAGGTCAGCCTCAACAGTTTAGTGAGGTCTTGAGCAACTTAGTGAGACACTGTCTTAATAAAAAAATAAAAAAGGGATGAGGATGTGGCTCAGTGATTAAGCATCCCTGGGTTCAATCCCCAGTACCAATCAATCAATCAAACAATCAGTAAATAAGGCTGGATGTGTTGCTCAGTGGTAAAGCACCTGAGTTTAATCACCAGTACCCAAAATGAATTTGTGAATGAATAGGTCATTTCATGCTTTTAAATGAATTCAAGTGGCCTATAGCTGGCCAGGGATATAGGAGGGCAAGCTGAAGGAGACCCAAAGCCCAAACTGCATCTGCCATCTGACACTGCCTCTTTGGTTCACTGACTACGGGGCACCCAGAAAGTTTGAGTTTTTCTGTTAGGGTGCCCAAGTCTGTTCCTGCTCTGACTACTTGACTTAGGAGCCAAGTCCTGAACTCCAAAGAGCTCTGAAGAGTCCAGGACCACAGAAATGCCCAGTCTTTGTTCAAAATAAATATCCCGTGGGTTCCGTGGCACAGGTCTGTAATCCCAGCCGAGGAAGAAGGATTCCAAGTGTGAGGCCAGCCTGGCAACTTAGAACTTGTCTCAAAATAAAAAGGACTGAGGATGTAGCTCAGTGGTAAGGCTGCTCCTGGGTTCAATCCCTAGTGCTGCCCCCGCCCCAAAATCATTCATTACACACACACACACACACTCCCACCCACCCCCCCACACACCACAGCCAGAGGGAAAATGCTCCTTTTCCATCTTTTAATGTTAAATCCCTGAGGGTCAGGGGAAGACTTTCTTCCATGAGGTGTTAAATCCCTGAGGGTCAGGGGAAGACTTTCTTCCATGAGGTATTGGGCTAGAGAGCAGAACTTGGCCTAAGGCAGGCTACCCTGGACTCCTTACAAATAAAACTGCTCAGTCTGTCTGGTGGCTCCAGGGCATCTGCAGGTCCAGAGATGTGGGCATCCTAAAAATCCTGTCTGTTCTGGTTCTAGGTGGGGACGGGGACATCCCAGAATCCAGTGTCACATCAACTTACTCCCTGGGGACAGCAGCCTTCAGAGATAGCAAGTGAAGTTAGAATGAATTCAACTTCTGGGGCTCTGGGCCCTCGACAATGTATCTTAGAAACTTGGGATCCCCCTTCCCAGGAAAGGGGCGATGCCTCAGGCAGGAAGTGGCAAGTCACCTGTGACCCAGGGAAGCAGCTGAGGGGTGAGTGATGCTGGGCTCTCACTGGGTGGGGAGGGAAGGGGCACCAAGCTCCAGTGAATGCAGAGACTGCTTCTGGGGTAGTTTCAGAGGAGCTGCCCTGGATCTTGTTTAAGCAGAGGGATGGGTCATGTGACCCAGGCTTCTCTTCTTCCTTTGTCAGTTGAATAGCGGATGCTCAAAACTCCCAAAGCTCTTGGGGTTTAACGCTACCTGTCTTGAAACTGGTATCCCGAGGATTCATGTAGTGTCCTCTGGAGATTGAGATATGGTGCTTTGGAGCACGGAGTTGGAGTCACAGGTGTCAGAAGCACTAGTCTGGAGACCTCTCATTGTACAGCTGAATGCCTGAGGCTCACTGAAGCTCCATCCAGGAGCTCAAGGTCACCGCTGGTAATTGGAAGGGACTAGAACTAACAGCTCTGGTGGCCCGACCTCTGGTGGGGGGGGTTGGTGAGCACCAACTGCAACACACAACCATGCAGGGAGAAAGAAAATTTGGGGAATGAACGAAGGGGAAAGTGGAAGAGGGGATGGGCAAAGAGCAGGAAACCAAACGAAAATTCTTCCCTTTGTTTTACAGCTTTTTAACAAAGCCACGCACGGGCAGTGCTGGTCAGACTGCCTGAGCAGCATCGCCATCTGGCGGTCATCAAGGGCATGCGTACTAGGAAGGAATGTCCAGTTGGTCTAAGGCAGCGATGGCTCACTGGGGAAACCAGCTGCTGTCCCACCTGAGGCAGGGTGGAAGCTGGCAGAGAGCCGAGAAACTACTGTTTTGGCTGATCCTCCCAGAAGAGATGGCTTTTCAAGGTACTAGTGGAAACTCTTCTCAGCCCTATTTCTAGCCAACAGCCATCCTTATCTGAGGACAGAACTGTGGGCAGGGCCTCCTGGTTATTATTACCTGTGGGCAACACATTCTCTTCCCACACTAATCCGGTCAACTGTCTTATAAAAGTTGTTCAGAGGAGCTGGAGGAACAGCAGGTTGTTTAGGTACCAGGGAATTAATTTAGGGACTCTACCACATCCCCAGCCCTTATCTTGTATTTAGAGATGGGGTCTCACTGAGTTGCTTAGTGCCATTGCTGAGGCTGGTTTGAAAACTCCTCCCTCAGCCTCCGGAGCTGCTGGGATTATAGGCGTGTGCCACGGGGCTCAGAGACATCATGGGGGTCTTATCTTATTGATCAAGGTCCAGCCATTTGCCAAGGTATATACACATTTTATTTAAAAAAGTTTACAGTTTTAATTATACACAACTATTAAGAGGTTATAGTCAGAGGAGGCATTTGTCTTGGTGACAGACATGCCACAAGATCATCACAATGCAAGGAAAAAGGTGAAAGGAAGGAGATGGGGCAAGGAAAAAATAAGCAATAAAAAGCTTCGATTTCAATGAAGGGCTGGTAAGTCCCTTTTCTCTCTTCAAGTATCACACAATATGTACCAAATACAATCAGTAAATAATGGCCATTTCTTCCCAAGCCCACAGCCAAGATGAGTATCTGCTAAATTAAGAGCCCTGGCCCTTCCTCAGGTGAGCAAAACCCCTCCTGCCCCAGAGGGCTCCACTCCATCCAGTCCCTGGCAGGATCACAAGGTGTCCAGTGGCCAGAGGAAGTATGAACATGGATTCAGAAGTCCAGAGAAATGCAGTTCTTTGTGCCCAATCAGAATCTGATTTGATTTTACTCAACAAGGCTGTGAACCCAGTTAGGAAGTTGATGAAATGAAGTAAAACTCTTGCTCACTTTTGTAAATGGCTTTCACTTTTCTAATCGAGTCACTAAAACATTAAAGGGCCACATGCCATTTAAAATCAAAAAGTAGTTCCCAGAAACATGTGCCTAGGAACTTGACCCACAGAGGCTAGCAGAGGGCCTGTCATGATTCTTGGCCATCCCAGCAGGAGGCCTAGGAAAAGCAAGCGTCAGGCCAAGGCCATCTAGGGCTTCAGGGAGCCTTTTTGAGGGCAAAATTCCTTCAAGGGGAGACACTCCTCCGCAGCCTAGATTAGCCAGTTGGCAATTAGAACAGTTTTTGAAGTGGATGAAAAGTATCAGCATTGGAGAGTTTATATGGCAACTTTGATAATTATCTCACTAGTAGAAAATGCTGGTTGAAAATGCACAGTAACCTCAAGAAGGGTGACGAGACTGAAGACAAGCTCAAACGCCAGTGTCTGATTGGCTACCGCTGAACATGGCCCAATGGTCACCATGCTGGGCTTCTGGAGGGCATTGGGTTCATGCTGCAGGGCTACAGTCACCTGGCTCCTTAGTGCTTGGTGAGAGCTTGAGCTGTCATTTAAATAGGGGCAAAGGATAGTGTGTGCTGGTAAACCAGTTATGATTTCAAAAATTATGGGTACCAAGAGTAATTTCCAGATGCAGCTTTTGACCAACTTCCATTGCCTCTAAAGCCAAGCATGTTCAGCAGAGTACACACACACACACACACACACCCCAACACCCTGGAACCATCTCTGGAGACTCGAGTGTTAGAAGGGACACTTTTGGACAGTTCTGAAAGGCTTTTGGTATTGTAACCCCCGCCCCTCTCTACTGCAGATTTAACTCCTCTCATAGGTGAGCAACTTAGAGACCCAGCCAGGCCTTCTTCCTTTTCTGTACCACCTGTATCAGCTCCTATTCCACCCTGCCCAGGAGCTGGGAAGGAGCAGTGTTACAGAAGAGATCCTTCCAACCTACCAAAAGCCAATTTACCAGAGCTGAGGAAAAGGCCGAGTGCCAAAACATGCCTGCGACCAGGGTTAGTGCCAAGATGGGGTTAGTGCACAGAACCAGGGTAGTGTGATTTGGGTGGGAATCACAGGAGCTTCCATTGCTAACAGAAGCCCAATTAGACCTTCCCCACAAACTCAAAAACACGCACTCCCGCACACTCCGTAACCACACTCAAGACTTGCTGCTTAGCCCTTGCAGCCCCCACCTGTCTTCACGTGGAAATCCCGCACTATCAGCCCCGGACTGCTGCCACTTCACGCCAGGCAAGCTGATGGCTTTTCCCTGAAGCAAAGTGGAGATGATTTTCCAGTGAGGGGCAGAGCTGTGACGCTGCTCACAGACCTTCCCTAAACTTTGTTCTATTAGAGATTTTTTTTTTCTTGGACAAGATCAACCAATTATTATTTTTTTGGAAAGGTAATTAGAACACTATTGTTTGTACAATATTGAAAAAATACAATTTATTGTTTGAACTCAAATCATCACCCAGCACTTCAAGCCTACTCTAAGTAGCACCGACAGTAAAGGCTACAGAACAAGCAAACTGCTAAAGTGCAGGGAAGCAGGTCCCACAGGGCTGGCAGAGACCCTCCCTCCCGCAAGGCCATGAAAAGACAGCAAGCCAGGTCAAGTACACCATCACATGTTAAATAGTTAATACTACCCTTCCAACACGCCACAAATGCTAGCAATAGTCAGTATAGTTAACTAACCACAGCTCTACAGAACTGCATTTTTCAAAAAGAAAACCTTTTGCCTTCATGCCCGTAATTAACATAAAATTAGTAAATTCTGTGTCTTTTTATTTAGGAAAATAATCATGCTAAAAGCAAGTTGTACTTTATAGATTTTCAAAGAAAAGATTGATTGTGCTTTTTGAATTAAAAAAAAATAGGGTATTCTTCCAACCTCACTGACTTAAACCTTGTGGAATACAGCACTTCTAAACTAAAGACACACATCAGAAAGAAAAATTATCCCAGGGATACTCAAAAGTTGTCTTTAGAGGCTTTTAGGATTGACTAATTCTGCTTTTGTCCTACTGGTTGCAGGGCAGGGGTGGGGAGCTGCTGTCTATAATGTCTCCAAATTCCCCTCCAGATACAGCAGGCAACACTCAGATTTGAAAGAAAATTCCACCGCAACCTGGACGCAGGGTTAGGTGAGCAAACACGAGACTAGCAGGCATTTTAAACTGAATTGCTCTGAACCCACCCAGGACAGAAAGAGACCTTCCTTCACAACCCACCCTACTAGTGCATGTTTCAGGATCCCTTCTTCCTTGTCAGTCACTCTCCGAAGACAGCGGTTTTTCCCATGTAGAGCCACTTTGGGTACAAGAAACTTTATTTGTTCCAATTATTATGCATCTTAAATTTAGCATGTGTGTTGGGTCTGAAATACTCATTTCCCACTCCCACAAGCATATGATGACCAGGCTGCTGCCAGGAGCAGCAGCAGGAGAGAAAACAAAACCCAAGCATTAAAGAGAGCCCAGGGCCTTGCGGCCACCAGGCAGATCTTCTTCCCAGGTCTAAAAGTCCACTGAGCGGCTTGTCCAGCGAGGAGACCATCTCTTGGTAGGTGAAGTTTAAGTTTGTTACCTGTCTAAGCACAATTCTCACACACATCCACACACACCAAAAAAAAAAAAAACCCCCAAAAAACAAAAAACCAACAGTAAAAAAACAAACAAAAAAAACAACAACAAAAAACACCACACACACACACACACACACACAAAAAAAAAAAAAAACCCAAACAAACAAAAAACCACCACCAACAAACAACAAGCCCCTCCAGTTTAAAGCTCTTAGTCCAGGGCCGTGGTCTCAAGCTGGCCCAACACTAGGATGTGACTTTTCACTGTTGGATGAGAGGAAGCATCTTCCAGTCACTTTTCTCCTCCTGTCCACTCAAAAAAGGTCTGGATTACAAGCTGTACCCCAAGAAAAAGAATTGGGTTCAGAAAACACTTCCAAAAGCTTCTCCAAAACAAAATGCTGTGGCCACAGGTCTGGTAGCGTGAAGGGCAGGAATCTATGTATAAAAACGTACTTAAAATCAGTCAAAAAGATGTTTTAAGTTTCAATTCTCCAATTGGCTCCCTGTTTTACACTGTTACTCCACAGAAACGGGCCCACTGAGGACTCTCGGAGGAGCAGCTGATTCGTACACGGCTGGCTCTACATGCTCCCACAGCAGGCCTCTTCCTCCCCAATTTTTTCCTTTCCACTTTGAAAAAGCACTATTCTATCTTCATGTCCAAGAGCTGGTTGGTTTGGTTTGTTTCTTTGGAACCATCAATAAAAGAAGCAACTTTTTCCTGTTAGTTTTACTCATGTCTACCTATCGAGCGGCTATTTCTTTTGACAGTTCAGTAGCACATAGGCTGACTTGGCCAAATGGACTTATGAATGCATGCATTCAGACCGCATATTGCTACCAAAATGGAATGTGGGAATATGCTATGCACCTCAGGTTGAGAAATGACCAAGAAATCAAGATCTAAAGGGTGATATATAATATATATATATCAATGCTATTATTCATAAAAACCTTGTTTAGTAATAAAAAAAATTGCTTTGTTTAAATATGAATATTATAGTCTGCTTCTCATGGTTAGGAAATAATAGTCTTTCTGAAAAGCAGGTGCTTTTTCTACTACAACTCCATGTCCTGGGCCTCATCTTCCGAAAAGTCAGACATAGAACTCTCCGATGAGCTGTCACCAGTGCCCTCTTCTTGCTCCTTCAGGGCCTCCTCCGTTGCATATTTTTGGATGTACTCTGCATGGGGTGGGGGAAAGAAAACACCAGTAGGTGAGTGGGCAGACATGTGCTTTAGTGACCCCAATGCTGTCAACTCCCACAGAGGTTCAGACTCCTCTTCTATAGCAGGAGCGACAAGATGACATTTAGTGTGGTCATTGTAGCTAAGGGGGATCCTACAGGGGAGATGGCAGTGGCAACACGGAATACTTGATTTTCAGAAGGATAACTACCTTTCATCACCATCCTGGAATGCTGGAGGGGTGGGAGAAATGATATTTCTCCACACTTGATATGTTTTACTTTGATGTTAATAAAGCGACTCACACCCCAGATACAACAGGACTAGTTAGGATTCCACAGAAATTTATCAGAAAATCCCCATCGTTTTCAGATTTGCAGTTGTATAATTACAGCTAGATCTATTATTATTTATTTTACACAGATCCTGCTTCTCAGATTTTGGAAGCAGCCAGCAAAAATCATCTCCCAGACTGTTCATCAGAATGAGCTGCTATTTGGAGGCACAGGAGCCTCTGCGTGATTTTACCATGCATTATTCACCTGAAGATTTATGCTGCTAGTGCCTAGTCTCAGTCTACTGGCTGAAAAAGAATTTAAGAACTGCTGAATAAACAATGAACATGTTCCTAAAACTGCACACTGTTTTCAAGTAAATCACACACAATATGAAGAGACAGGCAGACAGTACAAATCACATCAAGAATGCAAGCTGGTGCCAGTAGTATGCGCCTGCAATCCCAGCAACTTGGGAGGCTGAGGCAGGAGGATCCTAAGGTTCAAGGCCAGCCCCAGAAACTTGGTGAGGCCCTAATCAACTTAGTGAGACCCTGTTTTAAAATAAAAAAATTGAGCTGCAAATGGCTCAGTGGTAAAGTACCTCAGAGTTTAATCCCCAGTAACCCCTACCCCGATAAAAAGATTGCAAGCTGTTCAGGCACAATGGTGCACTCCTGTAATCTCAGCAAGTCGGGACATTGAGGCAGGAGAATTACAAGTTTGAGGCCAACCTCACTGACTTAGCAAGGCCTTGTCTCAGAAAAAAAGTGGGGGTGGTGGGGGTGGGAGTGGTTTGGTATAGCTCCATGGTAGAGCAACCTGAATTCCCACTACCACACCCACCCACCCACCCACAAATGTTAAGCAGGACACACACAAAATCACGTGTCCTTGTAGTTTTGTCTTTTCTACTATGTTGTTGCAGGGATGGAGATAGGCAGATGGCTTCATGGACTGCCAACTTCTAGGAAACCACAGGGCTATAGCTAAGAATATTTTTCATATTTTCTTTACAAAGTTTGCAGACTTGAAACTTTAAGCCCTTTAAGTTCATTAACAAAACTTGATACCAAGATCATGAAGTTTAACTAGCCCTAATCTAGGTAAGAATTTACTTTTTGGAGTGAGAGAAATATTAAAGCCTTAGAAATTTTATTTGTGCCTGGCTATTCTGCTTCTTCCTTCACAGAAATTGGTCACACTGACATTGTTTTTTGACATTGTAATTTGATCTATCAGCTTTCTTTAGTATAGTCAAGGGACAGAGCTGGCCTATAATCCTGGCACTTGGGAGGCTGCTCAGGCACCAGCAGGGAAGCAGCTTGGGAAGAAATCAGTGGAGGGTCCTGGGAGGGAGGTCACAACCACACTGATCCCAAGCTCTGCTAGCTACAGCATAGGACAGGCCATTCTAGGAGAAAGGCTTGGAAAAGGTAAGTGGCTGGGAGTGAGAGCACAGCAACAAAAGAGAACTGTTTGAGTCTTCTTTCTTGAAAGAAATCTGAAGTACATAAGGCAGAATAGTGAGGTTTTGCCACAGGTCAGTGGTGTGTTTATGGTAACTGTTTTTCTCCATAGATTTGAAACTATCCATGACAATGAAATTATCCATTAACGAAAGAAAAAGAATATATCTGGGTGTCTGAAACTCTTCCAACTTGATTGTCACATAGTGACACATTTAGAGAAGTAAAGGCAAAGATGTCGATTACCTCAGTAGCAGAAAACCTGGAATGGCACACTTCATGCCACTCAGTAAAGGTTTTTGAGCAGAAAGTGACATCTTTACACAGCTCCAAGGGTGCCCAGTTCTTCAGGCTGTTCAATATTTAAACCTGTTTTCAGGTTTCATTTCACATGTACACTCTAAAATGGCACTGACAAGTTTCCAGGACAGGAAAGGGTTCGAAGTGATGTAAATGTGCTGCTTTTGTGGTGACTGCCACACAACAGCTATGCCTGTCAGGCAGCCTGGGAATGGGTCAGGCTGAGACACGCATTGACCTGGAGGAGTACCTGATACGGAGAGAAGTAGATAGCTCCCCAATGGGGTACAGAGGGGTCTAAAGACCAATACATATGAGAATAGTCACATTTGGCAAGTGAAATGAGAAATTTTCAGAAAGGTAAAGAGTGAAAGATCAAAGCTGCAGAGAGGTCGAGGAAAATGGAACTTGAGATGGGTCCACAGGATCAGAAGAATTGAGGTCACAGATTCAGGAGAAGAGGGGAAACAACTATGGAGTTTAAGGCAAGGAAGCAGGAAGTTTGAAGATGAAATAGATAGCAAGATTCCTAGAGGACCCCACATGAGCAGATAAAGGCTTCTGAAACAGGGCAGCTCTGACAGCTGGGATAGAAGAGGAAGGGGATAGCGGGGAGTACAAAACACAGGCTGGTGAGAGGAGTGAGTTTCAGAAATAAAGTGGGACACCTCTTATTCCTGTGAGGACAAAGAAAAGGTGGGAGGGCTAGATAATAAAGGCACAGCAGGAAGCAGGGATGCACTCAGGTCTGATGGCCATGAGTCCTCAGGTCACCAGGAAGATAAAATGATCACCAATTAACAATGGATTCCTTTTGTAACTGGGACCAGAGAAGATATGCACAAAAATAAGGCTAATGTTAAACTGCTGAGGCATAATGAATATGAGAGCTATAGAAATATATTCTGCACTGAGATATCTGTGGTTTGCAGATGCTGTTAAGCGATTCCTATGTCAAATTTTAGTATGTTCTCATAATAGAACTTTATCTGGTTGAAATGACTGCCTCTTTTTTGGAATACCTGTTCACTTGGATATGCAGATACTGTGCTACATAAATTAAATATTAATTTGAGATCTAAGTAAATTATACTAGATTTATTTCTGCTTTATCTAAAGAAAAGCTCCAAACAATACCCTACAGAGACTACAGAAAATGAGGAAACAAACAGAGGAAAATAACTGTTCAATAAATACGCACAATGCTCCTGTTTGTTTTATGCCTGACACAGTTAAGACTTAAGGACTACAAATAAGAACTATATCTTCAAGCTCTAATAAAAACTACTGCAGTCTCTTACAAATATATCTCAAAGGCCCACACATTTTGAGAAAGCTGACACATGGATCCTCTGCAGATGAGCAAGTTGTATTAAAACTGGGAGGATACCAGTGCCTGCCATTTGTTAAGAGCAGGTACACTTTCACCAATTGAATTTTTCTTCTTTTTAATTGAGTTTTATGTATCTAGACTTTTCAAATGTGAAAGTTCTCAAACACACAGAGGTGAAAAGAAAAAGTCAATGATCATGAGTAAGACCACTGGAACTATAGCTTTCTTTCACATATTTTCCTTTCAATAAAATTTCAGCTCCATTAGTATACAAGCTGTCTTAATTATGGGAGAGAAAGGGATTCTAAATCCTAAGGGCAAGCCAATTGGCACTCTACATGATAAACTGGAGGTTGGCAAGTACAACTGTCTCTTTTTTTAGGTCTGAGAAAAATTGAGGAACTAAGCAACTTAAGACTTTTAAGTGACTTAAATTCTTTTGACTCCAGTTTAAACTATGTACCTTCTTACCTTTAATTTTCTGCTTGTATTCTTCTGGTCGGTGGAGGTACATGGCTGCAGCATCACCATTGAGAGGATCTATTGGGTTAGGATAGGCCAACAACTGGGGCAGGAAGGATTCAAATATATTGGTAAGATCTGAAACAGACAAACAAACAAGCACTTCATGCATGGGAACAGGAACATGCAAGTTCACCTAAACCAGAATTCAGCAGTAAAACCTGCTTAACTTCTTAGATTAAAAAAAAAAGTTGTTTTTTTTTGTTTGTGTTTTTTTACTTTATCTGCTATTATTTTTGTTTATTTTTATGTGGTGCTGAGGAACCTGTGCCTCACATGTACCACTGAGCCACAACCCCAGCCCCTTAGTTTTTTAAAACTACACGAGGATGACTTTCCATAAAAGTGTGCACCACTATATGTGACCTATATTACATATGCATTTCAATGACAACAACTTTTAAATTTGAATTAATTTTTTTTGCAGTGGGTGGTAGGAATCAAGCCCAAGGTTTCATGCATGGCAGGCAAGTGCTCTGCCACTGAGCCCTTTCTCCCCAGCCCTTAGATTTTGAGGCAGGGTCTCATTAAGTTGCCCAGGCTGACTTTGTCCTTGAGATCCTCTTGCCTCAGCCTTCTGAATCATTGGGATATGCCACCATGCCCAATTTCATTTTAACTTGAAGAACCAGATTCAGATATACCTGATATGTGCTTTGAAAGGCAATTCTCCTTAAAATATAAATAATATATTTAATTTTGTGGTACTGGGATGGAACTCAGGGCCTCAGCAAGCACTATTCACTGAGCCATATCCCCAGCCCCAATTTCCCAATTCCAAGTTACTCTATTTTCCAAAATGAAAACTTAGAAATACTGCACATATTATTAAAACGTGTGCCAATACGCTAAGGTACCCTATATTCTTACAAAATGAATAGTTTCTTAAAATAGCCATCTTTACAACTTTTAAAGTCCTCTAAAAAGTATTCAAGTACCAGATCTTATAAGAACTGAACAAAATTGTATAGGACTTGATATTTTAATTCTCACTTTTTTTTTTTTTTTGTTACTAAGGATTGAACCCAGGGGCATTTTATCTCAGAGCTACATTTCCAGCTCTTTTTTTAGAGAAGGTTCTCACTAAGTTGTTTAGGGCCTCACTAAATTGCTGGGACTGGCCTCAAACTTGTGATCCTCCTGCCTCAGCATCTCAAGCCCCTGGGATTACAGGTATGCGCAATTGTGTCCATCTCTAATGATTTTTATTTTTACAATGAACCTTCTATGCAGTGTTACATGTGAATGCGCTGCCAAGTCATATCACTTGAGATTCGTGGTTTTTTTAACCTCAGGTTTTGCTCCCCAGGGGAATCTGGCAATGATGGGAGACATTTTTGGTATTATAACTAGAGGCTGCAACTGGCATCTAGTGGGTAGAGTCCAGGGATGCTGTTGTAGCATCCCACAATGCACAGGATAGCCCCCCTCCACAACAAACAATTTTCTGGACCAGAACTACAGTGTTGAGGCTGAAGAAACTGGCTATTGAGAAGAGGTGTGCAAAGCTTTTTGCAAAACATCAGTAAATACCTTAGGCTTTGTGGGCCCACTTAGTCTGTATTCAACAAACAGCTCTGCTACTGTAGCACAAAAGCAGCCAAAGATAACAGCTAAACAAATGGGTGTGGTTGTATGCCAGTAAAACTTTATATACAAAAATGGGTAGATTGTTTGCCAGACTCTGCTCTAGAAAACTCTCAACTTAAAGAGGTGGCTCTTCCTTACCACTGTAAGGTTAAGAAACTGAGCAGTTAGAATACTCTGGAGCTGCATTATTCAGCAGGACTTTCTGCAGTGATGAAAATTTTCTCTACCTGTACTGTCCAAAACAGTAACCACCAGTCACATGCTAGAATGACTATGGGAATAAATTTTTCATTGTATTTAAATCTAATTTGAATTTAAATGACCACTAATGGCTAGAAGATGCTGGATTGGGAGGCACCAGTCTGAGAATGATGTACATAGCTCCTTAACAGCTAGATACTGAAACCAAACAACTTTTTTTTTTTTTGGATACCAGGATTGAACCCAAAGGCACATAACAACTGAGCCACATCCCCAGCCCTTTTAAAAAAATATTTTGAGAAAGGTCTTGCTAAATTGCTTAGGGTCTCACTAAGGGCTGGCTTTGACCTTTAAATCCTCCAGTCTCAGCCTCTGAGATTATAGGCCTGTACCACTGTGCTCAGCCTTTGTTTTCCCTCTCTTAATCCTTGGGTTGGTGGGTGAGTTTTTAAGGTAATGACAGAAAATGCCAAAGAGCAAGCAAACTAAAAAGATTCACAAACTCTCCATTTTACACATAAAAAAACCCAGGTACACAGAGGTTAAGTAATTTGCCAAAAAGATTGGATTTCAAACCTGGGCATATCCACTATGCTACCTCTGTTAATGGATTAAAAAAAAAGGAGAGGGGGAATGTTTCAATTTTCATGATAGCACAAGCTCCCCATATCTCTGCAGCAAAACTGTACAACTTCTTGGGCAGGGGAGCCAAAGCCCACGGCTTAGAGACAAATCCACCCCTTTCTACAAGTGCTAGTCCAGCAGGACAAGCTCTAAGAAGACCATGTTTGGGCGTTTCTATGGTCCTTTCTAAGAAGCAATATGCTTGTTTTTAAGAGGAAGTGACCCACACTAGTGACAGAGCTAGAGGCTTCTGTCACTCAGAAGGATTAGCTGCTGACTACACCTACCAAACAACAGAAATCCTTACCAAACAAAGTATAGGTTCTGTTCTCTGTAAGTAATACCGAGAAGTGCTTCAGGGCTATAGAAATGCTGCAAACAATATACTATATAACCAGAGGTTTCCTGTATCACAAAAAGAGATTTTATACCCTTTCCTACTACCTTTAAGTTTTTACAAGCTACCAATAAGTGGCTTTGCCTATGTGTTTGTTCCAAACAAGTAAAAGAGCCCTTAATTATTGGTTCTTGCTTCCTGTGTCAACACACTTTTGATCCATTTTTACAGCTGCACTGAGTCACATCTACAACGAAGAGCAGAAAAGGAAAGTCCATACCTTGGCTCTGGGTGAAGATGATAGCTTCTGCAGGCCATCTTAAGATGTTCTGGTCCTGACCACTTTAAAGCAGTGTGGCATTCCTCAAAGTGGCTAATAAGGGTGCTAAGAAGCCACAGTTTTCCCAAAAAGGAACATCTCTCAGATGTGCAGATAATCTGCATTCAAGCTAAAGATGCTGCAATGGCACAGTGGCACACACCTAAAATGCCAGCAAATTGGGAGACTGATGGTAAATTCTAGGCCAGCCTCGGCAAGACCCTGTCTCTTTCTCTTGTGTGGAGTACTAGAGATCGAACCCAGGGATCTGTACATGCTAGGCAATTGCTCTACTCCTGTAGCTACATCCCCAGCTTATGACACCCTGTCCCAAAATAAAAAATAAAAAAAGAGCTTGAGATAAAGCTCAGTATACCCAATCTAGTGATTATAGTCAGCTGGCTCCATTTCTGGCTGCCCTATTTTGTACAAACTGTCCCAAGATCCCTGAGAAGCACAGTCTATGATGAGCCCTAGACTAAATCAGCAGGTATTGAAGTGTGGTTCTATAGTATTCATGTAATATTCTTACCCCAGTTAAGGAATAAAAACTATATATTCATATTATTTTTTTTAAACACTCAAATCATGATTTCTCATCAAAAGCAGCATCATTTACCTCACTCAATCTACAGCAGTGGTCCCTAGGTGAGTCTAGATCTTAGCTATGAGTTTATCAAAATCACCCACAAAGCTCTTCATACCTACCTCAGGGCTTCCAACTAGGACTGGCTGGCCTTGCATGCACATGATACAAATATCTGAGCACAAATGAGCAGCCAGGGTCACTAGTCTATGCAGATCCTACCCCTAAAGACCAAACTGGAAAGGTGTGGCTATTTGTTTGCAGGTTCTTTGGCTTAAGAAAACACAGGTTTGTCAGCTGAGCTGAAGAGGCTATGGCTGAGCAGTCTTTCCTGACCTCTTCTCTCTTTCTGCATACTGCAATCATCACCACCCTCTTCAGGTGGAGGTATGCCAAACCACAGGCAGGAAAAGGTGGATCCATTAAAGCAGCATTAAAAGGCTGATTTAGAGAATGGTAGGACACACATTGCTTAACACACTGTGGAGAGCAAGCAGATTCCATTAGGATGGAGTTTCCAGCAAAATGCAGGTTGGTTTCTCAGTGGTGAACAATGAATGAAAACCTAAAGTCTAATCTTGGGCCTTTCCTGACTTACTCTTTGACCTTGGGCAGGTCTCTTCCTCTCTGCATCTCAACTTCTGCAAAAAGAGAAGTATAACACTGCTGTTCCTTACCAGGAAGTATTACACATTGCTAAAAATGACTATAACATCTGCCACAAACTACACTAAGGAGCTACACTAAAATATTAATACAAATGTAACATCTCTTAAGAGTAGAAATTTCAGCTACTGTAACCCTTAAGGATTAAATGTTAATTAAAATGAGTCACATAGAAAAACAAAATCATACTAATTCTTAAAGTAAAGCCACCCTACCCCAGGTGATTCACAATAAGATGGCCTATCGTCTTAAGTGGAAAACACAGGAGGAACAAATAACACATCCATGTCTTATTCTTGGCTATTTATGATCCAGTGACCTTAAGTTATTTCTTCGTCCTCTATTTCCTTTGAACATCAAAATGGAAAATTTGGTAAAGTATGCTATTTTCTTGAGGTTATATTCCTATGGATGTTAAAGCAGGACACAGTCTGCCCACCAGGAAAGCAGGCCCCACTTAGCAAGCAGGCGGTCATCTTGGGGACTTTTATTTGCAGGATCTTCACTTGTTATATAATAATAATAATAATAATAATAACATATACATATATATATATATATATATATATATATATTTTTTTTTTTTTAAGTTACCAGGGATTGAACCTAGGGATACGTAACCACTGAGCCACGTCCACAGTCCTTTTTGTTTTATTTTGAGACAGGGTCTCATTAAGTTGCTTAGGGCCTCACCAAGTTGAGACTGACTTTGAACTTGTGAGCCTCCTGCCTCAGCCTCCTGAGCTGCTGGGATTATAGGCATGTGCCACCGTGCCTGTTTTTTCAGATTTAACACTTAAAAAAAAAAAAAAAAGCTGTGACTCAGATAATACCACTATCATATAATATAGTCACAACCAGGTGTCAAGAAAAATCAAAGCCATTCCTACTTTCTCAAAAGCCACCTAACTCACTCCTCTTTCTACTTCTACTCCCTGTTCTGGATGTCCATGTGCTGCTCCTTTTTACAAACAAAAAAGCAACTTATTTGAAAAGATAGCAGTTCCTGTACAGCAGTGTGAATTCTGAGGTATTTTTAAAAATTAGTTTTGTACTCTCTCACTATGAGAAATCTATTCTTAAATTTTTATTTTACTTATTTTTGGGGAGAGGAATAATCAAGTCATATACTTCTGAAACCCATTCCCTCCTCTTAATAAAAAAAGTGTAGGTTTACTGCAACACCCTCGCCCCTGGGTGCCAAATCTTCAGAGGAAATGTAGTCAGGCTTTCTTCTTATACAACACTCAGTTTCCTGACTTGCCACGAGCTCTAACAAAACATCTCTAGTTCCTCTTCTTCCCAGCCTGTCTAGTCAAGCCCCATCCATATTCCAGCCCTGGATCAAGGCAGCCATCTTCTAGATAGCCTTCAGGGCTCCATACTCTTCCTTTTGTAATCAGGAAAAAAAACTTTCCTTAAATCGGTCAGGTAGGGGCTGGGGTTGTCGCTCAGCGTTAGAGTGCTTGCCTAGCAAGTGCAAGGTGCTGGGTTCAATCCTTAGCACCACATAAAAATAAATAAAGGTATTTTGTCCAACTAAAAAATACTAAAACAAAAAACAAAAAACAACCAATCAGGTAATTTCTCACTAAGGGCAAGTTGCTCTGGTCCAAAACTCTTCTTACTTCAGAAGCATGCTATCAAACAAACAGAATTCTCTGTCCCTCTTCCCTCTGGTGGAAGACTTCTTGCTGCCCAAGAGGAAAACCAAGGGAAGTCTGTTCTGTAATTTAGTGAAGAGAAGGGTTGAAAGGAGGGGAAGAAAATAAAAAATCCTGTTCACAGAAAGGGAAAAGATGCACAAAAATCACAACAGGTCAATTCTCATGGTCTAGAACTGATGATTCCCTCTGTGATTTACACAGAATTTTTCCCCCTGGGTCTAGCCAGTAGAGTTGAACTAAATAAGCTGTGGTCACCTGGGAGTTTCAATCATGTTATTCATATCCTCAATACTAGGGAAAATCAGCTGCCAAATCCCCTAGGCTGACTTTTGCTCATCTTCTAAGAATCTGTTGAATTCTTCATCATCAATCGCAGAGCAAGTCATAAACTGATAAATGGTGAGAACAAAGCCAACCATAAAAATGTCATTTCTTTCTTTAGACAAGTTTTTATTGGCAGGGGGTGGAGAGGCGTGTATCTACTGTATGTATAAAAACCAGGTAGCTAAATTTTCAGTGGTAAGATTGAGGGCTGGGGATGTAGCTCAGGGGTCTAGTGCCGGCTTAGCCTACCTTTTCTTCCCCCTAACAAAGGAAAGGGAAAGTTTGGAATTAGGATAATAAGATTTCCAGAATATGTAATAATTTTGGGTTAATTAACACATCTTCATCTTTTGCTCTTTTTCCAGTTCCTAAGAAGTTGCAATAATAATATATTTGAGTTTTTACTTTCTTACTTTCATCCATAAACATTGAAAAAAACTAAAATTCTTATAATCCTAGTGACTAAGGAAGCTAAGGCAAGAGAATCGAGTTGGAGGCCAGCCTCTAACTTAGTGAGACCCTGCATCAAAAAATAGAAAGGAGCCAGGCACAGTGGCACATGCATATAATCCCAGTGGCTCAGGAGGCTGAGGCAAGAGGATTGCAAGTTCAAAGTTAGCCTCAGCAACTTAGCGAGGCCCTAAGCAACTCAGCAAGACCCTATTTCTACGTAAAATATTAAAAGGGATGTGGATGTGCCTTAGTAGTTAAGTGCCCGTGAGTTAAATCTCTAGTACTAAAAAAAAAAAAAAAAGAAAGAAAGAAAGGGCTGGTGGGGATGTACCCGAGGTCCCTGGGTTCAATAACAAAAAAAAAAAAAAAAAAGAGTACAAAACCTATGTACCTCATCAACCAGAGACTCCTGCATTGTCCACATTTAAGCATTTGTTACGTATAGGGGAAAAAATATCTTGGTAAGCAGATGGCCAACACCCCTTGACGTTTTGAAACTTCAAAAAGCTAATCAGGAATACCCTCAGGTAGGCTGACTTCAAAAGAGAAAAAGTTTTAAGATTTAGAGTAAGATTCTCTAAAATGATTATTTTAGAGAAATTAAATTATCAAGTGCCCACTTCTCTACTGTTCCAAGGGCACACAAGATGCAAGCTGGAACAGCCTACCCATAAAAATTTCCTGTGGTGGGTGCCATAGAACAGGCCCTATTGGCCACAATTCATCACATCAGATTCAGTTTGCTAAATGCTAACAAGCAACAAATACAATGGTACATACCACCACCAATTTGCTAAAAGGCAAATTAAAGAATGTACATAATATGGGGTTGGGGGCTGTAGCTCAGTGGTAGAGCACTTGCCTGGTGAGGTACTGAGTTTAATTCTCAGCGTCACAAATAAATAAATAAATGTCCACCAACAACTTAAAAAAATTTAAAAATATACATTACTACTGAACTGAGAGGGTCTTACGTGTGGATAAAATATACAAAAGGTATGAACCCGTAATCCATGCTAGTTCACGGATCTTTCTTTTTAAAGGTCTCAATGCAGGCAAAAACCAAAATAAATCGTAACACCTCCCTCCTCACAACTCTTCTGCTATTAGCAGGGATTAAGAATTAGTTCCGGTCTGGGGCTGGGGCTCAGTGATACAGCACTTGCCTAGCATGTGTGAGGCACTGGGTTCGATCCTCAGCATCCATGTGAAACAAATAAAGGCATTGTGAAAAAAAATTCTTAAAAAAAAAAAATTCATTAAAAACTTTTTAAAGTGAATTTTTTGCCATATATGCAATATATTTAACATCACTTTGTGGTAGCATTTTGCCTTTTAAGTATTCTAAGATTAGAAACAGGTAGTTCTGTTATGTGTGGGAAAGGGCCACGTCAAAGATGCAGTATACTAAAACCTAGACAAGAGCAGCTATGTCCTCTGAAGTACCGGGTCACCAACATGAGGTGTGTAGTTATGTAACATGGATGATTTTAAAGAAGTCCAAACCCAGTTACAAAATCATTTCCCATTCATTGCCTAAAAGTAACATCCCCACCCAATGTATTTAAATTGCATAGTCTACAGAAGAAAACGAACATTCTTACGTAGATCAGAATGAAGAAAACAGATCTTGTTCATGGAAACCACTGTTCATTGCCTTGTCAATCTCAAAACATTTCTCACCTTACTGAGGTATTTCTTAGAGGTCATTCTAGTTCAAACCTTATGTGACCTTGCTTACCTTAAGAGACTGCAAGCCAAAATACATTAATAGGATTTGTTATTAACCTTTCTGAAATAAGAGCAGTTAATGTGTAATTAGCTAGCTAGGTATTCTTGCAGTTACACTAAAACTCCTTATTAAAGCTTTAATTGCTAGGCAATAATATAGTTGTTAATGCCAAAAAAGAGTAACAAGAGATAATGTCATGCAATCATAAACCAAATGTTCATGCACGGGGGAGACTTTACCCACACATTGTAATCACAAGCAAAGTAAGAGAAAATAAATCAAGGTTACTTGTCTATATAATCAAGAATGAAACTTGAGCTCCAAGAACTACAGCACCGAAGAAAGCAGAACACAGCTGTGGCTATCTTTCAGAACCATCATGTTCCATGATCCACAAAGCCTGGACTACTCCATGATTATAATGCTGATCACTACCAAATGTGGTATGTTTTCCTTCCTTTTTGTTTTTGTTTTTTTGAATGGTACTAGGGACTTAGGGGCACTCCACTGCTGAGCTATTGCCCTGGTCCTTTTTATTTCAGACACAGTATCACTAAGTTGCCCAGGCTCGCCCTGAACTTGATATCCTCCTGCTTCAGCCTCCCAAGTCACTGGGATTAAAGGTGTGCACCATCACACCAGGCTGAATTTGGTATTTCTACTAAATTTCCACTAAGTGTTCAACACACAAACTCCATTTTCCTGGAATAACTAGCTGAATTCCTGAACCACATATTTATACCACCTCTGAAGATTTCCAAGCAAATAAAGGAGGATGGTCAAGGAGCTAACTTGTACTGCTAAACTCAACAAATCCAAAACTTAGCATATTCATATTTCTTCTTTATTTACGATAGGTGACATTACTCCTAAGTACTGAAAATAAACAGCTCTACCTGGCCTCTATCTACAACACTCAGAATTGACATCCAGCCACTTCAAAGGCAGGATGATGTCTGTGATTCCAACATGCATGGATCAAAAATACTGAATACTGGAGTTCTGAAATCTGTTCAAAAGAGTAGCTCTTGGCCAATCAATCATCCATGAGCACAAAGATTTCTTTATCAGTGTGATGACACTATAGTGTCTGGAAACAACATATACTAAATGCAATATAAACCAGTAATTTAAAAAAATCATTACCTTGAATCAAAATTTGAATTATTGGAAGATGTACAGGCTACTTGGCTGAAAAGGTGAGTAGGATGACTACTAAATCTGTTTTAAGTTTTTCCTAATCACCTGGTAAAAATTACTTTGCTTCTCTTGCCTAATCTCCAAGTTCCTGACACATTCCTTCTGTGGTAGTCAACTTCATTTGTCTATTACTAATGTCCTAGATTACTAATGGAAGTAATATCCTACATGTTAATTTTTCTCCTCAGCAAAGATACAGGGAGTGTAGTGTTTACTGGCTAGCAAGCCTAAACTTAAGAATTTTATAAGAAAATAGTCTTTCCACTTTATTTATAGAATCCACAATATAAGTAATTTACCAGTCAAATGGGGATGATCACAATAAAGGCTGGAGAGAGAAACGTTAAGTGCAAGTGTCAGCGTGCATAAGATCACACTGCACTGCAGTGACGGTGCTGCAGCCCCAGGAACACAGCTAAGGATAAAACATGTTTTGGAGAAAACCAGAAAATGACAAAAAAACGGGGGGGGGGGGTTTAAAAAGCAACCCATGGCTTAACACTCTTTCCATCAGTTCTTAAAAATCACATTTGTTTTTGAAACTGAAATCAAGATTCCCTTGGCTGCATTTTAAGTTTTCTCTTGCTTTTATCACAGCTGTCTGCAAGAACAGAAAGGATGGTAAGAAAAGATGCTATCATGCAAGAAGCCAAAATAAATGAATTTTGTCACCTGCTACTTTCCTTTTAAAGTCACAAGAGTAGCAATAGATAACTTCAAACTGATGACAAGCACCTTTATAGAATTAACTGTATTACCCACTATAATCAGTTCTCTTGCAAAGTTAAATAAAATTAAAAATTACTGGGTAATTAAACTATGATTATGCCAATTTTGAACTTCTGAATGAACTAGCTGCACATTCACTTGGCAAAGAGAAAACAGGATGCTAACAGGCAATGTGTCAGATGGGCTTCCAGAAGTCAATTTTCTTTGGGGAGACAGGGAGGATTAAATTTACCATAAAGATGAACACTTTTTAAAATCAGGCTACGGTAAGTATAAATCTAAAATTTATACTACACATATGTATACCCATTGCACAGTACATGCCTGGAGCAAAGTGAACTGCAGGAAATTTCACAATCAACTCCCAGCTACTCACCATATTATATAGTAGGGGTAGGTGCTGAAACAAGTTTCAGGTGCCATACTAAGCCTTTTGCTTTTCAGTTGAAAAATTATGCTAACATGCCAACTTTCTCCTGTTATTATTAGTTTTTTTTTTTTTTTTGGTCATTTGAACTACGATTCTCTCAAAAATCAATGTAGGAAATGAGTGATTCAGAACTCGCCAATTGTGTTCTAACCCCAATGCCAGAGGGTTTAGCAGTTTGTAATAAAAACAATTCTAATCAAGATCAGGAAAGTCTTTAAACAAACAAACAACAACAAAAAAAACACCTTCAAGGTCATTTGAACCAACTCTTTTCACCAGTACTGTGTGTTATTGAGATTGAGCCCAGGGCCCACCTCTAAACTACATTGTCCCCCATTTTTATGTTTTATTTTGAGTCACTAAGTTGCCCAAGTTAGCCTCAAATTTACAATCCTCCTACCTCAGCTGAGATTTCAGGCCTGCACCATGGTACTTAGCTTATACCAGTACTTCTATATATATTATACTAGCCTGCTTCTAAAATGTCTCATGGAAGAAATGCTGAATTTTCTTGAGAAACTGTTGGTATTGAGCAAAATATCAGAACAGTTTTCCCATGCTGAGTATATTTTTGATCAAACTCTGAAAGGTCTTGCTAAGTTGATGAGGCTGGCCTCAAACTTGCAATCCTCGTGCCTCCCGAGTTGCTAGGATTACAGGTATAGCCACCATACCTGACCTGTGGTTTAACTCCTTTTGCTTATTAAATGCTTTGCAAGCAAATATAAGTATTTATCATTTTATAAATGTGATAAAGCCTTAGTCATGTTGGCTTCTGCTTTCAAATATGTTCTGACACTCACACAGCTGATAGAAATGTGAAGATGATACAGCAACTTTGGAAAACAGACTGTCATTTCCTTAAAATGGGAAAATACAGAGTTACCATATCATCTATCAAACTCACTCCTAGGTACATACCCAAAGAAATAAAAACCTATGTCCATGTTGAGATTTGTGCACAAATATTAACCAAGGGATTACTTATAATAGCCCAAAGTGGAAATAATCTAAATGCCCATCATCTGATAAGCACATAAACAAAATGTGGTAACAATAGAATATTATTCGGCCATAAAAAGGAAATTATGATACATGCTATGTCAGGGATGGGCCTTGAAAACATTATGCCAAATGAAAAGAATAAGTCACAAAAGAACACATATTATATAATTCCATTGATAAGTAATGTCCAGGACAGATAAATCTATAGAAATAAAAAGTAGATTAGTGGTTGCCTAGAGATGGGGGGGATGTTGGGGGTGGGAATAACGAAAGACATGACTTTCCCTCATTCCCTATGCAATACCAGGGGCACTTTATCACTGAGCTTCATCCTCAGCCCTTTTGATTTTGAGACAGTCTCACTAAATTGCCAAGGCTGGTCTCAAACATGTAATCTGCCTGCCTTAGTCTCCCAAGAACTGGGATTACAGGTGTGTGTCACCATTCCCCACGAGTTTCTTTTAAAGAAAATGTTCTGAATTGTCTGGTGATGGTTGTTCATAACTGAATATACAAACTATTGAATTACACATTTTCAGTGGACAAGTTGTGTTTGTTAATTACAATAAAACAGTTACTAAAAAAATTGTTCTGAGACATGAGGTGTTTGAGAATCAGCAAACCTCTTCTAGAAAAAAGGTTTTGATTAAACTAAAACCACTGTAATTGAAACCAGCTTGCAGTATCTTGATGTGTATACATTTCTAAAATGTGAATGTAGTTTGAGGAAAACTACATCATTACATCAGATATTCCAGGCAGCCTGCCATGAGACTTTTTTTTTTTTTAACAACCCCCCACAAAAAAGTCTTAAAAGGAATCCGTTTAATCAACTTCAGAGTATATGTTCTCTCTTGTTGCTTCATCTTCTTAAGCCATCATCTCCCTAAAACACGCATGTTAAAACAGTACTTGGGCATGGTTAATTCATTCATTTAACAAATAGTCGAACCTGTCCTGTACACCAGGCATGGTTTTAGGTATGTGAATGTGTGTGTGTAGACAAGCAGCAAGACAAAGTCCTTACTCTTGTGGAGTATTTAACTCAATAGGACAGGAGAAACAATAAATGAGTTTTAAAAACTTATCTAAAGCAAGGTACCATATCATGGAGTGGTTAGGAAAGGAGGCTTCTCTGAGGAAGTGATGCTTGAAGTGAGAAAAGAAGGTACAAACCACACAAAGATCAGGGAAGAGAACTGCAAATAGAGGAAATAATTCCTGAATAGAGAATGGGGGGAGGGGTGTTAACTGTGAGCTGGTGACCAACCCTCCTCTGTGATTCTCATTCACTAACAAGCACAAAGATATCTGGGAGGACCAAGATGCCTTACCCACCTTAGACCATTAAAATGTCTCCTGACTCTTCAACTAAAGGAAGCTGTTTTTCGTCCTTTAGCAACTGACTCACTCACTCTTGCAAACCATAATGGACTGTGTGAAGAGTCCCAGGACTTTTAAGATAACACATGCACCTGACAACTTTTAAGGTAGGAAACAAGCTAGCAGCACAATAAATGAAGGTAAAATCAACAAATACAGAGTACAAAGTAAAAGTAGGCCAGAAAGAACCGTAAAATGTGAGGGTATCCAGGATGAGTGCCAACAGGAGAATCAGAGGAGTTTCATGGGGTGGAACCACCAGAGCAAGGAATGTCTAGCCTGAGAATTTGGACATATGGGTAGAACAAACAGATTCGCTTTTATCTCTAACTTCAAATATACTTAAAAAATATTTTCAGCTCCCCAACCTGGTCACAATCTCAAGGAAAAAAGGCTTGATACTTCTCCTATCTCTGTGATTTTCAGTTTAGTATTTTGCAGAGATGGGCCATTCATTTGTTCATTCACTGCAAGAGATAAGTTATTAATTTCAGCCCTAAAGAAAGGCTAAATAAATTTTGCTTCATAAAGAGCTTGTGGCCTTTGAAAGAAATGATTCCTGAATACCACTTACTACACCATTCATTTCATTTCAGAGGGACATTCCTAAGAGTTTTCCCAAAACTAAATCATATTACATATAAACAGGGATCTGCAATGTGCTTCTGAATATAATACACATATTTAAAAATTTCCACATGTACTTGTGCCTATATACATATGCCTTAAGTTCAGTATCTCAAAAATATTTTAAACTTGCACTGCTAAACTGAAGCTTTTTTTTTTTTTTCCCACTCAACACACTTTATCATCCAGTCCTTCAAAATCCCTTCCCGTCCCAACAAAGCATCTTAAACCAGAGAAGAAAAACCAACAACATTTTCTTAGGCAGCATCTCAACACCTCCAAAAGGTATTCCATGGCCAAACTCACCATAAAGAGCTGTCCAAGTTTGATTAATTACATCTAGACACACAGTTCCTGACCTGAAACAGATGGAAAGAATGGTATTTTTTAAAAAAATTAGAAAGTTAGTTGCATGTATCTGGCAACTAATTTTATTTATCATGAAAACACTTTTAATAGATCCTTAAATTTAAAAAATGGGGAAAGTATAATGAGGAGCAAAATATTTACAAGGTCATAGGTGTCTCCTTACAGACTGAAAAGGAAAAATAATTATAAGAAGCCAATAAACACCTGAGCCAGGTGGTTGGAATTAACATTGGAAACAAGGGGCAGATAGAGCTGTGATACCCTGATAAACACAAATTTTCCCTGTGTTTGATTAAGCGTGTGCATACCCTGAAACTAATACAGAAACGGACAAATCCAAATTGAGGGAGAACTTGTAAAATAAATTATCTATAGTCTAAATGAAAGTAATTTTAAAGAAATATGACAAATAAATGTAATATGTGGTTCTGGACTAAATCTTTTACTAAAAGGGGAAAAAATGCTAAAAAGTACATTACTACAATATAGCAATAAACTAGAGTATTACATTAAGTTCCTGAATCTGGAAACTACTTTGATTACTACATTTTGTTGTTAGGATGACTGATATGCTGAAATATTAAAGCACAAAGGGACACAATATATGTACCAAACCTACTCACACAAAGTTCAGAGAAATCTCACAGGTAAGCTTTATGAGGGCAAAATGGGATACTGTGAAAAGTAAAAACTGCAGTCCAAATGGTCATGCTTTCTAAATAGCACTGGAGAGGGACACAAAGGCTGCACTGGGACCACTTTAACATATCATTAACACCACAAGTAAAGAAAATGAAAATGAAGATTCAGAACTGAAACGAAACTAGTCATTCATGGTTGCTTTTCTCTCAAGAACTAAGAAATACATTCATGGGCTAAAAATGGCAAATCTGTATGCCAAAAACAGATCTCTGAGCTGTGTCTATATGATGAGAACTAAGATGTGAAATATTGCAAATGTTAGCTGGATATCAAGGGAAGTGAAGGATGCAGGCATGACAATGGAAAAAATTAACAATGTACAGCGAACCAGAACTCAGTGGTTTAGAAGAGCATATCCCTAGGACTGTACAGTTTAAATGACACTCATAGTCCACCTCCCCCATAAAATCCTAGATGATAAATACAGATTATTTCATGACCAGGAGAGAAAAAGGAACTCTAATCAAAAGCAGTTGCTACTAAAATGTAAACATTTTTAAATAGTTACTTACGCTTCATCAATGTTGGGATGGAAAATTTTATTCATGAATCCTGTAAAAAGAGATGTTAATTAGCAGCAAAAAGTATCCAGAGAACAATGAGTTTTAAAGTATGTCAGAAACAACTTCAATATGATAAGGAAAAAGGTGATAATACTCATAAACCAATACTTTCAACCTTAGATCATTGGCTATTGATAAGACTATATTCTGTTGGCTCCAATTAACTAAAATATATGAGAGTTCTAGTAACAAACAAACAACTTTCGGGAAGTAATGAAGCTTTATACAAAATAATTTTAAAAGCAAGTGCTTCCTAAGCTATGAAGGTACTTGCCCAAAGATTTTTTTTAATACTAAATGATTTACAACTAGTGTTATGATAAACATTAAGAAACTTCACTGACAACCCCCCACCACACACACACACAGTTTTATTGTTCAAGCTCTAAACTTTAGGTTCTGCACTTGAACTTCTCCTTCTGAGGCTCATTTACCATCATCATTAGGCTACACCTTGTACGGAACATGAATGAAGCTGTTGAAATGCTGTAGGAACACCACTTGCAAACCACAAAGGATTTCACAAGAAGTGACCAAAATATTTCCTTTAATTTTGTCTACTCATTTAAGGAAACCCATCTTGATTAAAATTGAGGCAACTAAGAAATTAGGCAAGGAGTTTTAAAAAATTCTTCAAGATGGCTGTATCTGTCAGGGATTTTTTTTCCCCTAAAAAACAAGTACAGATTTTAATGTACTGCTGTTTAAATTGCAAGGAGAAATTATTTTTTAACTTAGAATCAATGATTTAAGCAATATTTGTATATGCAAATGACAATACTCTAAAGCAGAGATCTACTGTCAAAGCTGTCATATTGTTATTTTTTCCACTTTATTTCCTTATTTAGGACTCTCTTATTCCATTCCAAACTTGCAGTAAATTCAAGTTCCTTAGTGCGGCAGTTTTTGCTATTGCTGTGCCCCAACCCCACCTTCCCTCACCTATCCCCACAGGTTCATTCCCTCATTAGAAACATAGCAGCAACACCTACATGACAGCAGTTGTGCTTTTTTAGGGTACAAAAATGAAACAATACACCATTCTCCAAAAGGTCACTAAAGAAGGACAAGAGCCAGGAAGAAATAAATGCAATGTGTATAAGGTATGGACACAGGGGGCATGTGGAAAGGGGAAGAGTCTTAAAGATGCAGAGAGGCAGCACCGCAAGTGCTGCAAGTGAGCTGCCATGGATATTATCTCCAAAAATCTTAGAAACTTTATTCGAATTAGCAATTGTGGGAAAAGAATACAAAACCTCCAATATTCCAGTCTTTGATTGCTCTAGCTACTCCAAGTACTAATCCTGCTTCAATTTCTGTTTTTATATTCTTTTGTACTCTCTGTACTGAAACAGTTTTATCTACTATAATGAAGAGTGTTTAAATTCTTTAGATGCCCCCCACCGGCCCCAAAACAAAAGCCAGGTTCAATATTAATTTTTCATTAAGGAAAATGAAGATGTTTCAAAGTCTAGACTTAAGATGTATGTATTTTATGAAGAGATCATAATAAGCTGATAGAAATGGTCATGCCTAAATATTAAAAAGCAGGGGGAAAAGTTCCAGATGGCCATAGTTATTCATAGCAGCATTGTTATAAAAGCCTAGAACCAAATTCAACCTCATGAACACGAGATGAGCTATAGAGTACCCATATACTTGGGAGTCCTATACAGCCAAACATAATCAACTAGACCAATATGCACTAACTTGGATAGAGATGAAGCTCAGTTAAAAGAAAAAACACATAACAATTATATAGTTACAGCATACTAAAATAAAGCAATAATTCTTATCGCCATGCTTTAAGTATGGAAAAACATATCAAAGTTGTAAAAGTATTTCATGTAGGGTACAGGGCCATGGTCATGGTGGGAATAGGGAACAGAAGAGGAAATAGCAATTAAAAATGATTTTATCTGTCACTATATTCCTTTTAAAAAGGGACAAAGTGCTTGTATATTATTTACTATTTTTTTAAATTTTTAATACAAGCATGCACATAGACAAGAAACAGGAAGCAAATATGAACAAAGATTAGCAGTGTCCAGTTCTTGATGGTGCAGGCCTTTTCTCCCCTGCATTTTCCATATCCTATCACTCCCTCTGTCACCCCTGTACCAGAAGTGGGATTGAGGAGATGTGAAAGGCCAGTGTCAACAGTAGTCATTTTTGAGAGACTCCCCCATGATTTCTCTCTTCTTTTGACTCTCCTAAATTTCTACAATGTGTAATGTCAATAGTTAAACAAAAATCACTTTCAGTCTGGGTGCAGCAGTCCAGGCCTGTAATGCCAGTGACTTGGGAGACTGAGGTGGGTACATCTCAAGTTCAAGGCCAGCAAGGGCAACTTAGTGTAACTATCTCAAAATAAAAAAGCCTGGGGATGTAGCTCAGTGGTAGAGTGCTTGCCTAGCATGAGTGCAGCCTTGGGGTTAATCTCTAGTACAAAAACAAACAAAAAACTCTTTAAACAACATCAAGTCTTCTAAAGTAATCTAATTATACATGAGTTAACCAGTGCTGAACCCTTTTAAGAGAAAGTTATCATGTTCACATCTTAATTTCTCTTGCTTAAAACAATTTTGGGGGAGGGGAATGGTACTGGGGATAAACCCAGGGGCCTTCTACTACTGAGTTACGGCTCTAGCCCTTTTCATTTTGAGACAAGGTTTTGCTAAATTGCCAAGGGCAGCCTCAAATTTTTGATCTTCCTGCTCAGTCTCTGGGATTACAAGTATATACCACAGCATTAATCAAAAAACCCTTGGGTTCTAAGGCATGTCATCTTCAAGATCAGTTACATAGGAATATGCTGTTATCCCTAATGCAAGGAAACTTTTTTTTTTTTGGGGGGGGGGATGGGCACGGTGAGGCCAGGGATGAAACCCAAGACCTCACTTGTACTAGGCACTACCACTGTTACTCCCCGAGCCCAAGAAACTTTCTGAGGATTGGGAAACAATGTTGGCCCACCATGTAGTCTAACTAAAGAGAATGGTTCTACTATGGGAAAAATATGTTCTTTTTTTTTTTTTTTGGTGGTGCTGGGGATTGAACCCAGGGCCTTGTGCATTCTAGGCAAGCACTCTACCAACTGAGCCATACCCTCAGCACCAAGTAATATATTCTTGGTACTTACTTAAAATCCTGCCTCTGTTAGAACCCTTAAAACTAATACCTAGTGGAGAGTATCTATGGCAAAAGTTCCTGATGCTGGCTATAGATGAGAATCACCTGCAGAAACAAAATAAGTGCTAGGTTATAAAGTGGCTAGTGTTGGGGCTGGGGTTGTGGCTCAGTGGTAGCGTGCTCACCTAGCATGCATGAGGCACTGGGTTCGATCCTCATCAGCACATATAAATAAAGACAATAAAGTCCATCAACAACTAAAAAAAAAAAATTAAAGTGGCTAGTGTTATAGGAAGGCTGGGATAGGAGTTGCAATTTTAAAAATGATGGTGAGGAAAGGCCTTCCCGAGAAGATGCCTTATTCTGAAGGAGGAGCAAGAGCACCAAGGGGAAGAACATTTACTCAGCCCAAATGCTCAAGTGCAAAGCATATCAGGAGTTTGCTTAATGCATTTGAAGGTCAGCAAAGGCATTAGTGACACTGAAACGGAATAAGGGATATAAGACCAGAAGTGGGTCACAGAGGTGATCAGCACACTGAGGGCTCTTTTACATTCTGAGGGAGACAAAGCCACTGAAGCTAGTGTCTGACATACTAATATAGTATCCATATCATTGAATTAAAAAAGAAAGGCTAGTTGGAGAACAGCTCAATCAACTCATAGCAGTTCAGTGTTGGGGAAAGAAGATGAGGAATGGCTGGTCTCACATAAAATGGAAAGGGAATCCTAGAAATGAATTAAGCTTCAACAGTTTGATGCCACAGGGCACCTTAAAGGTGTAAGTCAAGAAAACAGCTGTGGTAAAGAACTTTAAATGTTTATCAAAACTGTCTCTAAAAGATTAAAGTGCTTCCCTCATTGACCATGGCCTGGAGAATACATTTGGAATCAATATAGGTTCTACACTGTTTTCAATTAAATCTAGATTTGGCCTGGTTGAGTCTAGAAGTACATAGTAGACAGGCCCAAAAAGGACTTAGTAAACATGCTTTAGTAATAAGTGAATTGGGCCCTGTCCCTAGTGCCCTGCAAGACTAAAATACCATATGAGCTCTGGAACAGGGCAGAAGCAGACAGCAAAGAGCAAAGTACTACACAACAGTTCTAATCCCAGTTCTGCTCTCAACCATAGGCCCTGGGTCAGTCACTTTACTTCTGGGGTATGTTTCTTTATCTATAAAGAAAAATAGCTAGATTTCCAAAATTCCTACTCTTATTCTATTTCAAAAGGTCCTATCAGCACCAAAAATCTAGGAGTTAACTATAACTATAATGAACAGAGTTCTGAGACGAGAGGACTTAGGGAAATGTCCAATGCTAAAGACCTTAAAGAAAACTGATCTATAAGGCAGCATTTTTTAGTTATGAAAGTATTGTGGAGAATACAAAACAAAACTACCACAAAGAGCTCTAAAACCTACTGACAATTTCAAAGTAGGTGAAATCAGAGTTTGTAACCTTGCCTTTGAGAAGACACTGCTAGACCAATGCTATCAAAACACATTTTCTAAATTAAAATGACCTCTCCTTATTCCAAGCTTTTTTAATTGTTTAAAAGAATGTATCCAAAGTAAGTCCACGAAAAGGGACATGTCTCCTTTGCATTTGTTCTTGGACAAGCTGTGAGCAGTATTTCTGGCATTCATTTACATTCTGGACAACGATGCCAACAATGGAACTTCTGGACCAGGATGGGAGACTGGGAAAGAACAGGCTAGGAATTCAGAGAAGGAACATTCTCAGGACCCAGTGTTTGCCCTGGCATGTTCTCCTTCCTTTTGGCAAGGGTATCACCCCACTAATGAATATGTCTGCAAGAAGAAAATTTTCCCAACACTTGTTTCCATTCAACCAGGAACTATTTTGAAGATATTTTAAGAGAACATATTTTGAAAAAAAAAATTTATTTCTTGGAAACATGATAAAAGGAAGCGGCAAGTCTTTTTCCTTTTTTTTTTTTTAGTGCTGGGGATCAAACACAGAGCCTCAAATGTGTTAGGACAAGCATTCTACCTGAGCCCATCAAATAATTTTTAATCTATATGACTTGAGATTTTATTTACTACATTTTGTAATGATATATTTCAGTTATCTCCACCAGAGAAAATGAGAACTCCTTTAAATCTTCTGGATATTATTATCAGGCACTGCTCTAGCTACTTATTAAAAGGCGGGGGGCTAGGAATAAATATCTAGCTAGGAGAAGAAATCCAAACCATGCTTAATTGATGCAAAACTATCTTAACACACACACACACACACACACACACACACAAATTATTACAATAGAAAACTATTCTGTGCTTTTGCTTATTCCACTCCAATACTCAACTGCTCCAGAAGAGAAAGTAAACATCAAGAAGCCAAATCATGCTGAGAATTGGTTTTTATTTCAGCTTATTTATTTTTATGTATTTTTTAGTTATACATGGACACAATATCTTTATTTATTTTTATGTAGTGCTGAGAATCAAACCCAGTGCCTCACACGGATGAGGCAAGTGCTCTACCACTGAGCCACAACCCCAGCCCCTTATTTCAGCTTATTTCTATATCCAACCCAAACGAGCTCTGTACAAAGTTGTACACACCTGAGTAACTAACTTCTAATGTTGAGGTAAATGTGTGAATAAATGAGATGAAAATTAATCTTTTAATTTTCTGCTTTAATTTCCTTTATTTGAGGAGGGGATATTAATTATCAAATTTGTGGGTGATGAAATATCAATTATCTATCCAGAAACTTCACTCAGAATTACCTTGACGATAATGAGAAGTTAGCGTGTTTCCTTTGTCACTTGTCTAAGTCTACCCTAGTGGAAGCTGATGAAAAGTGCCAAAGGCAAAAATGAGCTCCCTTCCCAGGAATACAATGGACCTATACTAAGATGGTTAAAGCAGCTGTGGCCTGATGTAACAATGGTAAGTTTATGATTACTGTGTGAAAACATTTAAGTCATTCTGATATTTCTACCTTTAGGACAAATGCCCACATAAGGTAGACTATTCACAACCAAAATGACTTAATTCCATTTAACTAGGTATGACTGTCTAAAACATGTTCAGGGGCTAGGGTATAATTGAGTGGTAGAGCATGTACTTATTAAGCACGAGATCTCTGTGTTCAATCCCCAACACCAAAAAGAAAAGAATCTATATATACTTATTAAAGATCAGACCTTGGCCTGGGGACATAGCTCAGTTGGTAGAGTGTTTGCCTCACATGCACAAGGCTCTGGGTTCAATCCCCAGCAACACACACACACAAAAAGATCAGACCTTATCTTCCCATGTAATATCTCAGACAAAAATTTTTAAAGGCTAGTAACTTGGATCTCAGTTCCTAACATGGAGATGACCTGAGTCAGAATACTGCAGCTGATTCAAAGGGAAGTGATGCTGCCAGTCTCATCTGTGACAGCCAGAGGCTGTGTCTATTAGTGTGCATTAGTGCACACTCTAACAAATTTTTCATCTTACCTCAGAGAGCCAGGCCCAGCCTGCACCCGGGCAGAAGTCTCTTCAGAGAGGTGGGCCTTTCCTACTCAGGAGAGATGGACCTGGGCTGGTCTCTTCTTGGGTGAGGAACCAAGCAAGGAGCTCACTCAATGCCCTGTGTCATGGGAACTTCTGAACTGATCCTGTGTGTGTTCAGGAGAGCTAAACTCAACAAGGGGTCCTCTTTTCTGTTTCTTCCTTTCTCTCTGATAATATGGAATCTGAGGAATGGGCTGGATGGATAAGAAAAGTTCATTTATATCTAAGAAAAGGTGAAGAGTTATCCTTCAACAGCATAATCCTTCTACTGACCTAGCAGATCATCACAACCTTAGCTGTTTCATTTTTGGAAGACTGTAACCTCTTTCCCATTTCCAGAGTTTATCTTTTAGTCTCTTGGTCTTTTGTATAACCATACTGTTGGAATCCAGCAGCAGTTTCATGGCCAGAGGCAGGACAATATAGAACACATTGGACTTGAAATCACAAGACCCAATTTCAAGTCTCTACCACTCACAACTTACTTCTTTGACTTTCTGTTCCCTTATTTCTAAAACCAGATGAAATAATGTTCTCTACATATCATAGGACTGTCATGAAGATTAAATGAATTAATATGTGGTCTACATTTTCTAATGATATATTCCAGTAAGCATTCATTGATGTTAGTTTCAGTTTAAAGAGTTTAGGCAAGTAATTCCACCTCACTTTCCTTATCCTAAAAATGAAACTATCTGCCCTATGCATCCATCTCTTAAGCCTTTAGGTACTGTTAAGAATATTAGAGGATATTTTGATTCAGGGAATATGCTTATAATCTTTTCACACTGGAAATGGAAAATATAGTTACTCTATAATGGTTTTTTAAAAGACCATTCTGACTGCATTTGGTATGGTGAGAAAATGAACAAAACAACAAGAGAATGGAAGGCAGATTCTGCAACAAGTAAGTAATGATATATCTCAGCCTCATTTTTTCCCATCCTTCAAATGAGGCGACTAGATGACCTAATCACTAAAGTTCCTTTTAACAATATGGTTTTCACCAATACCAGGAATATAAACAAATCTTTAATCTGTGTGAACAAGTTTTTCAAAAGGAGATAAGACATTACTCTTGTCGTTTTTGACAGAAATTCAGTTTAACTAAAGAAAAAGAAAGCCAAGAATACATGTTTCCATTCTGATATCAAATCCTAAAAGGAAAAAAAGTGGACTTAATACCAAAAAAACGTCAGAATAACCAGCTCAAAAAGCTAGAGGTCACCCACTCTAAAGCAGGCACCCAGGCAGCAAGTAAGATGGAATTTTTATATAGCAATGGAAAGATTATATAATAATGAACTGTCAAAGGCAGAATTCAAATGGACATAAGTCAACTTCCAGAAGGAAATGGAAAAGTCCTCTGATGGTAATAAGCAAAAGCAAGGTTACTATCAGAGGAGGAGAGGAAAAACTTGTTTGTCCTCTAATAGTAAGATGAAAGGAAATGGATTTAGATAATGCAGATCACTTAAAGCAGGTTTTCATATCAATAAGGCCAATTTGACCACTGGCTTTTTCCCTAAAAACTTTAGCATCTGGTCCCTAAGCCTCTCTTCACTCAAATCCTGTCCTTTTCAGTCACATTACTATTAAGACCACACATCTGACACCCTGGCATCTCAGTTCCTTATACTTCTCTTCAATGACCTTTCCTCTCATTGCACTTCACATTTCCCAGAACATACCTTGAACTGTTATCCCTATAAAGAGTTCTACCTCCCATATCACAAATTCAGACATTCCCTCCCCTAACATTGTCTCCTGTCCTTGTGAAGGAGCTTCCTATCCCATGAACTAGTCTTTTGCCTGTGAACTCCAACTTATGGATCCATTTTCTACCTGCCAGCACTCTAAACTTCACTGAACCTCTGTCCTCTGTCCCTCTAAGGTGATGAAGAACCATCACTATTACCACTCTGCTCTAGCAATCCTCTGAAAAATCCCCTGCTCTCTCCCCTCCAAAATGCCCACCCAGCAAATCTACAACTGGAGCAAGTCAATCATGCATACTCTCTCTATATTCATTCCTCAGTTCCAAGGGAGAGTGGTTCTCACCTCCTCCCCTAGAATCTGCTCAAGTCCCTACTCTAAAATGGCACAACATTTGCATATAAAGTGTATATGTATGTGTGTGTGTGTGTGTGTGTGTGTGTGTGTGTGTGTATATATATATATATATATATATATATATATATAAAGTATATATCATGTACTTTATGTCTTCTCTCATAATATATAATACAATATACTTGCTACATTGTTACACTGTATTTTTCAGGGAATAACAAGAGAAAAAATGTTTTCAGTATAGATGCAAATTATTTTTCCAGAATATTTTTGATCCATGGTTGTTGGTTGAATCGATGGATAAAGAATCTTTTGGGATGGGATTGTAGCTCAGTGGTAGAGTGCTCGCCTAGCATGGGCAGGACCCGAGTTCGATCCTCAGCACCACATAAAAATAAAGGCATTGTGTTGTGTCCATCTACACTTAAAAAAAAAAAAAAATCTTTGGATTTGGAGGACCAACTATACTTGGACATAAGGGTGCCTGCCACTAAGTAGAAATTCATTCACTCACTTATTCAAACATTCTTTGGAATAGGCAATGTTATCAAACCCTAAGTATTTGCTGGAGTGAGTGCTATCAGTAAAATAGAGCCGGAGCTGCCTTAATGGATTTCCTATCTATTGAACTGCCAGGGAGGTATGATGTAAATAAACAAATATATACCAACTTGTCAAGATAGGCTCATCAATTACCTTCTATGAACTCCACATCACCTACAACTTTCCTCTCTCCTTTCTCTAGCATCTTGCTCCCCCCATTTCTCAATGAGTTTTTCACTTGCTTCATTCTGCAAATTTCCCACTTCCTTTTCCTCCCTCATCCTTCTCTCCTTGCCCATTTTAAGATGGGAGCCAACTGGCAGAACCCCCTACTTTCCATTTCTAAAATCCTCCCTGCATACATATTTTATTCTCTTTCCTCAACAGCTCACACCAATGCTCATGCTCTTGCCAACAACAGTCCTCTGTGCTCTGACCTTGCCCTTTCCTTTCCAAAGGCATGGCTCCTCCAATCCTCCTTCCAATTCCCAGCATCACCAAGCTTCCCTCTTTTCTAGACAACTCCCTACAAAGAACATTTAAATATCCTTCCAAATCTTCCATTAAAAATTTAAAATACAGACCTACCCTACTTCTTTTAGGTACGCTTCTCCTCAATTTGGATGGTACCCTTAATATAGCCAAATTTCCATAAAGCTACAAAGATCTAGACCAGAGCTTCTTAATATTATTACCATTACTATTAGCTCTAACCCGGGCCTCTTTTTTGAAGAAAAACATGGAACAAGGCGATGGGGAAGAACAGAAGAATCACAAAGAAAATCTGTTCCTGATAATAGCTTGTATAATTTTACTTTTACCCTGTCACCCTCACTTTCCCCATAGCAGTAGAGTGATCATTTAAAAATGAAATCTGCTGGGCACAGTGGTGCACACCTATAATCCAGTGACTCAGGAGGCTGAGACAGGAGGACTGCAAGTTCAAGGCCAATCTGGGCAACTTAGATTCTGTCCTAAAATAAAATAAAAAGGGCTTGGGATGTAGTTCAGTGGTAGAGCATCTCTGGGTTCAATCTCCAGTACTGCCAAAACATTAAAAACCACCACCACAACAACCACAACAACAACTTAACCTTTTACTCCTCTTAAAACCTTATGACAATCTTTCCATTAAACAAAATGAAATTCACACCTTTAACCTAGCTTACAAAGCCCCTGCCTATGTTTGGGCCCTATATTACACCTCACTTTCTACCTAGCCCCCATCAGCCAAGTGCACTGACACTTGTGGTTTCTTCTGCTTGGATGCTCTTTCCCTAGTCTATAGGGATCAGGCTGGCTTATGTTTTTATTTGAGTTTCAGCTTAAGTTTTCTTTACCAGAGAGGCTTTCCTAAATATGTAACCCAAGGTAGCTATTCTATTACATCAACTCTCTGTATAAAGCTATCAAAATTTTATATTTTGCTTTATCTTCTTCCCTCGAAAGAAAGTATCGAGACTTATTTGCTCACTTCTGAATTTTTAACACCTAGAATAATGTCCAGTACACAGCAGAAATCCAATAAATTTGTGGAATCAGAAGATCATGTCATATGACTCTTAAACCTCAGTCACTGGACTAAGTTTTTAGAAATTCATCCTGAAAAATCTCATTTTCAGAACACCAGTAAACAGAAAGCTTTTTTTTTTTTTTTAAAGAAAGAGTGAGAGAGAGGGAGAGAGAGAGAGAATTTTAATATTTACTTTTTAGTATTTGGCAGACACAACATCTTTCTTTGTATGTGGTGCTGAGGATCGAACCCGGGCCACACGCATGCCAGGAGAGCGCACTACCACTTGAGCCACATCCCCAGCCCCCAACAGAAAGCTTTTAATTATGGCTATATTTTCAGAGCTTTATCTCAAAGAACATTTACAAAACTTTCCTCCTAGGGCTGGGGTTGTAGCTCAGTGGCAGAGCACTTACCTAGCATGTGTGAGGCACTGGGTTTGATCCCTAAAATAAAAGTACTGTGTCCATCTACAACTAAAAAAATATTTTAAAAAATACTATTAAAAAAAAACCTTTCCTCTTAGAACTTTGCTTCTCTTGATTGGAATTCAAAAGATATATAACTGCTATTGTGTAGTGATATAACTAATTGAGACAGGAACTAAATTCAAACCCAAGGTCATGGAAGTAAAGAAGTATACAGATGATCTTAATGAAATTTTGCTTCCTCAGCCCAAGAATTTATTTTATTTGTGGAAATACAGTGGCCCAAATAGGCCTTTGTTAAATGAGTAAGCAACACCTCTCATGAATGACACACTCCTCTCCACCCTGACTAAATACTGCTCACTTAAGTTACTCAAACTAGTTCTTGAGGGAGTAACTGTAGAATGTTTTCACTGAGGAACATAGAAAATATATGGTAAATATTCTAAGTTCTATAGTTAGTTTAGTCATACCATATTATAAAATTACACTCCAAAAATAGTGTAAGGTATTTCTGGCCATAGTGGGGAAAAAAATTATTCCAGAAGAGTCTACAATTCTAACAATAAAAAAGATTGAATCATTTTCCTTAATCACTGGCAAAAGATATATATATATATGGCTCACTGATTATCAAAGTATTTTTCAATGAAGAAACATGATAATAGGTAGGCAGGTTGGCTCACACCTGTAATCCCACTTCCTTGGGTGGCTGAGGCAGGAGAATCACAAGATGGAAGGCCAAGCTGGACAGTGAGATCTGGTCTCAAAAGGAATGTAGCTCAGTGATAGAGTCACTTGCCTAGCAAATGGGAGACTCTGAGGTCTAAGCCCCAGTACTACAAAAAACAAAACAAAACAACAACAACAAAAAAACCAACCAACCAACAAACAAAAAAACAACCCTATGACAAGATTGGGAGATTTAAAAGGGATTTTGACAAGTTATCCAAGTTCAGTGAAAGGACAACCTAAACCATCCTATTTAGATGACAGCTTGATCACAGCCACTTATACAGCTCACTATAATATTTTAACTATCTTATTGTTTCCTGTGATTTTCATTTTGTCTCCATTTACTTGCCTGGGTTTGGCTAGCTCTTTTTTTTTTTTTTTTAACCATACAATTTATTTTTATTTTTTTTAGACATACATGATTGGCTAGCTCTTGATGTATGCCACTTACATCAAATTCCACATTGCATGGGCTTGCTGGATTTTTTCTGGCCATTCTATTGACATTCTCAGATCACCATTATGCAGTCTCTCCAGAACAGTGTTCTTAAGCACCCACTTCTCCTGCATACTCCACTGTGGAATTAAATTACAATCCAGACAGACTACACACAGCTTGCTCTGAGGAAAGGACCTTCTTCACAGAGAACATGTAGATACATACTGGTAGCATTTCAAAAGCTAGTTTTTAGACTTGTGAACTACATTTTTCAAGATAGTTTTCTATTTTTTCAAAAAATATTTTTTTTATTTATTTTTATTTTGTTTATTTAGTTTTTTTTTTTTAATGTGGTGCTAGGGTTCGAACCCAGTGCCTCACATTTGCTAGGCAAGTGCTCTACCACTGAGCTACAACCCAAGCCCCAGTTTCCTATTTTTAAAATAAAAGTAAATGGTGACATGGGTCCCATGCTGGTCTTAATAGTATTTGCAAAAGATCCTAAAATACTCTACATTTTTATCTGAAATTAGCAAAATGTGATTCTATTAATCCACTGGCCAGCAATGACTATTTAAATATAAGATAAAACAACAATTTAATTTTATCTAGCACTTAGGTAGATATGATCTGAGGGCAACTACTATACATTCTGAAGAAGACTTCATGGTACTTTCAAGACCTTCATAGGCTAAAAGCCCTGAATCTAATGTTTTATATCTATATTAGACTTGCAATTTTCTTTTTCCTTGACTCAGGCTTATTACCATCATTAGCTTTATACTGGGCCCCCTTTGAAGAGAAACATGGAGCAAGGGTGGTGGGAGAGAGTGGAAGAGTCAAAGGAAAAGATGTATGGTAAGAACTGCTAGAGAAGACAAGAGAAGAGGGAAAGGGGGAAGAAAAGGAATGAAGAAGTGTGTAAAATTAGACTATAAGCAGAAGAAAAAGGAAAGAAAAGAGTATGCACACTTACCTGCATACACAATTAAAATTTAAAGGAAAAAAGGAGGTTGGTAGGAAACCTGCAGGTCAGACAGGTTTTTAGCAAGCTACCAGGTAGGAATTCTGGCCAAGGATAGCTTGGTGACTTTCTAGAATGAAAGACAGAAGTGCAGACAATGATGCGGACAGGACATTCAAAGGTCATGCCTTTGTAATATTTTTAAAAATATTTACTTTTGTAATAAAAGCACACAGTGTAGACTATTTAGAAATTACAGAGCAGTTATGTTTTTAACCTCTAACTCAACAGTTACTGATAACTATAGCCAATATTTTGACATTCACAATTGAAATTTGCATGGAAAATATTTGCATTTTCCTTTTTGTTCCTCAAAGATGGTGTTAAAACGTGAGTAATGGTTGTAAAACATTTTTGTCCATTAAGACATACTATAACTAGTTTATTACCAATGGGCTATTCAGGATACTTCCAATTTTCAAAAATAAATTTTAACACTAAAATTTTTATCTTTTTATCTGAGATCACTCATCTTTATTTCACCTCCATTGGAACTGCAAGTCTGTATTTTCTTTGATGAAAGCTTTTCTCCTTAGTTTAAGCTAAGTATACATGTACTAGGTAAAAACTGTGAGTGTGGAGAAGTAGGGAATAAATAATACAGTCTCTGCAACAACATCTTTGCATAAAATAAAATCTTCATGGACTGGGGAATTACTTGAGGTTCTGAAAGGATGCTAAAGTTCTCAGACGCACCTTCACATCTTCAAAGCATTTAAAGACTACTTTCAACATACAAAACAAATTTTCTTTTAAATAAAACCCATTTCCTCCTTGTACCCTGTTATAAACAGGCACTGACTCACTCACAGCTCATCTAAAAACACAATGAAGGGCCACAGGCATAGCTCAGTGGTAGAGAACCTGCCTAGCACATATAAAGAAGGCTCTGGGTTCCATCCTCAGTACCACAAAAACAAAACAAAATGAAACAGTGCCACCAAAGAATATGTGTTGGCACACACCTATAATCCCAGTGACACTTTAGGCTAAAATGGGAGGCTCGCAAGTTCAAGGCCAGCCTGAGCAACTTAGCAAGACCTGTCTCAAAAAACAAGCGCTGGGGATATAGCTCAGGGACAGTGTGCTCCTGGGTTCAATCCCTAGTATGCCCACCCCCCAACACACAAAGAACATGTGCTATTTTATTTATGTTCATCTTCTAACTGGTAAAGGCCGCCTACAGTTTTCCTCATGTCCAGAAGGATCCCATACACTCTCAGTATTTAATGTCCTGGTCAGTATCAAGCATACAGAATTAACTTAATTCCAACAACACATTTTTCTTTTTTTTTTTTGTTTTTTAAAGAGACGTGGGTATTACTTCTATTGTTGCCCAGGTTAGCCCTGAACTCCTAGGCTCAAGCAATCTTCCTGTCTCAGCCTTCCTAGGAACTGGGTTTACAGACACGCACCACTGTACTCAATTATCTTGTTTTCTAGAAGAGGAACAACAATTTTCATTGGTCAAGGAGAACTGGGTCCAAAACTTCTCATTCCTGATAACCAGTGATAAATGTCTAATCACTCACTTTTAACTCTACATGGTCACTAATCCCCAGCAGCATTGCTAAGTACTCTAGGAAATATTTCTGAGTGAAAAGATAAAAGTCAGTCTGACTTCTCAGAACTTTAGAGACTTAAATATGATTCCTTTTGAAGCAGTCTTTTCTGGAAGAATATGTAAATATTTCAATGATGTTATAGTTGTAAACGAAGTTTTCTAATTTCTCTTTGGAAATACCCACAGGACCAGTTTTATACCAACTGATATTACTCAGTTTTTCTATTCATCTTACTTTCTGGGATTAAATCACCATTTCAAAAATTCATTTGTAGCTTCAAAGCATCAAGATTCATCATTACTTATGATATTCAAAGAGAATGTAAAGATGAGCTCTAAGTGGTTGAAAAGAGTCCATAACCTCCCAAGGTGCTCATTTATATTCCTTTTCTTTCCCAAGAGGATTTAGGGTAGCTATGTCACTATTTGGGGGGGAAAAAGAACTTATTTATAGATGTAAATTGTTTAAAAGAACATCTCATGTAATCAGGCAACTACTAAAAATCTTCTCAAATTAAGTTTTCAAAAAGTATCCCAAAGATAAGGATGTCAAATTATATCGAATGTACATTAAATATGCAGAGGAATGTTTTAAATATCAGACAATATAAATAATGATACCCATTTAAGGCATAAAATTATGAAATGTTTTAATTTTTTTCCTTTATTTTTTCTCACAACTTTCTTACACTCCTTAATGGATATGATATTTATACAATTAGAAAATATACACAAACACAATTAAACAGGTATATATTTTAAAATTCTAAGATGTAAGCATTAAAAACATTTAATCTCAACTTTTTTTTTTTTTGGGGGGGGGGCTACAATGGGAATTGAACTCAGGGTCTCATGAATGCTAGACAAGTGCTATACCACTGAGCTACATATTCCCCATTGCAGCTACACCTTAGTATATAAGAGCTTAAAATTTGGCTCAGAAGGAATGTACATCTGCCAGATACAATGGAAACAAGGTTTAAAAAGAATGTGTTACTTTATTTCCTTTCCCTTCTGTATAATTTAACATCTACACAACTCAAAAAGGAAAAGTTGCCTTTTCTAAGTGAGCCACTGCTTTTCGAAATGCTTAAAGCACATCAACAGTAATTACACTGTTGATGACTTGAAAATGGGTCACCCCACACAACTGATTAAAACTCTCTTATGCAATCTTCCTTTGGAGGAAACAAGGACAGCTTGTACAAATATTTCAACTAGATCTACTTCCTTAAGAGAAGATGATACACATTTGTAGACACTACCAAGTTTGGAAAACACACAGAAAGGAAAAGGAAACTAATGAAGTTAAGATGGTCTGTCCATTTGCCCCAATTATTTTTTTTGCAGTGGTGGTGACAGGGTACCAGGGATTGAACTCAGAGGTACTCAACCACTGAGCCACATCCCTAGCTCTATTTTGTATTTTATTTAGAGACCCGGTCTAACTGAGTTGCTTAGCACCTCACTTTTGGTGAGGCTGGCTCTGAACTCAGGATCCTCCTGCCTCAGCCTCCCAAGCTGTTAGGATTGCAGGCGTGCACTACCACGGCCAGCTGTCCAAGTCAATTTTATACAAGGTCACTGACTTTTTGGAAAGGACACAGGCTTGTTAATAAATAAGCAGTGTCTAAAGTTTAGATATTTTAGGGATGGGGGTGTAGTTCAGAGGAACAGCACCTGCCTCATATGTACAAGGCCCTTGTTCTAACCACAGCATCAGGAAAAAGGCATACTGAATAAAGTTGTAGATATTTAGGATATTTTTATCTATTTTATTTAGAAAGCTAAAATGAATCAATCATGTTACCTGGAACAATAACAATATTTGGGAAATAACTACTTTTGTACAGGATATGCAACTGCATTTCTATAGGTTAACTACTAATTTCAATAAGGTTTATTGTCTCCTCTTTGACTAGGAATGTGGTGTAACAAAACTGTATTTGGAAGGCTAATTTTTACTTTTTAAATAAATGTATTTATGAGATGTGTCTGAATGAATTTACATGGTTTGGGTAATTTGTAAAGGCTTTAAGACCATACCACTTGACTACATACATGTTTCAAATGTCTGAATAGAAACACCCCTCTCAAGGTAAGAGATGAATAAACTAGCGGCAGGGAACTACAACATGCTGTCATGGATTGGAGGCAAGAAAAGGCTGATACCCTCAACCACACAGCTATTAAAGTTAGATGCGCTCTTGAGTTGTTTCAAACTCTACACACCTCATGATACCACTTCACTATTCCTAACTCTAAAACTTGGAGCTCGTAAACCAATGAAAAAATTTCAGATTCATTTATCCATAAAGTATCTTCTTGAGTGCTGGTTTAGAAAACTCACCTAACAAACTCAAGGAAATTACCACTCTATTATTCAAATGAGCACAAAAGTTCTCCAGTCTAAGAACAAATTTATAGATGCTCTATATTTTTAAAGCATAAAATACTAAAGCATGTAAAGTAGTTAGATATTAAGGAAGAGGTTACCACTTTTGGACTTAAGTCTGTGACCATCCTAACTCTTCTGTACTATTTGCCTTACAAAGAAATACAGAAGCATGAAATGAAATCAAAACTTCAGAAAGCTTTGGTTCTTTTTAACTTTTTTGTTGTTTGCAGCCAGGAGATCTATCTGGCTTTAGCTCTGAAGACAGTTACAGTGGTACCAAGATACCAAGATATTTTAACTCTGGCTGTTCTCAGTACAAAGCTCAGTCAGACCATCAAAGATTGTTCAATATATTCCAATTTTATTTTACTGCTCTTACTTAAAATTGGTCAATATTTTATAATATTTTAGTTACGTATAGACTAAAGTTAAAAAAAGTTTACTAAAGTTAATGAGAGAACTATCATTCTACAATCTTAAATATTTAGAGTTGTCACCTTCAATCAGAAGTACTAAAATAACTTAATTATTACTGAGCACACCTCAGTGGAGAAGACAGGTTAATAACATCACAAATTGAGGTATAAGGAAGATGAAAGCAAGGACACCTCTTGTATAATCCCACACTGAGGTTGCTATTCTTCTGTCTACTGTTTATATGGCTAAAAAGATTGGAGAGAATGAAAGAGTCGTTTCATTGCTTAGTACCCAGAACTGGGGTTAACCAAAGTAAAGTAAGATCTAGGCTGGGTTTTTAGATGACAAAATTAGAACAGATATTATATACCATTTGTTGACACCTAAAGAGAAAAATCTACACTGTAAGTCATTATAATCGTGCAAAGGTGTGTGTATGTATGTGTGTGTGTGTGTGTGTATATATATATATATATATATATATATATACACCTTTATCTCATTATGGAAGTTTCCACCAAGTCACTGATTTAACCAACCAAAAATTCAGTTAAATCATCATTTCTAGAAATATCTCCCACAAAATGTAGGATATCTTTTCCTCTTAGATTTCAAAATTCCCTAAGGAGAGAAACCAAACCAAGTACTCACATACCTATAGATGGAGATTTGAAAGGGTATTTATCAGGAAGATCCACTCTAACTTTCCATACTCCACCTTCATACGGTGCTAGAATAAAAGTAAAAAAGGTTAAACATTAGAATTGTGTCCTTAAATTAGAAAATAAATCTTAGTAGAAGTTAAATGTTAAACCCTAATCTCTTCTGAAAACACTCAAATTAATTCTTTCAAGAGTCAGAACCCTACTATAACCAGTAGGTTCTCTATGTACTTTAAAACATCAAAAGTTGGAAAATCAGCAGTGATTGTCTCTTTCAAATTTATTTGATTCTATTAAACACTATAATCTGGTAAGTAATAGCTACTTACATTCCCTTTTCTCCTATCTCAGCCAAGCCCCACTAAAAAAAAACAAAAAAACAACAATAATAACAAAAAAAACAAGAACAAAATGTCCAGTGTGGTGGTGCACACCTATAATCCCAGCAGCTCAGGAAGCTGAGGCAGGAGGAGTTTAAAGTCGGCCTCAGCAATTTAGCCAAGCCTTAAGCAATTTGGTGAGACTCTGTCTCTAAATAAAATACAAAGAGGGGCTGGGGATGTGGCTCAGTGGTTAAGTACTCCTGGGTTCAATCCCCAAAAACAAACAACAACAACAACAAAACCCAAAATGCACTTCCCAGAAATCACTCTCATAGCTCATTAGAGAGAAAAGTGTATAAAGTAATTATGATGAGAAATTGGTTTTCTCACTGGTTCTAGAGTTCAACTGAACTTACTTTTCAGCAAAAACTATACATGCTACTATTTGTCCTTGATGTTCTGTCTTTAAGAATAAAAGACTATAAAAGAAGAACACATATACTTACTTCCTTGTGGTCCATAAAACTTCACTACAAATTCATTGAGTCCTCCCAGGATTGTAACCTCATGCTTACTCTCAATGCTAAGGTGGAAGGTAAAGGAAAGTACACAGGCTTTATATCAGAGGAAGAACTACTGTTAACATCCCCAAGATATGCCAACTAAAGTGTTACCAAAACTTGACATAGTACTGATACAACACAATACACAACAGCTCTAGGGTTTAGAAGGCATCTGGCTCTAATGAAAAGAATATGAATGAACTTTGGATTCAGAGGGAGACTGCTGTTCAAATCCCAGGACTGTCATTTACTTGGTTTGTGAGCCTCGACAAAATAATGCCCTTTGTGGGCTGGGGCTGTAGCTTAGCAGCAGAACGTGAGGCACTGGGTCTGATCCTCAGCACCACATAAAAATAATCAAATAAAATAAAAGCATGTGTCCATCTACAACTACAAAAAAATAATGCCCTTTGTTCTCACCCTGCGAATTGGGAAAATAGCATTTAATTTGTGAAGATTAAATATGGAAAATGTATAAGAATACATCTGCCTATATGTAAATGAAAAATGGGCACTTTTAATATTTTTCCTAACCATACCTTCTACTCCCCAATAAGCCCTCAACATAATTCAGTACTCTTTAGTCAAATTCACATGTCTGGTAAGTCACTAAAAATTCTCCTAAACTAGAAGTGCTGTGCTCCTAAAATTAAGGATTTAACTAAGGAAAGTCCCCACAACTTTCTCCTTGGCTTATGAAATACTCAAAATAATTAATGATACAACTTTACTATAAGGCAGACTGTTTTATTTGTTGTATTTATTTTCCTCCCCAGACTCCACTCCCTTTAGACCTGCCTTTAGGTTCTGGTGTGGTCCAGGGCTTTAATTACAGAGAGGTAATTCAGAATTCTAAGTTCTCTTCCTAAAAAACTGACCTGGCCCTGGAGCTCTCACCGCTTCACTGACTCAGTTACAGAAAACTAATTAATCCATCTTAGTAGAAGACAGTGCTACTAATCTAAAACCTATTTGAAGTCTTTGCTTTGTGGACTAACTCAACAATGACACTACGATAGGAATTTTAGGTGGTATGGCTTTGGAAATTTTTCAAATCTAAATGTAACAATAAAGAAAAAAACAGAAATGACAGAACAGGTATCATCTTTCTCAATCAGCAGTGCCAATTACATTTTAATTACACATATGAATATACAAAATAGATAAATCAAAAATTTTTAAATGATCTCAAATAATGGGAAAAAATGATATTTTTAAAGGTTTGAAATTGAATATTTGGCTCCCCAAGTCCTTGTCCTATAGGCTACAGTACAAACTGCAAAGAGACCAGGTATATTTTGGGTAAAGTCCTTGCTTGAGAGCCTTGGATAGTATCCACAAGAGATATTTAAATTATATAATCCAGACTATACTAATTTAGTCTCATGCTTTTCTAACTGAAAAGTATTCTCATAACAAACATACTCAAATAATATTCACATAGGAAAACTGGAATCATTTCTCACTGGTCTAATGATGCCTGCTCTGGTATACTAAATTTTTCCTGACCAAAGAGTCACCCCTCTGACACCCACAAAATATCACAAAGCTAATGCAGTATTTTTTGTTTGTTTGTTTTTAAGTACAACATGTTTAAAACATTTTAAAAGTTTTTAAAAAGCACCCTTGTGTGAGTGTGAGTGTGTGTGTGTGTGAGTGTGTGTGTGTGTGTGTGAGTGTGTTGGGGGAGAGGGGTCAACTGCAGTTATAATATAAAAATTAAAAACAAACAAGAAGCCCACAAAGAAAATACTTTTCTATGGAAAAGGCTTTCCTGAGACCAAAGCCAGAAACCACAAAGGAAAAGATTAGCAGATATTATACATATTTAAAACTTTTATATTATAAAAGATAAAAAAGACAAAGGAAAGGCTAGGGAGAAAAAATATATAGCATACAACCAAAAAATGTAGATTTTGCTGGGGATATGACTCAGAGGTGGAGCATAGGTATGTTAGCATGCACGAGGCCCTGGGTTCAATTCCCAGCATAAATAAATAAATAAATAAATAAATAAATAAATAAATAAGGATTTTTAAAATAAGGAATTACTACAAAGCAATAGGGAAGGAGAAAACATCCTGAAAAAGAAAAGGTAAAAAACAACCAAGGTCAAGAAAAGAAAATCAAAATGAAAAAAAAATTAAGGCATAAAAAGTTCAACTCACTGGGCTAGGGTTGTGGCTCAGCGGTAGAGCACTCGCCTAGCACGTGCCTGGTTCCATCCTCAGCACCACATAAAATAAATAAATATATTGTGTCCAACTACAACTAAAAAATAAATATTAAAAAAAAGTTAGGGCTGGGATTGTGGCTCAGGGGTAGAGCACTACCCTAGCACAGGCGGGACCCGGGTTTGATCCTCAGCACCACAAACAAATAAAGGCATTGTGTTGTGTCCATCTACACCCAAAAAAATAAATGTTAAAAAAAAAAAAGTTCAACTCACTTGTTTAAAAAGATTTTTCACTATAAAATTAATAAAGATTAAAGAAATAGATAAAATCTTGTGTTCAGTGGAGTATGAATTTTTACTTCTGAGGACAACTTTAGCACCATATTCCACAACTTAAAATAAATTTTTTTTTTAAATATTTATTTTTTAGTTCTCGGCGGACACAACATCTTTGTTGGTATGTGGTTCTGAGAATCGAACCTGGGCCGCACACATGGCAGGCAAGCACGCTACCACTTGAGCCACATCCCCAGCCCCAAATTTATTCTTTTATTCATATTTTTCTTTTAAGTTAATTTTTTTCTTTTTTTTTCTTTTTTTATTGGTTGTTCACAACATTACATAGCTCTTGACATATCATATTTCATACATTAGATTGAAGTGGGTTATGAACTCCCAATTTTTACCCCAAATGCAGATTGCAGAATCACATCGGTTACACATCCACATTTTTACATAATGCCCTATTAGTAACTGTTGTATTCTGCTACCTTTCCTATCCCCTACTATCCCCCCTTCCCTCCCCTCCCCTCCCATCTTCTCTCTCTACCCCATCTACTGTAATTCATTTCTCTCCTTGTTTATTTTCCCATTCCCCTCTTTTAAGTTAATTTTTTAAAAATATTTATTTTTTAGTTGTAGTTAGACAATATCTTTTATTTTATTTATTTTTATGTGGTCTGAGGATCAAATCCAGGGCCTTACATGTGCTAGGCGAGCACTCTACAGCTGAGCCACAATCCCAGCCCTAATTTTTTTTTTTTTTAAATAGCCAGCAGAGAGTGTGATATGGTTTCATTGCTTTGAGAAATTGCTGGCAGCACTGAATCTGTACATAGGCATGTCCTGTGACCCCTCAGTGCTATCTCTGGGTATATATCAACAGATAAGTACAGCCATGCTCTCCAAATACATGTTTAAGAAAGTGCACAACACTATATGTAATATCCAAGTATTATAGACAATCACAGGTTCATCAAAAGTTAAACAGGAAACTATGGTATAGTCATCCAACAGAATTTTATACCACAAATCAACAAAGAGAATGACTTGATACACAAACATGTAAGGGTTTCACAGATAAGTGAAAAAACAGAAACAAAAAAGCAGGTATGATTCTGTTTATATACACTACAGTCAAGCTAAATGAATCAGTAGTATTACAAATTAGGATAGTGGTTACTCTGCTAGGGACTGTGAGAAGCTCAGTGTTAAAACACCCCTGGGTCCAATCTCCAGTACATTTTTTTTTTAAATGAAGTATTTTTGATACACAAATGTTTATAGCAAAACCTGAACCTTAAAGATGGAAAACCACCTAAATTTCTATCAACAGGAAACTGGTTAAATGAAATATAAGCCATCTGTATTACATAGGCTACTACAAGGGTCTCCTAGTGTCCCTGGCCATTGGCTCCACCAATGTTGTTTCTGCTCAACTGAGGGTATCTAGAAGTTAAATATAAAATAGTGGCATAGGTAAAGATATCCTAGCCATTAGGCAAAACTACATAAACTGGCAAAGATAATCAAAGAATAGAGCAAGTTAAAAGATAAAATTAGTTAAAAAGAAATCAAACTAATTTTGTAATATAAAAATCTGTATTAGCAGTATTCTCCATCAATTAGAAATAATTTGCTATAAATGACATTGATCCATAAGCAATTATTCAATCATTTAAAATTATGAGTTATTTCATGTATGTCACTTCTGGAAAACTGAAGATATCTTTTCCATCCTTTACCCAAAGAATGCAATATAACTGGGTTTCTTCTATTTTGTGATTTGTTTCCACACTTATATTTACTTGACAAAGACGATTCTACTTTCCTAACTTATGTTAAAATGAAATTAGAAAAATCAACACTCCCTTTTCCCTATGATGCCTAATACAACTCACATGTCAGATACAATAAGTCTCTCTTGAGCTACACCATGCCCAAATAGTCCATTTCATATGAGAAAGCAAACCAAATAAAACTTTTAAAACTTCTACCAACTTGGTAAATGAGACACTGTGCTAAGTTTAGGACATCTTGGAATGATACAGATGTGAAATCAGAAGGGGGATAAATTAAAGTTTAGTCAAAAGAATAACACTGCATTAAAAATAAGCCATTCCATCACCACCGAATGACTTGCCACAAAAAATATAAAACTACTTGACTACTGTTACCATGAGTATTTATGGTAGAGACCACAAGTTTCTTTCCCTTCTGCTACAAAATCAAGGGCAAGAAAATAAGAAGGCTGGTTAAAATGACAAAAATAATGATCTATTTCTGAGATGGGTTGGTCAGGCTAGTAGACAAGTGGAAACTCAATCAGAAGGTTCCTTTAATACTTTCTCAGTTTCAAAACTTGAAAATATAAAAATTCCTTGGATGCTACTCTGGCAAAAATGTGTTATATAAACATAAATCATATTTTATTCACCTCCAACCTAAGTTATCACAAAATATTAGTTTTTACCCACTTAGCATTTCACTATTGTGGATTATCACTACTTTCAGAAGAATAGTGATTAACATTCCCAGAAACCGAAGTCCATTTCACTTTTAAAATGCCTGTCATCCAGCACCTTATTTCTCCTGAATGGCATTATGATTACACAATTTAAAGGTAAATGCCAAAATGTCAAGAGATAACTGACATTCCTGGCAAAATTCATCCATCAGGATTTCAGAATTAATTTTTATATACTTCTGAATTTTTCAAGAAAGGGAGCCAAGAGCTAAGCCTATGCCACAGGATTGACATTGACAGGCCAAAGACTCAGATCTCACACATCATATCCTAAGCTTAGTGATAGAGTTTATAAAATACATTCTAGAGTAGTGTTTTAGGGAGAGACTGGGATTTTAAAGAACTTGCTTTTGTGAGAGGCAGCAAACTCTACAGCTTTTTCTCTCTAGGTTCAGACCTGTCTGTTTCTGGTTCTTGAGATTAATCACACAGTAAAGTTAAAGAAACTCAGCAATCTTCACCACCTACTTTTCTTGGTAAAAGATGGAAATCCATTAATAGGAAACTATCACAAAAATACTTGCGGGGTTATGTTTATAAAGAATTATTCTCTTTTAGAAATACATATTGAAATATTTACTATTTTAAATGTATTAAATCTAGGGTATAATACAGTGTAAAAGGGGTACATGAGGTACTGAAGAAATGGTATTGGCCCTGAGTTCATAATTACTCAACCTGATTGCTCGATACACGGGGTTTGCCATACTATTTTTGTTTATATTTGGACTTTTCGATAATAAAAGCTCTTTAAAAAAAACCCTAAAAATATAGTCAGTTATAAACAGAACTCTGTTTTTAGCAGAGATGGGGATGGAACCCATGGCCTCATGCATGCTAGGCAAGCATTCTACCACTGAGTTACATCCCCAGCCTCAGAACTCTAGCTTTGAATAGGCACGACATTTTAGAAAAACTCAGTTATTAGAACTCTCTTAAGAATTCATAAAATGATCCAACATTTTCCTAAGGTATAATACTTAGTCTGGGGAAGAAAAAGCTAAGTGATCCAAACACTTCACATTGCTGGACAAGGTGGCACACACTTTCAATCCCAGCAGTTCAGGAGGCTGAGGCAGGAAGATCATAAATTCAAAGACAACCTCAGCAAAAAAGGGCTGGGGATGTGGCTCAGAGGTTGAGTACCTCTGGGTTTAAAAAAAAAAAAAAAAAAAGACAAAAAACCCAAAGAAAAAACTTCATATTGAAAAATAATCTGCCAAAGACAGTAAAATAGCTAACACCCAGAAGTAATCAAATTTAAGTGGCTTCACAAAAATGTCTATAAAAACTCCAACCACAGCTGGGCATGGTGTCGCACACCTGTAATCCCAGCTACTCAGGAGGCTGAGGCATGAGGATCCCAAGTTGCAGGCAGCCTGGGCAACTTAATGAAACCCTGTCTCTAAGCACGATTTTTAAAAGGGGTGGGGTTGTAGTTCTGTAGTAGAGTGCTTGCCTGGTATGCATGAGGCCCTGAGTTCAATACCCAGTCCTGGGTTAGGGGAGTGATCCAACAACGGTGAAGGAAGACTAGTATGGCTTTTGTGTACCCATGACAAACAGCCTCTGGGCAAAATAATAACCAAAGAAGTGTCTTTGTTTAAATTATAAGTGAAGAAAAACAAGAGTCCTGTTTATTAAAAAGCCTTCTGGCTTAAATGAGTTTAAATATAAAAGGTGTGGGGTTTGTTTAAAGGCTTTTGTTCTTCATATTAGAAGGGGGAATTTTATTCAGAGAAATAACAATAAAAATAAGCTATTGAGAAAATAAGCAGAAAAATAAAAGGCTTATGGGGGAAGTCTTCTATGAGTAATGGAATCTAAGTGTGTGTATAATATAAAGAATTCAGAAAAAATTTGCTCATTTATCTCTATCTCGAAGGAAAATACTACAGTGTGAAGAGTAATCAATTCATGACTATATATTTGTTACTATCTCCTAAGCTGAAGCATTTTGTTCTTTTTTTTCCTACAACAATTTTTTAGCTTTTCACATAAATTAACAGGATCCTATTAAGCTGAGCTATAGAGAATGCAGAGTGGATCCATTAAATCCACAAAAGATCAAAGAGGCTTTATGTCTAATCAGAACTGGGTTACGACACACTCTACACACCTTCTACATACACACCATTAGGCAAACAAAAATATATATATATTCTTAAACACAGCCTGTCTTCAAGAAAAGTGAAGTCTAGTATGAGAATACAAGATTTGGTCATTAAGCAATAAACACAAAAAGGGGTTTGCATAAAATGCTAATAGAATTTGAAGTAGAAAAATTTCCTTTGTTCTAACAAGAGAAAGCACAAGTTGGCTATGGTAAGCAAGAATTTATAGAATACTTTAAAATAAGAATGTGATTTGGACACATAGAGATAGCAGGAGCCATTTAAAGCAAATAATTAATTTAGGTCCAGAGATGGCTGACACTGAATTTTTATTTTGAGTGGACCCCCAGGAGTTCTAACAGAAAGCAGGCCAAGACCAGATTATGGAGCAACCTGAAAGCATGGATTTATCTAGTGAATAGGGACACAATATATCCACACATAGTACATGTAAGTGTGTTCTACATAGATAAATTAGTTTTGGTGTACAGAACAGGTAAAAGGTAGAATAAACAGAGTTAAAGCAAAAGAGCAGAAAGAAATGTTCAAGACCTCAACAAAGATAATAGTTGCGGGAATCATGGGAAAGATTGTATGGCCTTTACAGTTGACTGGACATGGAACAGGTGTAGAAAGCTCTGGTGTTGCTAGAATGTCACATTTTCATGAGAAATCAAAAACCAGATTTCTACATAAATCTAATTTCTAAATGTACACAATGCATAGATGTTCCAGTGTGTCTCAGTGAGGCCTGCCTGACAACGCCATTTTCAACCACACACTCTTGCCACAATGTGATACATTATATATGTATTTTATTTTATTTAGTGTATTACTTATCTCCTATTTAAAACAAACTCCACAAGGGTATAGGTTGTCTGTTTTGTTTGCTGCTGTATTCCTGGATCCTGGAAGAGCTCCCAGCAAACGGTAGGTATTCAGTCAATATTTATAAAATGAACACATGAATGAAATTGCAAGATAGCCATGGCCTGTTGCTGCCAGTCCAAGATCTGTGTCTAGTTCCAAGGAAGTCAGACAGGTGAAGTGATACCATCAATGAAAGGCACAGTGGAAGAGAGAAGAAACAGGTTTTTGTTTTTGTTTTTTGTTTTTAATGGGAGATTCTTAATTCACTTTTGCACCTGCCGAACTTGAAGTATCATCAGATAAGCCAAGTGATGATGTATTAGAAACAGGTGGATGACTCATGAATTAAAAAGAAGTCACCCTGTAAATCACTTAACTCTGAATATGTCTTCTACACTCTAGAAGAGCAGGAGGAGGGGGAATTGGGAGGGGCCGGATAGTTGGATAAAACCTCACTTGCAAGGTCACTGAAGATTTAATGAAACACATATTCAGGTACCTGGCCCATCAAGAGACAGGGCCTCATGCACACTAAGTAAGTGCTATGCCACTTGTCTATTCCCCCAGCCCTCAATTTTTTAAAATGTAAACTAAAGAACACTCTACCTAAAATTTACTTAAGCAACAAACTTTTTTAAAGCAATATCTAAAAATTTTGTTTTTTTCTGTATTCTGGTTAAGAGAGAGATACTTTTCCTCATGCTGGGTTATTACTATTAATAATAGTTGATATGCTGTACTAAAAAATACAATGATGCCCTTAGGAACTAATCAGGTAGAGACTCCTTACACTGTGATGCTAAAGTCCTTGCATTAAGAGGTTCTTAGTTTCTCTCTCTCTCTTTTTTTTTTCTTACATTACTTAAAGTTTCTCCGTTCTTAACCTTCTTTAGTTAGATCTGGGAGCTATCACTAGGCTACTATCCTTTAAAAAATATCTAGAGTTAGGCTAGAAAGATTAGATAACCAAAGCTCATGAAATTACATTTTTTTAAAAAAAGGGTAAACAATATGTTCTAAGAAAGATAATCTCTAATGAATAAAATACACAACTCTTAGCAGTTTTACAACTAAGTAAACTAAGTCCCTTCTAAGAAATGTACCACCTATTCAAAAATTGTTACTTCAAGATAGGTATGTGCTGGGCACAATGTGCATGCCTGTAATCCCAGCAGCTCAGGAAGATGAGAGCAGGAGGATCACAAGGTCAAAACCAGCCTCAGCAACTTAGTGAGGCCCTAGCAAAACGCCCTAAGCAACTTAGCAAAACCTTGTCTCAAGTAAAAATAAAAAGGGATAGAATGTGACTCAGTGTTTAAATGTCCCTGAGTTCCTGGTACAAAAAAAAGAGTATATGTTGTTTAAAAGCAAATAAAGCAAAAAATTTTTGGCAACTTACTATAGTATCTTAAAGACATCACTAAGGAGAAGCATATATTTTTATTTTTAATTTTTTTTTAATATTTATTTTTTAGCTCTGGCGGACACAACATCTTTGTTTGTATGTGGTGCTGAGGATTGAACCCGGGCCGCACGCGTGCCAGGCGAGCACACTACCGCTTGAGCCACATCCATATATGCCCAGAGAAGCATATATTTTTAAAATTTTACATAGTCAAACATTTACACAAGTATGCTCTGGTATCAATATGGTTTAAGTAGGCCTACCCAACTTGTGTGTTGGAAACTTGGTCCCAGTATGGCACTGTTATGAGGTCACTGAGAGTGATACTATTGGAAGGGATTAAGATAGTTTCAGTAGGACCCTGAATTAGTTTCTGGAGGAAAAAATTGCTATAAAAAGGTCCTCAGCACCACATAAAATTAAAAAAAAAAAGAAAAAAAAGAAAAAAGAAAGGTCAAGCCAGGGGCCACAGGGGTTCAGTGGTTAGGGTTCACCTAGCACATGTGGGGCACTGGGTTCCATTCTCAGCACCACATAAAAAGTGAAATAAAGATATCCTGTCCGCCTACAACTAATATATATATATATATATATATATATATATATATATTTTTTTTTTTTTTTTTTTTTTTTTTAAAAAGGTCAAGCCTGGCCCCTCACCTCACTCTGGTTTCCTGTCTGGTCATATGAACTCTATTATATGCTTCCACCATGGTACCACCAACCAACCATCAGGCCCTTACCAGAGGATGAACCAATGTGGCTGCTCAATCTGGAATCTTCAGCTTCCAAAACTGTGTAATACGTAAACCTCTTCTCTTTATAAAACCACCCAGCATTAGGCATTTTGTTATAGTAACAAAATGCAAACTAGTACAAGACAGGAGTAAGGTTAAATAGCAAGTATGTTCATTACCTCCCAGCAGACTATTATACCAGCTTTAGGACAGATTGTTAATAAAAATCTCAAGTGTTTCACTTCATTTAGAGCTTCTGTATCAGAAACCAAAGTAAACACTGGCAAGATCCTAGAAAATATTATTTTTTAAAGTGAAAAAAATCATTGCTATAACTGACTTAGCTTTTCCTTGAATGTATTATTTTGTTTAAACTTTATTAAAAGTAAAAATTCTAAACAGAAAAGTTAAATCATAAGTTACAGAAAATAATTTTTAAAACAGGTTTAGAAAAGGTATATTAGATATATAAGAAAGCTCATCTCTGTCCCCATTCCTAATAAAATATATTTAAAAGTAGATTTATAAAAACAAATACTCAGATGACTCAATTGTAGAAATGCAGAGAGAGAGAGAGAGAGAGAGAAAGGTAAAGGGAAATAGGAAACAACAATGATGCCATCTTGAAATCAACAGGATATACATTCCAAACCAGAATTAAGATTTATATTTTCAAAAAAATACAAATCCCAATTATGCCTTTAAAAAAATTTGGAAGCTAGAGGCTATCTATAAAATTCAAATTACTTCTTAACAAACTTCACTACTTTGCAATTTTATGGCAACAGTATCTTTAGTTTACTTATAACTGAAAATTACAAATTTATGTAATATATAATGCACATAAGTAAATTAGCAGCACATCAGCTCAGCAGTGTTATTTTTCTTAAATAACTTATAGAAGGTTAATCCTAAATTTATTTTTCACAATTTGGTTTCCTTGATATAACTGATTCAAGGTAAAACTGCAAGCATATTAAAAACCATCACCTTGGGCTGAAGATATAGCTCAGTTGGTAGAGTGCTTGTCTCACATGCACAAGGCCCTGGGTTCAATCCCCAGCACAAAAAAAAAAAAAAAAAATCCATTGTCTGGCATGTGCAAGGCCCTGGGTTGGATCCACAGTGCCACAAAAGCAACAAAAAAACCCATCATCTGTGGAACACAGTGGCACAAGCCTGTAATCCCAGCTAGCTGAAAGAAGATAGACTGATAGCAAATTTGAGGCCAGCCTGTCTCAAAACACAAAAGGCTATGGATGCGGTTCAGTGCTTTCCTAGCATATGTGAGCCCATGGATTAAATCACCAGAGCAAAAGTCAGGGGATTTATTAAAAGCATCATCCTCCTAAAGCATTGCTATTTTCTTTTTCTTTTCTTTCTTTTTTTTTTTTTTTTTGAACTATGGATTGAACCAGAGCACTTAAACACTGAGCCTCATCTCCAGCACCACCCTCCCCCACCCCGTTTTCTTTTGGTCATGCTGGGGATTGAGGCCTTGTGCATGCAAGCCAAGCATTCTACCAGGTATATATCCCTAGCCCTCCCAGCCCTTTTTTCAATATTTTATTAGAGACATGATCTTACTAAATTTGAACTCTTGATCTTCCTGCTCAGACTCCCAAATCACTGGGATTATAGGCATATGCCAACATGCCCCCCTCTTTTATCTTTTCACAGTGCTGGGCGACAACGCAGTAACTAAATTGCCCAGGCTGGCCTTAAATTTGTGATCCTCCTGCCTCAGCCTCTGTAGAACCTGGGATTATAGGCATTTGTCACATCTGGCACAATCATTATTTTCTTAAGTATGATATAGCATGATGGTTATTTTAAAAGAAACCCATATTTTTAAGAGAAGCATATTAATATACAAAAGGCAGTAAATGACAATGTGTCAGATTTGCCCCAAAATATCTGAAAAGGAAGAAAGAAGATGTATGAGGAAAAAAAGTGATAATTGTGAGATGTTAATCTGGGTGATGGAAATTCATTATACTACTCTTTTGGTCTACATTTGAAAATTTTTGTAACCAAAAGATAATTTTGCTTTTGTTTCACTTCTAATTCCTTTTCCATTTTTTCCCCCAGAAGACTACATATCTGACTACATTCTACTTCCACAGAAAGATGACATTGTTAAAGAACTACCAGTTGGTCAAGAATCCAATTTTAAATCTACAAACTTGGAATATAACTTTGAACAATTGAGAAAAAAATATAAGCCTTCAAGATTCTTAGGACAAAAAATCAACAATCCACAATGTAAATCCAAACAAATGACTTAGGAAAACTTTTAAAAACTTTTCTGAATCTAAAAAAGAATTTAAAAAATAAAATTTTTCTGAAGTATTTTAGAAGGCCAGACTCAAGAAATATCTGGTACTTGATTAAAACATTTAGTTTTCCTTTCCTGATCTCAAAGGATTATAAAAATCAGGTTCTTAGGGCTGGGGATGTGGCTCAAGCGGTAGCGCACTCGCCTGGCATGCGTGCAGCCCGGGTTCAATCCTCAGCACCACAAAGAAAGATGTTGTGTCTGCCGAAAACTAAAAAATAAATAAATCAGTTTCTTAGACAACAAAACTCTTTCCTGATTAACTGCATTTAGCTAGGGCTATGTCACAGCCTGTAGCACCTGTCAGATAGGAGCTGTGGTACAGAGAGGAGGCATATGTGACACTCATGACCTGTGAATCTTCAGTGTGGAAGCAGATGAAACCACACATGTGTGAGAGAAGCCAGCAGAGACAAAGAACCCTGTCATTTCAAAGTCCTACTATATCTTACCACAGGAGGTTGGTAAGGCAGACTAGAACAACAACAAAGAAATCCCACCCTTAAGGATGACAACATTTAACCTTGAAAACTTCCAAGTTATAAGGAACATTCAAATTCCCCATAAATAATACAGAAACATGCAAATAACTGGTGGTCCTCTGCAAAATCCTAATGAAAACGTGTTGCAAAACATCCCATTTCTCCTCCAGGACTATGTGCTCTTTGCTGCACCACTCACAGTGCTTAGAACAAAGCTCATCACAAAGCCGTTTCTCAATAATATTAACTAAGCTAAACTTACTACGTGCATTTGATGTTCATGTTTCCGATGCTGTTCTCCCTGAAAAATCTTTAAGAACACTAACTCCTTTTTTTTTTTCATTTTAATTATCACCCAAAAGACTATACATCACTTTGGCCTTAGGAGAGGACACAAGCCAATTCTATCAATGAGGACAGAATTAAGCTAAGCAAGTGTTTAAAAATCCCCACTCATAGACATTCAAATCAAGACCCATGAATCATTGACAGTAAGCAGTGGCATTTTATAAGGCAATATTTTCTTTGGCTTTCTTCATGGTGACATATATATGATACATTACACTTACAATGTGGTGATAGGAATTAATAAATACCGAGCATTGTACCTATTCAGCAGACAAAGATTACCAAAGTGTGAACAATAATGGATCACAGATAATAAGCAGAAAGCATCTTAGATATGCTATCATCCTCTTCCTCTTACAAAACACTCAACATACCCTGAAGTGATGATCTATGTAGTAAAAGACCCTAATTAAAAAGGTCCACAACACAGACCAACCATGGCTCTTCCTTCACTTCTGAAGACTGGCTAAATTACTAGTTTGGATCTTTAGAGATCAACAATTTTCATCAGCCTTATTAATTTTTATGACTTCAATAAGATCAAGGAAGATTTCTAAAAGCAAATTCTTCAAAATTCAAATGTAAAAATATAAAAAGAAAAAGATAACACATATGCATATAAAATTGGTTTTCCCTTATAAACAAGTTAGAAACCCCTGCTCTAAAGCTCTGATCAGAAGAACTCCTCATCTCTTCTCCAGAACATGAAGAACTGACATCTGCTATTCTCTTTTATACTATTCCATGTTCACTAAGCATAGCAGGTATCAAGTATTAAGTGGCAGTAATGACAATTCAACTTTGATTTCATAAAAATTAAAAGGGTGCAGAGAACACAGACAAGCCTTTTTGAAGCAATGCATGCACAAAAGGGTAAGAGATTCAAGATCACTGTCAAGATTTCATACTGAAGAAAGCAAAACTACAGATGAATACACTAGATAAATCACATGTAGATTTTATTTACTGTTCTATTAAGTAGAGAAGAAATGTGTGTTTCAAAACAACACAGATTTGTCGAAACTGGACTCAACTGGACCCAGTTTCTATTGCCCGTTTGGAAGACTTTTGAGAGGCAGTAGCAATCATCTGTAATTAATAAAGGCCTGGATAAATAGATTTTAAAAAGCATCAAAAAGTAATATGAAGTGATATGGAAAATAACTTCCTCTCAATTGAAGTTCTGCATAAAATCTAAATTAAAGATTAGTTGATAGGCAAAATACCCTATTTGATAATATGCCCAAATAGATATAGGACACTGCCTTATTTATTATCTTTATGGATAATTAGATGAAAGAACTGAGATGGAAAATAACAGAAACTGTAATGTTATTTTTATTTAAAAGTCCATAGGGAAAATGGCAAATGAAGGGGGGGGGATTTTTTTTAAAAATATGCACAAACAGTAAGTGAATAAAGGCTGGATTGTTAGGAGGTACAAGAAGGAAAAAATTTTTGTTTATTTTTGTTGTGCTGGGGATCAAACCCAGGGCCTCACACATGTGGGGTAAGTGTCCTACCACTGAGCTACCACCTCAGTCTAGAAATGAAATTTTTAAATGAAAAGAAACTGCTTTAAAAGAAACATTTTACTATAAGAAAATCATTCCAGTGTAAGCAAATGAGCAGAAAACCCTGGAAAGTCAAGAGCAGAGAGGTAAAAGGAGACTGTAACTAGGTGTGCCATGTGATACAACAACAAGGATGTCAGAGCTATTTTCAGCATTAACACAAGTAACAGGTGGTAGAGCTCAAGAGGAAGCTGGTAGCCCTGCCACTAAGACTGCTAGCTCAAGACCAGCAGAAATTAACAAGGAATAAGAAATGGGTTATCAGATCCAATGAAGAGATATGAAAGTGATAAATAAGTTTGAGGAAGCTAATCTAATAGTTAAAAGTAAACAGAGGTTGAAGAATTAAATATGCACAAACAGTAAGTGAATAAAGGCTAGACTGTTAGGAGGTATAGGAAGGAAATTAAAAATCAAGTCTCTCACAAGAAGTATTTCCGGAATAGTTGAACAATGTGGAAAAAAAAAGTTATTTATCAAAACAGGAGAAAACAAACCTAGACACATATGCAAGGATGGGTGTATATATAGTAGGAAAATTTGGCACTGAAAAGGTGACAAAACTATTGGATTTCCCTCTCTCATGTTTGTACCACAGGGATAAGTAGAACTAATAACCTCAGGTGCCACTGAGACATGCTGGTGCTGCAATCAGGACAGAGCAAAGACACGGGTGTGTGGGGGCATTTACCAGGGATTGAACTCAGGGGCACTCAACCACTGAGCCACATCCCCAGCTCTATTTTGTATTTTATTTAGAGACATGGTCTCACTGAGTTGCTTAGCCTCACTTTTACTGAGGCTGGCTGGCTTTGAACTCATGATCCTCCTGCCTCAGCCTCCCAATCCATTGGGATTACAGGTGTGCACCACTGCACCAGGTGAGAAAACACCTTTCAATACAGCAAAATAACCTCATCAGATCCAGTGCTGAGTTTTAGGCCTCTGCTTGTTGCATGGGGTTTAAGCAGCCTTCTCATCCCCTAGTCCTGTAGTTCCACTATCCAGAAACTTCCATTACCAACACATTTTACACAGAAATGTTTACATTTTTACACAGAAATGTTTACATATACACATGTTCATGGCATCACGGACACAGGTGTAAAATGTTCTGCAAATACCTTTGTCGATGCAATCCAACTATAGGACATCTTTATGAGTACATACAGACCTAGGCTCTCCCCCCTTTTTGGATATCTGCAATAATATCAATATACCATAATTTAAGCATCCATTAGTGAACGTCTGATTGTCAGACATATTCCCCCATTACAATGTTACAATGAATAGCCTAGAACATGTCTCTTGCTACACTTTTTCAAGTACCTGCAAATTTCTAGAAGCTGAACTTCTAATTCAAAAGGACACATTCCCAGTTTTGATATCCAGTGCATAAATATCCTCCACAGAGGGTATTTGTGTCCAGCTAATTTCTAACTACCATCATATAAACAGAACTATTTTCTTTACTCTCACCAATACTGGTGTTAAAGTTTTTGAAGTGAAACAAAGTGCATCTTGAAACACTACTCTCATTGCCACGTGCATGTCAAATTGCCCAGTGCTGGGCTGGGGATGTGGCTCAACCAGTAACGCACTCGCCTGGCATGCGCGGGGCACAGGGTTCGATCCTCAGCACCACATAAAATAAAGATGTTGTGTTCACCGAAAACTGAAAAATAAAAAAAAAAATTCTCTCTCTCAAAAAAAAAAAATTGCCCAGTGCCCTTTCTCTCCCATGCTGCTCACCAGTTCAACTGCAGCACTGGTAAGGTCACCCCAGGGAAAAGCAAAACACATGCCTTTCACAATGACCCACTCTACTGTCCTTCTTCCCTAACACAACAGTGCATGTAATCAGGATTAATGAAGAAAAATACACTGAAAGATGAAAGTACTTTTCATTAACTCTCTCCAAGACTAACTAATTAAATCTCAACTTAATCCACAAGACAGGTTAACTCCAGAACCTGGACAGCAAAAGCTTAAAAATAAGAATTTAGTTTAACATGGCATCACATAATCAAATACCAAATAGTATCTTATCTACATTTCTAAATACTGAAAAGTACTTTCACATCTAAATTTATAACCCAAATAGGATGTTATGTGAGTTTATCTCTTTGATGGATCTGACATTATAAATAACTCCTTACTCCAAACTACTTTTGCTATTATAGCATACAAAAAAATAAGTCCTTACAAAAGGATTACATGGATTTAATTTCTTCACTGGGTATAGTTTCAGGAGCCTGTAGTCCAAGTTTCTCTGGAGACCAAGGCAGGAAAATGGCTTAAGCCTGGAAGTTCAAAGCCAAAGCAAGATCTCATCCCAAAACATAACAAAGCCATATTTAACATTTTATAGGAGTATGTAATGTTACTTTCCAATTTACTAAAAGCCAATTTACATTTGACTGCCTGAAATAAGAGATTTCAGAGAAGATAACTGAAACATATGGAAGATAATTCAATATACTTACATCTAAATAACATCCTTATATACTTTTATTTGATTTTCTAGTTTCAAATATTATCCAATGACTTTCTCATGACAGAACGTCAGCATTTTTACCTCACCTTCATATTCTCACTTTCCATGGAACAGTTATGAATCATCATTGGTCAAATTAATACACAGAGATTATATTACGACCATATACATTATTCACTTCTGAGGCTTCCAGTTTATGACTGAATTTTTTTTCAGTTTTTTTTCCACAAGGAACTAATTATTCCCTTAAAAAAATTAAGTTAAAAAAGCTACCAATATATTGACCCTTAATTTGTCCCCTCAACTCTGACAGAACTGTCTCAACATGGTTAAATACACCAAGGTGAATATTTGTATGTGAATGTTTTCCCAGCAAATTTACCTTTTTCATTTCTTTGGTTTAATCAAGCAACATGCATTCCCTGGACATACACTGGATAGCAAAGGAAGGTGACCCACGAATATGCTACTTAACAGCAGAAGCCACACAGGAAATCAATATCTGATTCCAATCCACCACCAAAGGATAATTAAGAATTCATTTCACTAGTCAAAAGAAACTACTAACGTCACTTTAAAAGAAACACAATGTATCAATAGCAGCATTACCTGAACTGTAAAATCCGAGACTAAAAAAAGTTATTTATGGAAGACTGACAGAAGACAGCAACTCCTAATACCAAACTACCTTTCTGTCACTCAGTTTCACTAAGTCACTCAGTGTCAGAGCTCCCTTTTCCAAAGGAAGAGGATTCTTTTCTATGAATTGATATTTCATCCTAGTGATCAGAGTGGGCTTGTGAGTCTGAATCTTAATAATTTACTTGCCATATGGTCTTGGGCAGGTCACTTAACCTCTCTGTGCCTTGGTATCCTCAATGTACAAAGTAAGTAATAGTAACTATATCAAAGGATTAAGGAAAGGGTCAGTGTTCACTCTGTTATCATTACTCCACAGATTTAACAAGGTACATTAGTGTCCTCGACCTACAAATCTGCAATTACATCTAACTTTTTACCTTTAACATGGCTAGGTCATTATATTGATGTTAGCACTTGCTAGTGAGGAGCTTATTTGTATAACTTGTCCCAAAGACAGCCCAATTTCCTGTTAGTGAAGCCTCTCGGCTCTTTTAAATTGCTACTTTCCTTTTTCAGTCACAACAGCTCACAACCTCAAAAGTGCACTGAGCACCATTCTAACCTTTTTGTACTGAATCATAACCCTTGCAACAGCTCAGGAGGTAAATTGTTATTACAGAGACAGGTTAAGGAACCAGGGAACTGTGGAGCTAGTGTAAGAACCCAGGTGGTCTAGTTCAAGTATGGTCCTATCTCATCCTATGCTTTCTCTTTCTACAAAGCTTCTCTTTGTCACAGCTTTTGGAGAGGAGGGTGGCATACTCAGGTTGATTCTGACTAGGAAGATCAACTCCAGTCAGACTGCAGAGTACCACAGGGTGGGAGAGAGACTAGTGGGGGTCTGATGCATGGACAGGTAAGACCCGACAGGCAGGACTGGAAAGGAAGTCACACTACAATGATATTCCTAAGAACTGAAAGAACTTGATGACTAACTGTACACAAGGAGAGGGAAGACTCAAGAATATCTGATGTTCCCAATCTGGCAGAAAGGTAGATGTCGATCCTTCTAACAAAAATAAAAAGGCAGGCAGAAGGAAGAACAAGTATGGAGCAGGAGAGAGACAAGAATAACATGCGGCCAAGCATGGTGGTACACACTATCAGCCCAACTACTCAAAAGGCTGAGGCAGGAGGATCACAAGTTCAAGGCCAGACTGGGCAACAAGTTATCTGAGATCCAGTCTTAAAATAAAAGGGTAGAGATGTATCTTGGTAGTAGAGTGCACTTGAGTTCTATCCCCAGTACCACAAAAAAAAAAAGAACAGATCTTTAAAAAAAGGAATTGAGAGCTGGAGACATAGCAGTAGCATAGCGATTGCCTTGCACAAACATGAGGACCCAGGTTTTGAACCATAGCACCAATCCCCCAAAATAAAACAAACACAAACACACATACACACACACACACACACACACACACACACACACACACAGAGAAAGGGGAGGGGGACTGAGCATATGAAAGTTTCTTTTTAAATACTAAACAGAATGGCTTCAGATTCTTACAAACTTATTTTTTTTAATTTAATTTTTTTATTGGTTGTTCACATTACAAAGCTATTGACATATCATATTTCATACATTAGATTGAAGTGGGTTATGAACTCCCAATTTTACCCCAAATGCAGATTGCAGAATCACTTCGGTTATACATCCACAATTTTACATAATGCCCAATTAGTAATTGTTGTATTCTGCTACCTTTCCTGTCCCCTACTATCCCCCCTCCCCTCCCCTCCCATCTTCTCTCTCTACCCCATCAACTGTAATTCATTTCTCTACTTGTTTATTTTCCCATTCCCCTCACAACCTCTTATATGTAATTTTGTATAGCAATGAGGGTCTCCCTTCATTTCCATGCAATTTCCCTTTTCTCTCCCTTTCCCTCCCACCTCATGTCTCTGTTTAATGTTAATCTTTTCTTCCTGCTCTTCCTCCCTGCTCTGTTCATAGTTGCTCTCATTATATCAAAGAAGACATTTGGTATTTGTTTTTTAGGGATTGACTAGCTTCACTAAGCATAATCTGCTCTATTTACAAACTTATTTTTCCATAAATCCCTATTCTAGTAATGAGCATAAAAAAGGCTCTGTGTGATGGATGAATGCTCTAGAGTAGAGCAAACCTGGATTTGAGGCCTAATTTCATCATTTCCTAGGTGAGTACCAAGTGGGAGGGCTTGTTAGAAATACAGAAACTGGGTTGAACTGCAGACTAATTGAATCATAATCTGCATTTTAACAAGATCCCCTAGTAATTATCATGCATTAAGAAACACCAGCCCAGGACAAATGAAATGTACTCTAAGCCTTGACCACTCCCCTTCTCCGTCTCCCATTGACAAAAGTGAAAATGATCACATTTACCTTTATGGTAACAGAGAATAACAAGTGCCAAATATTTACCAAGGCTCTACAAAAAGAAATTAATGCCATACATATGCTATTTTTATTTAATTCTCTCGACCATTCTATTGTGCAAATACATTTTCTATTATAAAGATGAAGACAGTGCCAGTTGCAGCACTATCTAGGGCCAAACTGTTGGCGACTGGTACAACTCCTACTCAGTGTGGCTCTCTTTCCTGTCTTTTGCTTCCTATTAACCCCAACAATGCACATGCAACCTAGAGCAGTGAAGAACATAAAGTGAACTTAAGAGCTAGGAAGGAGAGAAGTCTTGCACTGGTAGGGAACTAAAACAACAGTCTAAAACACCAAACATAATTCAAAAACTGTACTCACGCACATTTAAGGGTCTAGGATGTGCTTATCCTGAATTGGTTTACAGATGAGGATGCAGCACTAAATTACCAATATTTATTTCAATAATTATACTAAAATAGCAGACCAACAGCAGATATTAACAATGATCGATAGAATTATGTTAAAATTCTCAATATGATACAGAAATTTCTCAATATGTCTATATTTTGGGTTCACTTGAGATAAGAAATTCAGACAAGAGAAGGAACATCTTAAGAGTATCTGGAAGCCAGGCACACACCTATAATTCCGTGACTTTGAGTGGCTGAGGCTGGAGGACCATAAGTTCAAAGCCACCCTTAGCAGCTTAGCTAGGCCTTGAGTAACTGAGCAAGACTATTTCAAAATAAAACATAAAAAGGACTGGCTGGGGATGTGGCCCAGTGGTTAAGCACCCCTGGGTTAAATCCCTGGTACCAAAAAAAAAAGTATTCTCAGCCAGGCATGGTGACACATACCTATAATCTAAGAAATTTAGGAGGCTGAAAGAGGAGAAGCACAAGTTCAAGATTAGTCTGGGCGACTTAGTGAGACACTGTCTCAAAAAGTAAAAAGGACTGAGGTCATAGCTCAGTGGCAAAGCGCCCCTGGATTCAATTCCCAACACTACCACACACACACACACAAAAAAAAAGTATCTGAAATTGTAGGATAAATGTTACTATATAAGACAGAATTCTAGCTTTTCAATCATTATTTGTCAATATTAACACTCCAGAAAATAATATGCTAAATGAACATTTAGAATTATAAATTTTAAACCAGGGACAGTGGCAAGCAGATTGTGATTTTCTGTGATTGATTGATTGATTGATTGATTGATTTGTACTAGGATTTGAACTAGGGCTTTCATGCATATTAGGAAAGTGTTCGGCTGAGCTACATCTCCAGCACCAAGGATTGTGATATTGAGGCCAGTCTGAGCAACCCAGCAAAACCCCATCTAAAAACAAACAAACAAAAAACCCTAGAATCACAAGTTCTAATATTTCTGGTTCCAAACAAACCTTAACCTATGTGAATCATTGTCTTAAATGCACTCACCCATGCCCACAATATGACTAACACAGTAGGCCACACTCTCCCTCTCTGCCTTTCTAGCCTCACTGGTTGTCTTCACTTCTTATACATGCTGTCTTCTTCCTTGGGGCCTTTCTGGCCCTGAATTCCCTGTTTCTAAAGCTAGCTTTCTTCTTTTCTTATCCTTTATGGTGTGTCTGAATGCCTTTTCCTCAAAGACCCTTTTGATCAAATAAAGTACCAACCCTAACAGACCCCCCCCACCATCTTTTTTAAATTCTAATTTTTCCTGTGGTAGAATATGTATAACTGCCCAATTATTTTCTATTTCAGCCTACTTTGTGTCCTTGTAGATCTTATCATGAGTACTATTTTTTTGTTTACTTCTCACCTATAACAAAATTCAAGTTCCAAAGGGTAAGAACCTTATTTGACTTGTCTATTTCATTCCTGACACTTACCTGAGTGTCTGGCCTACAGTGGGAGCTCAATAAGAACTGGTTAAACAAATAATGAGAATGGATGCCAGGCACTCCACTAGAGTGGGATCTGGAAATACAGCACCTGCCTTTAGATAGCTCAAAGTTCAGTAAGGAAATAGACAAGCCATCAGCTACCAGGCAGGAAGATAAAAGTGATGTGATAGAGTTACCTAGAGGTGGTAGGGAGGTATTCTGAAGATGCTTCTATTGTAATCTAAGAGGGTGGGGAAGCAAAGGAATTTTCAGGAGATGCTGTCTAAACCCAAGAGGAGATTGGCATTTTGTCCTTATATAACAGCTGCAATGAAGCCTTCCCTAACACATGAAATAAGATGGCTCCTCACAGTTTAAATTGAGATCAATGCAATGACTAGCAAAGAGATTGGAAACTGAAACAGAAAACTTAGTTTCTCATAAAGCAAGATCCAAATATAGCCATACTGAGTTTACTCATACATGTGAAGAAATAAGGTATCTGACATAAAGGACCAACTCTATAAGCACTAAAGAATTAAAAAGAGAAAGATTAGCAGGGGCCATTGAAGCCACTGAAAGGGGAGAAAAAGGAGACTGTGCAGATACCTGAGTCTGCTGGTCATAACAGATCACTCCACCATGAGAAGGTGACATCAACAGATTATGTCAGAACATTATTACTTGATTCATCTCATTCCTGTTACGATTCCAGCTCAAACAACCTTCCATTTACAAAACAGGCTCCTAACTATGTCTATCTACAGGACAGAACACATTGGTTCACACTGACAATTATATACTGGCTTTCAGATTTAAAACTCTGGTTAATCAAAGTCAGGAAAATGAACTTGCTTAGTTCATTAAACACACACTTGGAGGGCAAGAGAGAGAGACAACAAAGGATCCGGCTATTATGAACTCAGTAAGAGGGAAAAGGATTTAAGAAAAATGTTTCAGGTAGACCTGGCAAATGTATGAAAAGGGAGCTGCGCATGGTGGCACACACCTGCACACCCAGTTATTCAGGAAGCTGATGCAGGAGCATCAAAAACTCAAGGCCAGCCTCAGTAATTTAGAGATACCCTGTCTCAAAATAAAATATAAAAAGAGCTGGGACTGTAGCTCAGTGGTAGAGGGTCCCTGGGTTCAAATCCCAGTGTACAAAAGAAAAAAAAGGAATAGGGCAGGGGGACAAACCAAAGATGTTATTTAAAAATTTGGCTTGACTTATTTGGGGATGATAGCAACTGAAGAAGAGAGACACAAGTCTTATAGAGAGACATTCCTGTTCAACACCAGAGCTGCAAATGCCCCTGTGTTTACCCATCCAAAAGAATGAACTTGGAAGACTTGACAGAGATTTTGGCATTTTATCATTTATTCCTTGGTCATGGTGGTGGTAGGCCAGGGTATAACAGAAGGCTGCCCCACATCTACAAGGGAGGTGGGGGACGTGTGTTGATTGTGTGTGTGTTTGTGTTGAGTATGTGTGTGTGTTTTTGTGTGTGTGTGTGTGGGGAGGGTATAGGTAGCATGCCCACCATGCAGGTAGAATCCTTCAGATGTTTTATAAACATTCATTTATTTTACAAGCAGCATCACTGTGTTTAGATTCCCTCCTAAAGACTGGAGATAATTGGGTGGACCTCCCTTCTCCATTTCTTTATCACTTCTTATCTTACTGCAAGCTTTTGGAGGCACTGATTAGTGTTCAGCCCAACAGTCCCATTTAGGACATACTAAATCTGAGGCCCCTGAAGAGCAACTACATGAAGATATCCAATAGGCATTTGGCCATCCTCTGGAGCTCAAGAGTATTCAGGCAATCATAGAGAACTCACCCAAGAAAAATCTGTCTATTTACAAGAAATAAAGATCAAATGTGGAACCCTGAGTAAATCCAGGAATTAAGGGATAAAAGAGGAACCTGCAAGGGACACTGAGAAATAGGCATCTAAATTTATTTTAAGAATTTATAAGATTATTGATGACAGCTTTCAAAAAGAACATGCAATTTCTACAGAGAAAATACAAGTTTTAAAATGAAAAGAAAAATCAATATGCATATAGTAAATTTACTGAAAGAGACACAAAATTTCTTACAGAATACCATATTATGGCTTCCTGGGACAGGAAGGAAACCAATGAGATACACCCTCCTGCCTTCTCACCAGTACTTCAAAACACACAATAATGCTGTTTGAGAGAAACAAAGAATTTGCTTTTAACGCCTACTTTTAAATGTCTAATTCTCACCTAAAGTCTAAAGCCCATGATGTTAAACACCTTTGGATGAATTTTCAAAACAGAGATGAAATCTGCAATGTGCATCTTAATAATTAATACTGGTTCTAGGAGACATTACTACATATTTATACTCCTGAGAGACCAAACTTCTGAGAGGTTTATGATATATAGCACAGTACTAGTCTCCAAGAGGTGTCCCAGAGTTAGAAGAATTGCTTAAAGGTTTACTGTCATTAACAGCCATTTATTGCTAGGCATGATGACACATGCCTATAATCCCAGCCACTCAGGAGGCTAAGGCAGGTGGATCTCAAATTCAAGGTTAGCCGCACTTCTGGGGTTCAATCCCCAGTACCACTAAAAAAAAAAAAAAAAAAAATTATCTTTTGAGTGTGTATTTGGTGGGGGGGTTTGAATTCAAAGGCACTCTACTACTGGGTGACATCTCCAGCTCTTTCTTAAAGTTTTATTTTGAGACTGGGTCTTGCTTAATGGCCCAGGCTAACCATCCTCTGCCTCAGCCTCCCAAGCTGCTGGGATTACAGGCATGTGCCTCTGTACCCAGCTGTTTACTGTTGATTATCAGAGCTAAGTGCTAAAACTTGAGTTGTACAATATTTCTAGCCTATCATTTTATAATTTTGTTGTGGGAAGACCAAACACTCCATAAAAACCTAGGATTTCACTACAAGTTGCAAAATTAAGTGGTGTGATAGATTAGATGAAGGAATAATCCTTAAGGATGAACTGTATTTAAAAAAAAAGGGGGGGGGGCTTGAGCCAGACTTTTAAGGAAAGACAAGATAGTCAAGACAAAAAGGAAGAGAGCAGGGTGTAGTGATGCTTACCTTTAATCCTAAGGACTTAGGAGGCTGAGACAGGAGGATTGCAAATTCAAGGCCAGTCTTAGCAATTTAGTGAGTGCCTAAGCAATTCAGTAAAACTCTGTCTCAAAACAAAAAACAAAAAGGGCTAGGGATGTGGCTCAGTGGTAAAGTATCCCTGGGTTCAATCCCTAGTATCAAAAAAAAAAAAAAAAAGTTTATGCTAACCACAGTGGCATAATTTATAATCCCAGCTATTCAGGAGACTGAGACAGGAAGATCATAAGTTCAAAGCCAGTTTGGGAAAAACAGTTCACCCCCCTACATTCCCAGCCTCAACAACAACGACCAAAAAAGGAGTAGAAAATGCTGCACATTTGATATCTGAGATTAATTCAAGCCAGCTGATTGTATCCATCTCTTCCCAACTTCAAATTCAATGACATCACATTGGTAGACTGAAACCAACCCTGGTAGAGTGTTTATACTTCAGCAAACACTACAACTCAGGGCTTTATCCCTGCAAGGGCAGTTGTTCATTATTCAGCAGCACACACTGTGTTATTTCTATACAATCTCTAGCCTGATTGTGGCACTAAATGAAGAGTTCCTTGACATTTTCTTCTAACTAGAAATAACATAATTCTGAAGTGCCATTTCTTAATCTTACTGTCAATAGATGGTTATCAAAAAGTATAAGATGTAGGAGCCTAATGTTTTACTAGTCTCAAAAACTAAAACGTGCTTATGAATAAAACAGAAACCTTTGTTTGTCTCTCAATCAAGGTTTCTAGCTATTATATGGTTTGCCTTGGAATAACATCAATTGAGGATGATAATGCAAAAAACATTCCAGCATTCATTCCATTATAATAAAGGCTAATTGCATGGGCCTATTATTGGAATATACTTTCCTAGTTCAAACTAGCTGCATTCAATAGAGTAAAGAGGGTTTTCTGGAGAATCCCTACTGTGAAAAGATGAACTTTGTCTTAACAACTTTAGTTTCAAAAACTATTCATTTACAGATGCCTATTTCACATCTCTGAAGCAAAATGGCTCATTTGTTATGTAGATTACAAAGCAATCACTTAAGAATAAAGAGGTTTCTTTTTTAGAGGCTCCAGCTAACTATCTGAATAGGCTCAATCTCAAAACCATCAAAAATATTTCCAAATATGACAGCATTGTTTTGAGGCTTCAGATTTAGCTGCCAGGAACAAATGAGCACCTCCTTCCCACTTTCCAGGAGACAACCTAGGGCAACTCCTAAGAAAAGTTGTCTTTAGAGAGTTATTGGAACTGTATAGGTATAAAAGTGAAAAATAGGTAAGAAGAGTAGGGCTGGGGATGTGGCTCGCTGGTAGTGCGTTCACCTGGCAATGTGTGAGGCACTGGGTTCAATCCTCAGCACCACATAAAAAAATAAAGATGTCGTGTCCACCTAAAACTAAAAAATAAATATTAAAAAAAAAAGGAGGAGGAGGATATGCAAGAGGTACAGAATGATGTTCTTTACAGCAGGTCTGAATTCACAAGTCCTTCAATAACTTACAATGTAACCTCTCAGTAATAAACCAATTTAACTCACTTGCATCTGAAGTACACTATTTTACTCTAGAATATTACAATGTTTATTTCTTCTAAATATGTAAATGCACTTCAGAGTTCCTGAGACACTAACACCTTCATCAGTTGAAACTCACTACTAGAACCCTTCTTTCTTAGAGAAAGGGAAATACATAGGAAAAAAGTCACAAAGAACTATGTAATATAAGGAGCAGGGAGAAAATGTCAGCTGGGGAAAACACCTGAAAACATGAAGTATGTGTACATGAGGATCACCAGGGCATTGCCATTCCTTGCCCCACTGAAAACTGGGAGTGAGGTGGGCAGAGGGTATTAATTGGACATGTATACTTGACTGAAGCACTCCTTGAATTTCTCTAAAGAATCACTACTCTAGGAATTGAGCTGCCAGGCCATGAAGAGAACATAAGAGGACAGTTCTGAGCCTCAGGCCTCTCCACTGAGCACTCTTTGTACCACAGACTCATGCCCATGGATCTTTTCACTCCTTTCCTTAGGCTTTAATTCCCCCAAAGAGTAGAAATAAGAAACTTTCAATAAGAAAAAAGTGGCCAGGTGCAGCGGTGCAAGCCTATAATCCCTGCAGCTTGGAGGCTGAAACAGGAGAAACACGAGTTCAAAGCCAGTCTCAGCAATGGCGAGTGCTAAACAACCCAGTGAGACCCTGTCTCTAAATAAAATACAAAATAGGGCTGGGGTTGTGGCTCAGTGGTTGAATGCCCCTGAGTTCAATCCCGGGTACCAAAAAAGAGAAAAGAAAAAAGTGTACACGTGGTTCCACTCTTCCCAGATGTTTAATGTACGATTAGTTATAGAAGCAAGTGACAGGGCTGGGGATGTGGCTCAAGCGGTAGCGCGCTCGCCTGGCAAGTGCGCGGCCCGGGTTCGATCCTCAGCACCACATACAAACAAAGATGTTGTGTCCGCCGAAAAAAACTAAAAAATAAATATTAAAATTCTCTCTCTCTCTAAAAAAAAAAAAAAAAAAAAAAAAAAGAAGCAGCAGCAAGTGACAAAGGAATAAGACATAGGACAGATCACTTAAGAGTAACTTAAAGGAGATAAAGAGTTGGAGCCAAAAAGCAAACAGCTCAATTACATAAAGTGGTAACTGCTTATCTGAGGGAGAAACAAAGAGCACTATTAAAGCATACTACAGGCAGGAGAAGCATCTAAATGAAATATTGAGGGTGAGGGGAGGAAGATGCAAGGCTTCAGATGGATAATGAAGAATAAATTAAAAAAAGAAGTCAAAGAAACAGTGCAGAACAGTTAGGAACTATCTTAAGAGGCTAGTGACTGTCACACAGTGTGTGCACCCAGCTAAGCAGCACCACAGTTGCACCTATACCTAGTAGTGGAGCACTTGCCTTTCTATGGAACTGATTTTTTTTATTAATATTGGAACTGATTTTTTTATTAATATTATTATTTTTAGTTGTTGATAGACCTTTATTTATTTATTTTTATGTGGTGCTGAGGATCGAACCCAGTGCCCCACCATGCTAGGCAAGCGCTCCACCACTGAGGTACAACCCCAGACCCTACAGAACTTATTTTTATACCAAGGCTAACCTCTCTACCAGCCTCTCTATCAAACTGACTTTTATATCAAGGTTAGGTTTTCATAGGCACTGAAGAACAACTAAGGGGTTATAAGTAGGAAGTGGCAAGATCTGATGTACTAAGAACAGGATTGCTCTGCAGCAAAATGAAAGGCAAATTAGAAGAAGAAAGACACTAGATGCAAGGAGCCCTGAAGCTGTGAGATGATTTACAACAATCCAGGTAAGATCAGAGGGTCTAAACACAACAGTTGGTGCTGGGGACTGGGCGGGGGGGGGGGGGGGGGGGTTAGAATGCAGAGGGCAGAATAAACAGGATAGGGAGGAGTTAAAACATACAGGCTTCCCACTTCAGGCAAGGGATGAGTGAACCTGCACCCACAAAAACAGACTGCAGAGCTGGGGAGGCAGCTCAGTAGTGGAGTACTTGCCTAGCACATGCAAGACCCTGAGTTCAGTCCCCACCATCACCAAACAACATCAAAAAAAGACTGTAGTCTTGAGTTTGGAGGATATAGCACTGAAATCACTATTTGCACCTATTGGAATACTCTAGGAAAGACATTTAGAAGGTGGGAAATTATACTACTCTGGAATTTGGGGAACAACTCAAGACAAATCATTTTATAGCAAAGGATATATACGTGAGGACTCCGGAGAAAAACCAATCTTTGATAAATATATACAGAGGGATGTAGGACCAAGGTAGGGACTCACAATGAGACAAAATTCAGAATGTTCCTTTAGTCCAGGGATCCACAAACTATGGACCATCGTTTGTTTTTTAAAATAGTTTTCCTGGAACATGTAAACATATACCTATACATTTAAACAAGGCCAATGGATGCTTAGAGCAAAGCTCTGCCATTGCAAAGATCATGAGGTCCACAGATTCTCAAAATAGTATTATTTGGTTCTTTACAGGAAAAAGTTTGTCCACCCTATTCTAATCAACAAAACTTGAGCTAGAGTAAAAGCCCATCCCTATATTATACCTCAGTTTCTCCATTTGAGAAACGAAAAGTATATTGTATTTAAGTTCAACGAGAACGTAAAAGGTTCATGAAAGTGTTTATTTAAAATTGTCAAAGCCATTTGTCATCTGGGCATAGTGGTACACATCTGTAATCCAGCCACAAAAAAAGGTTGATACAGGAAGATCCCAATTCCAGGCCACGCTGGGCAACTTAGCAAGATCCTGTCTCAAAATAAAAAGTAAAAAGGACTAGGAATGTAGCTCAGTGGTACAGCAACCACAGTACCACTAGATAAATAAATAAAACCATTCATGAAAACATTTGCTCAATTCTTCAATAATTTTGTTTCCCTACACCAAGTGTTATTTCCAATTAAAGTCAAGATGAGACTTTAAAATTTTCTGCAGAGGGCCGAGGATGTGGCTCAAGCGGTAGCGCGCTTGCCTGGCATGCGTGCGGCCAGGGTTCGATCCTCAGCACCACATACAAAGATGTTGTGTCCACCGAAAACTGAAAAACAAATATTAATTCTCTCTCTCTCTCTCTCTCTCTCTCTCTCTCTCTCTCTCTTAAAAAAAAAATTTCTGCAGAGAATTGAGAATATAGTATTTAAGTTTCAAGGCAATTTACTGACTTACATGTGACTACAATAAAAGGAATCTCCGACTTTACCTTATACCCAATTTGGAGAGTCACATACTCTCTACTCTAGAAAGCATTCACCTCCATGATAAGCACTGGTAACAGAAGAGATGAACCACACAGTAGAATAAGTTACCTTATATGCCTGCATGCCTATCATGTTCAGGTACCATTCTGAGCAGCTAATGCTGGTCTGTTTCATTTAAGCCCCACAACAGCCCAAGAGGACACTGATCCATATTACAGATGAGGAAAATGAGCCTTAAAAAGGCCAAGAGCTTCACCTCACATCCCGTAGGGAGTGGGGTGATAGAACCATGTCTGACCTCAGTAATTCTACTTAACCACATTTATCTATGCTGAGAGAGAGAATGTCAGTAAAGGAAGGAATAGAATCTGGAAACATTAAGAACACATATCTGCTTCTTTTTTCCCCTAAAACTCCCTGCATGTCTTAGAAGCCACTGGCTTCGAAGGAAAGCCATCAACTGTACCAACTGGCTCTGGCAAGCTAACCTCAGAACCACCACTGAGTATAGCACTGCTGCTAGCAGGCAGTGAATTCTGTGAGCCAAATACCAATGCACAAATCAACTAACTTACTTTCTCTTTTGTTTTGTTTTGTTATTGGGGATTGAATCCAGCAGTGGTTTACCATTGAGCCACATCCCCAGTTTTTGTTTTTTATATTGAGACATGGCCAAACTGTTGCTGAGCCTGGCTTTGAACTCTCAATCCTCCTGCATAGCCCCTCAAGTCCAGAGTATTACAGGCGTGTACCTCTGTGCCTAGCCACAGGTCAACTTTCTAAACAACCCCCTTCATTAACTGAAGGAAGCCAGCACAAGAAATAAAAAGATCTTTGTTAATCAGATATTACAGTAATGTATTCTTAAGAGGTCATGTGATACATTCATGGAAAGAACATAAGCTTTCCCTTCAAAGTGACTCAGGTTTGAATTCTGGTTTCAATACAAGCCTTAAGAAAGTGACTTACTTATCTTTACTGAGCTCACTCTCTCCATGAGATAAGGACATCCTCTTTGCTACCCAGACCAGTGACTGGTACTATGATGTAAAGTTAGTAATTCAGAGTCAGAGGCAGACAGGCTGAGTTTATCAACCAGCACTGCAACTTACTTGCCATAAACCTTAGGTATCTCATCTGTAAAACAATGAAAATAGTTTTCTTCTGCTTTGGCTATAGGTGCAGGCAGGCTGTTTTAGAAAAAATTAAAATTCTACTGCTAAACAGATGCCTTTCTGTCTTAGTGTTTCATTCTGGTACTTGGAAAGCTGTATGCTGGGAAAATCATCTGTTTTGTTTATAAGTTAAGGGTATTGTTTGCCTGAAAGCTCCAGTGGTAGTAGTATGTATTTCAAGACTAAAGCAGCAGATGAAGAATGCTTCTCGCCATTTAACAAGAGTCAAGCCAGTAGTTTCAGTCTCAGAAATGTGCTTCTACCACTCCTTCAAAGCTAGGAAAGTTACTTTCACAGCCTCAGGGAAAGAAGTAGCTTCCCCTAAAGAACAGGCTTAGGAGGGCTGGAAGTTGTCATTTGGTCTAGAGTTTAAATTGATAAAAGAATCTTTGAATGCCTCCTGAGTCAGACACATTACTGATGCTGGAGTGTACCACCCTGTGCTGGGCACTGTGCTTGTTAGCACTTTCATGACTTCCATAGAATGAAGCCTGAGAGGTAGGTACTATTTTCACTATTTTAAAGATGAGAAATCTGAGGCTTAAAAGGAAGGAAAATAGCTTTTCTGTTTTAGATTTCATCTCTGGAAATGGAAGTAGAAGCAAGGCTTCAAGGTCACACAGTACACACAAAGAACATCCTGTCCACTTGCCTAAATACACTCTGAGCATGCTCACAGCTAATGGCCAAACCACCTGCAAAAGTCCCATTTGCTCAGTCTCACATGTTGTCTACAAATTCAAGATTATGCTGTTTCATTTTGTTTATTTTAGAACAGTCACCTTGTATCCAATTGATCCAGCCTACTTTCACTGCCAAAGTGTTAAAATGCATTACATTTGCTAAAGGCAGGAAGTAAATAAAAGAGTCCCAGCCTCTAACCTGAGGACATACCCACACACCCCTACTCCTTCCCCAACTGTTAAATGTATGCATATATGCATTTGCGGTTAAGAGTGTACATGTTAGAATTGAGGCAAGTTTGGGCTGGAGATGTAGCTCAAGCGGTAGCGCACTAGCCTGGCATGCGTGCGGCCCGGGTTCGATCCTCAGCACCACATACAAACAAAGATGTTGTGTCCACCGAGAACTATAATAAATAAATATTAAAATTCTAAAAAAAAAAAAAAAAAAAAGAATTGAGGCAAGTGACAGAAAAGGATGAGGCTGAAAGAATCAACATGCCCCAGGGAGTTTCTGAGAAAGGCCCAGGCAAAGATAATCTCAAAATGGTTCTTTCAGTAAAAGCTCTACCAGGATTAAATGTGAAACAAACAAACAACAACAACAACAAAAAACCCAAATAGCTTTGTCTTAGAGGTATCATGGAGGGCAGGGCACGGTGATGCACAATCTCAAGTCTGGGAGACTTGAGACAGGAGGATCACGAGTTCGAAGCCAGCCTCTCAGCAATTTAGCAAGGCCCTAAGTAACTTAGTGAGACCCTATTTCTAAATAAAATACAAAAAATGGCTGAGAATGTGGCTCAGTGGTTAAGCACCCTAGATTCACGCCCCAGTACCAAAAGAGAGAGAGAGACACACACACACACACACACACACACACACACACACACACACACACACCATGGAGGAAAGAGTGTAATTTTTATTTCTTTACCTAAGATAAATTGAATTGTAAAGTATAGAAAAGCTAACCCACCTACATATGGACTCTCTTCAATTAAAAACAGCACAAAGGGGTAGGTGTGGTGGCTCATGCCTGTACTCCCAATGACTAGGGAGGCTGAGGCAGGAAGATTTCAAGTGTGAGGCCAATCTAAGCAACCCAGTTAGGCCCTAAGCAACTTGGCAAACAGTGTCTCAAAGTAAAAAAATGAAAAATAAAAAAAGGGATGGGGATGTAATTCAGTGGTAAAGCACCACAGGCAGGAAGATGGCAAATTCAAGGCCAGCCCTGGTAATTTAGCAAGATTTTTCTCCCTAAATAAAAAAATTTATGTAGTTCAACGGTAGAGCACTCCCTGAGTTAATCACCAGTACTAGAATTTAAAAAAAAAAAGCACCAAGGGCTGGAGGTGTAGCTCAGTGGTAGAGTGCATGCAAGGCCTGGGGCTTAATCTAACAAAAAATGGAAAAAAAAATACATATATATACTCTTATATATCACTCATGAAACCCTCAGGATTTCCTCAGTCTCTCAGTGAACAAATCTTTGAATAGCTACATTAAAATAAAAAGCAGGATGGAATGGCACATGCCTTTGATCCCAGCTTCTTAGGGAGCTGAGGCAGAAGATTATAAGCTTGGGGCTAGCCTGGTCATTTTGGCAAGACCCTGTCTCAAAACAAAACCCTTTAATAAAGGGCTAGGGAGGGCTGGGGCTCAAGTGGTAGCGTGCTCGCCTGGCATGTGTGAAGCACTGGTTCAATCCTCAGCACCACATAAAAATAAAATAAAGATATTGTTTCCACCTAAAATTAAAAAATAAATATTAAAAAAAAAAAGATAGGGATACAGCTCAGTGGTATAGTGCTCCTGAATTCAATTTCCAGTGCTGGTGCAGCAGGTGGGGGAACACTGAGAATTTCAAAATACAACTCTCTTAGTTTGGTCTCCTAAAAATTGCTCCTATTAAATAATGCTGGCAGGCCTCAACATTCGTGCCCTAAAGACAAACACTCCTATTAAAAAAGGACTAACAGTTTAGGAATGCCACAAGTGGCAAGGAGCGCAAGGAGATCTCATATCACCATCTATACACACACACACACACACACACACACACACCCCTCCCCACCAGTTGATTAACAAGAACAGGCTTTCTAAAGGAAGTTCTGTATTCATATTTGCTATGATGTAGCAAGAGTAAGAGATAAAGATTGAAAATATCTTCACAAAAGACACTGTCCAAAAATACAAATTCCGCCTATTCCTATCTGACAACAGAAAACACCTGTGAAGACCATCTGACGTTCCACTTAAAACCAAGGAACATGGATGAAACCAAATATATCCCAGGATAGGCCACAATCCATTCTACTTTCCCACTAGGAGGAAAGTTATTAGAAAATGCCAACTCCAGTTAATGGAAAATTAAAAATTTCTATTATTTACTTGTTTCAAAAGGCAGTAATAAACCACAGCTAACAAGCTTGAAACTAAAATTTAAAACTTGACCATCAAAAAAAGCAACAAAAAATTATTTGCACCCTGCTTAAAACCTTCAACCACCAAAAAAATATATATATACATATATGTATGTATGTATGTGTGTGTGTGTGTGTGTGTGTGTGTGTGTGTATATATATATATATATATATATATATGAAAATTTTCTTAAACCTTTCAGCTATACTCTGGGTGCCTATAATTCAAAATTCTCATCCTGCCTACATGTCTGCTGGCTCTCCTCTGCTTATCCTCTGACCTCACCAATCCTGGGACCCTGCACAGTCATTAACACTCAATGTTTGAGTGATGTGGTTTTACAGCTCTATTCCTCTGCTAGTCCTCTCCTCTCTACCCACAAGGGCCTTCAACACCACTTCTCTCTGAAAATGCCTACTCATCTTTCAAGACCAAGGTCAAGCTTCATCTTTCTCAACAGTCCTGTTTCAAGACACTGTCACTGGTGCTTTAAATATTTTACCACTTAAAATTATTTTTTATTTGAATGGTTTTATTTTTTAACTACATGACAGCGGAATGCATTACAATTCTTATTACACATATAGAGCACAATTTTTTATATCTCTGTTTGTATATAAATTATGCTCACATCAATTCATGTCTTCATAAATGTACTTTGGATAATGATACCCATATCACATTCCACCATCATTGCTAACCCCCTGCCCCCTCCCTTCCTCTCCCACCCTTCTGCCCTATCTAAAGTTCGTCTATTCCTCCCATGTTCCCCTCTCCCTACTCCACTATGAGTCAGACTCCTTATGACAGAGAAAACATTCGGCATTTGTTTTTTTGCATTGGTTAACTTCATTAGCATTATCTTCTCCAACTCCATCCATTTACCTGCAAATGCCATGATTTTATTCTCTTATTAATTTTTTAATGAGCAAATGACTAAAAATTTTTTTAAAAAAGCAAGCTTTAAAATGTTCTAAACTTTTAGTTTCAAATCAACATTTTAATTTGAAATATATTCCACCCATATATTTATATATATTCCACCTAGGTGTTATTCAAGGAGAAAAAAGCTAAAACTGAAGTGCTTTTGTGCTGGATACTGTGCTAATGACTACCAAGTACACAAATTGACTTACCTGGTACACCAAGACCTTTCAAGGAGAGTATTATTTTTCTGTTAGACTGCATCACAGAGTCTCTGGTTTTTAATATTGAAGGTCCAATTTCATTCATGATTCTCCAATTTCTTTTTTTTTTTAATTTTTTTTTTAGTTGTAGATGGGCACATATCTTTATGTATTTTTATGTGGTGCTGAGGATTGAACCTAGTGCCTCACACATGCAAGGCAAGTGCTCTACCACTGAGCTATAGCCCCAGCCCAATTCTCCATTTTCTGAAGGCAGAAAAATGGACTATGGATTCAATAGTATGGATTCAAAAAGATTTCTTCTGCTTAACTCTCAGTTAATCCATGAAAAATCTATTCCAAGAATGACACATAATTTTACTTGTTCTATAATTTGTCCTGTCACTGCAGTCTGTTAAATAAACACACATTTACTAAATAACTAAATGACTGACTGGGCTCCATTTGATCACTTTGCTTTAAATCTGGGGACACAGCTCAGTGGTAAAGCACTTGCCTAGCATGTATGAGGCCCTGCGCTGGATCCCTAGTGCTGGGGGGTTGCGGGGGAGACATACTCATCAAGTACACCCTTACAGAAATTGCTAAGAAAAAAAAAAAAAAATGCAGCTACACAGTAAATTTAAACTCTAACTTAAAAGCTGACTTTATAAATGATTAGAGTGTATGAAAACTATTTTCCCCACTAGGATAACAGGGGTTTAAAGCAATCTTTTTTGTACTAACCTTTTCCTAGTAATATGTTAAATTGTTTAAAGAGAAAGAAGACTATACACTTTCTTCCTGTGAAATGGATGAATTAAAAATCTCACCATTTGAATATTTCCCCTTACAGATATTACATGGCATGCGTGTGGCCCGGGTTCAATCCTCAGCACCACATACCAACAAAGATGTTGTGTCCACCGAGAACTAAAAAATAAATATTAAAAATTCTCTCTCTCTCTCTGTCTGTCTCTCTTTCTCCTCTCTCACTCTCTCTTTTAAAAAAAAGTAATTATAGCAAAAATATTGAGTCTACATAATGGGGTAGTATACAGGTATTCATTTATACTAAACTTTATATTTAAACAGTTAATATCTGTTGAGCATAAAACTTAATACTGCTGTCATTATACAACTAAATCTAACGTACCCTTATCAATAACCTTAATTTTCAGAATAAAATGACTTTTTACCTGCTAAGTTTGGTTTTACTCATAAGAATGTGACAAATTAAATAAAAACATCTCTAATGTGGCCATGTTAAAAGTCTCCCACTTTAATTTAATGAACACTACCTCCAACCTAGAGTTAGTTCTGCTATATTAATAATTTACAGCAGCCTTTTCTTGCTATTGGACAGACACTCTTTATGTGACTACAAAGTTACGTTGTAATTTAGAAAAATATAAAATTTCTTCAATCATAGTTCCAATACAGACTGAGCATACCTAATCCAAAAATCTGAAATATGAAATGCTCCAAACTCCCAAACAGTGAGCTTCAACATAATGCCGTAAGTAGAATAATAGAAAAATTTCACATCATGAAACTGTTTCATACATAAAATTACTTAAAATATTGTATAAAATTATCTTCAGTCTATAGGTATACAGTATATATGAAATACAGATGAATTTTGTATTTAGACCTGGGTCCCATCACCAAGATACCTCATCTGGAATACGCAAATAGTCCAAAATCTGGAAAAATCCCAAATCCCAAACATTTCTGATCCCAAGCACTGAGATAAGGGACACTCAACTCAAATTCAAATAAGCCAAATTCAGCTTAAAGGATCTATCATTTAATACCGGGCTTTACCTAATAATTAAAATATCCCAGTAACGAACTACAAATATCTGTGGTGACTAGTATGAGATACAAATGGTTCTAAAACACGGAAGCAGTCTAAAAATCTATTTTTCATAACACCAGCAATTAGAGAACAACAATGAAGGAGGAAAATTTTTTTTTGGCGGGGGGTAAATTTATGGCTCAAAATTGCATAATTATTTGAAAAGAATTCTAACAAGGGCTTTGTTCTATTTACTAAATCATACCGCCACCCTAAATGTATTATACATGAAAACCAAAACTGAAACAAGACACGAAGGAACCACAAGTCTTTCTGTCCTGGAACATAAAGTAACAGACACACTTGCCCCACCAGACACAATCAGAAGTTCTTAACTTAGCTGCTTCCCACACCAGACAAAGACCACCTGGATCCTACCATCTATAATAATGATTCATTCAGACACTGGCCAAAGTTTTACCTAAACATGGAAAGTATAGCATTTGAATTCTTAGGTAAGCAGGTGATGAGTTAACACTAGCTAGCATTTTAAAAATTGCACTTTCACAATACTTGACCTAACTCCAAGGATCATTTCTAGAAACTCATTACTGGAATAAGACAGAGGCTTTTCCTACTCAAACTTAATAATGACACCAGTTTCTAAATATAAAGCAACATTTCATTGGTGTATTTTAAAATCAGAAATGAAGATGCCAAAGGTTTTCTACTTTGGATTTCTAAAAAGCCCTATAAAAGGTGCCCTTTAATAGATGAATGGATAAAGAAAACATGGTATATCTACACAATGGAGTATTACTCAGCTGTAAAGAAGAATGGCTTTTTGACAATTGCCAGCAAATGTATGGATCTGGAGACTATTACAATGGGTGAAGTAAGCCAGTCCCAAAAAACCAAAGGCTAAATGTTTTTTCTAATAGGTAAAAGCTAACCCACAATAATGAGGGTGGAGGTGAGGGGAAGAAAGAAGTGTAGTAGATTAGACAGTGGGGAATGAAGGGAAGGGAAGGCAGATAAGCAAAGACAATGGAATGAATCTGATAGTTTTTCTATGTACATAGACGAAAACAATTCAGTGAATCCCACCATCATGTACATCCATAAGTAAGAATAAGACTCCTGGGGCTGGGGATGTGGCTCAAGCGGTAGCACACTCGCCTGGCATGCGTGCGGCCTGGGTTCGATCCTCAGCACCACATACAAAGATGTTGTGTCTGCCGAAAACTAAAAGATAAATATTAAAAAATTCTCTCTCTCTCTAAAAAAAAAAAAAAAAAACAAGAATGAGACTCTAACTATAATAAGATATGTTCCATGTGTGTATAATTATATCAAAATAGATTCTGCTGTCATATATAACTAAAAAGAACCCATTAAGCTGGGTGCAGTGGCCTGTAATCCCCAGCAGCTCAGGAGGCTGACACAAGAGGATAATGAGTTCAAAGCCACCCTCAACAACAAGTGATATACTAAGCAACTCAGTGAGACCCTGTCTCTAAATAAAATAGGGCTGGGGATGTAGTTCAGTTGTCAAGTGCCCCTCAGTTTAATCCCTGGTACTAAAAAAACAAAAGAACCAATTAAAAATTAAAAATAAAAAAATAAGAGGGCGCTGGGGCTATAGCTCAGTGGTGAAGCGCTTGCCTCCCATGTACGAGGCAGTGGGTTCAATTCTCAGCACCACATAAAAATCAATCAATAAATAAAATAAAGGTATTATGTCCAACAACAACTAAAAATACATTTAAAAAAAAAGAATAAGGGGTCAGGGATTTAACTTGGTGGCAGAGTGCTTGCCTAACACATGCAGGCCCTGGGTTCGATCCTTGGCCCTAAAATGTTAAAAATAAATAAAAAAATAAATTCATATTGAGAAAGTTTGGCATGGTGGCACACACCTGTAATCCTTGTGACTCAGTAAAAACTGACAAGAGGATCACAAGTTCGAGGCCAGCCTTAGCAACTTAGTTAGACCCTGGTCTCAAAAATAAAAAGGCTAGGGCTATAAGCTCAGTGGTAAAGTACCCCAGGCTTAAATCCCTACTACCTTTAAAAAATAATACATACACATACACACAAAGTAACAAACTATAGAGCTTATCTATTTTAAGGCTCATATTTATCTGTGAAGATTTAAAATAAGATGTTATAAATTAATAACTTTTTTCAATTCTATGTTCCCTAAAAGGCAATATCAGGTATGCATATGGCTATGAAGGTCTTTTGCACTGATATATATACACAAAAAATAAGTTTCATGAAAAAGGTCTGGTAAAAACAGAATATTCAAAATTGCAAAGATTTTAAATTATCTAAACCAACTCCTCATTTGATATATAAGGTCACAGAATCTCAAGAAGGAAGTAAAAACCCCAAAGCCTCCAGGCCACTGAGCACAGAGCCAAGGGCAAGAGCACTGTTCTTCAAGCACTGTTCTTCAAGGCTATCTCCTTTCGTACCAACCTCCAACAGCAACTAGCTCCCAAATTACGTCCTCTGAGTGTGAAGATACTAAATTATAAATGAAAATAAGCAGGTTATTTTTTTTCCTCCCTTAATGCTTAAGAGTAAATAATTTTATCACATAAGCCCAATCTCCCAGCAAAACAGAACCTAGAAGAGACATGGGACATAAAGGCAAAAGATAAATTTCATGAACAAAAATCTAAAGACATGAGACATTTCATAAAACCTAGACTTACATAATAACACCCTCAAAAATGTAAATGAAAGAAAAAACATTTTTAAAAAAATCACTATGGAAGACCCTGCTAGACTCAATCCCATATTTAATAAAACATCAATTTAATTCAACACAGTCAAAAAGTTACAGTTCCCAACCTCTCTTGCAGCTAGAGTTCGTGAGTTGATCTTTATTGCCCAGGATTATCAGTGCAACTGGTAGGGGAAGGACACTCAGCAAAGTTCCTTAAAAGGCAGGTGTGAGGAGGGAGCAGTCTGCTGGTTCTTATTCCTTTGGCTTCCTCATCACCTTTCTTCCCCCTCCTGCATGAAATACTAATGTGATGGCAGGAGCAGCCCTCTAGGATATAAGCCATACAGTATCCAATTGAGTAGACAGTCAGAAGGAATCTGAGTCCCACAGAGCCTGCCTTCCTTATCTGCCTGCCAAATTTCCATTACTGTCACTAAATTCCTAACTGAGCTATTCACCAAACAATTACTTTCAAGATACATTCACATACATATATTTCACATAAACCTCAAACTATAAGTATTTTCTTCATTTTTTGGATGAGGAAACAAAGGCAAAGACAGATGCAAACCCAAATTTAAGACCAAAGCCTGTATCATTCCTCTGTATTTTACTTCTTCAAGTATATTACATATCTGAAAGTGTATGCATTTCAAAATAATACAACAAAATTCCATGCACTCTTTCCTATCCATTAAAACCCTGCCAACCCGTGATCAAATTTCAACCACCTCTGTGGGTACTTTCTTTTCCAAGAGTCTTCCTTGGGTTGACAGATGAAGGATCACACCACTAAAAGTACCAGGTGTGGCCCTATGGGTTGCAGGGTGTTCCTCAGATCAGAAAGAGACAAAAGCTCAGCCTGTTCACTTTAAGCAACCCACACGATCTTGGTCACATACCCTGCACTTCAGTACAAGTATATATCTAACCACAGTGAATGATTTACATCCTTGGGTCCTTTAATCAAGCTAAGCCACCTATCAACTCCCATTTCATTAGGGACCTCCTGCTCCATGACATTCAGCTTCCTTTAGGAAGCCCTCTCCGATAGGCTAAACTACATATTTTCTCAAGGCCCTATCCTTGTTTTAAACTTAATTCCTGTGCTATTATTCATATAATATCTTTATGTCTCCAAGTCATGACCCTATTCTTTTTTATACAGAACAGAGGCCCAATGTTAATAACAGACTTCGTTAACATCTTTAAATGAACTTACTGAAAGGATGGGGGAAGTGCTGACAAGAACATAAACAACATGATTAAACAAGAAAGCAAGCTTTACATATATAAAAAACAAGATTTGTATAAGCTTTATGTGTAATAGTGTATATTATAGCATTTAAGTCTAGTCTTCTGGCTTTTAATAAAAATAATTGCTTTATGAGTAGAATATTCCAACAATGAGCCCATTGTCAACTGCCCAGTTAATTCAGTGCCCAAGAAGAAAAACATCTACTGGCTGGGCAAGGTGGCACATGCCTGTAATTCTAGCAACTCAGAAGGCTGAGACAGAAGGATCACAAATTTGGGAGCTACCTCAGCAACTTTGTGAGGCCCTAAGCAAATAGTGAGATCCTGTCTCAAAAAGTAAAAAGGGCTGAGAATGTAGCTGAGTGGTGAAATGCCTCTAGGTTCAATCCCCAGTACCAGGGTGACAGGGGAGGGGAAAGATCCTATAACTTAGAACTGAACTACAATCCAGGATGTTTCCTTTTCTCTGCAGTCACTACCATCCTTTGTCACATGTACAACACACCACTACTTTATAAAAATACCAAAAAGGAAAAAGCTGCAAAAAGTGACTCACTACCAATTTTAAGAAATCTCAATTTCAAAGATGTTAAGATGTGGAAAAAAGTCTGTTAGAATTTAGAAAATATGCAAACTTGACATTATTTACTAACATAAAAATATTTGCCATCTTTTATGCAATAACAATTTCCCTTCCAGGCTCAATGTGTATTTTCATGATTTACTGTGTAATTCAACTTGATCTGATTCAAGTATTTTATTTTTAATATTTATTTTTTAGTTTTAGGTGGACATAATATCTTATTTTATTTTTATGTGTGCTGAGAATCGAGCCCAGTGCCTCACGCATGCTAGGCGATCGTGCTACCACTTGAGCCACATCCCCAGCCCCATCAAGTATTTTATTAAAGAACCTACTAATGGGGCTGGGGATGTGGCTCAAGCGGTAGCGCGCTTGCCTGGCATGCGTGCGACCCGGGTTCGATCCTCAGCACCACATACCAACAAAGATGTTGTGTCCGCCGAGAACTAGAAAATAAATATTAAAAAAATTCTCTCTCTCTCTCTCTCTCTCTCTCTCTCTCCTCTCTCACTCTCTCTTTAAAAAAAAAAAAAAAAAACCCACAGGACACAATACCAATACAGAGGAAAATCTCTTTAATAAAGTTGATCAATAAAGTATATTTAAAAAAAAAAAAAAAGAACCTACTAATATGCCAGACAGTATGCTGGGTACAAATTAAAGAATTTCTGAAACTTTATCACAACATGACAAATTTATAATCCTCCTCAAATTGCTGGTATTACAGGCATGTGCCACCATACCTGAGGACAATTTCCTTTCAATCTGTCTTTGTTAGAGTAGTGTTTCTCAAATGCTTTGGTAAAAGTAGTTTGAGATTTTAAGAGTGTCTTTAGAACTCAAAGGAATTTTTTTTTTTTTAAGAATGAGTTGTACTTTTTGATATTGACCATTTTATATATTAAAAATAATTCATTTAGGGCTGGGGATGTGGCTCAAGTGGTAGCGCGCTCGCCTGGCATGCGTGCGACCTGGGTTCGATCCTCAGCACCACATACCAACAAAGATGTTGTGTCCGCCGAGAACTAAAACATAAATATTAAAAAAATTCTCTCTCTCTCTCTCTCTCTCCTCTCTCACTCTCTCTTTAAAAAATAAATAAATAAATAAATAATTCATTTAAAAGTGTTAACAAGCAAGGCATGGTGACACACGCCTGTAATCCCAGCTACTAGGAGGCTGTGGCAGGAGGATTACAGGTTCAAAGCCATCCTGGCCAACTTAGCAAGACTATCTCAAAATAAAAAAACAAATTTAAAGAGTTGAGACGGTAGCTCAGTGGTAGAGCACTTACCTTGCCTATGCCAGACTCCATGTTAACCCTTAGTACTGAGATAAGAAAAAAGAATTTCAATTCCTATACTTGTGGAAGAGCTGCACCTCTTCAGTATGACTTCCAAACTGTTTCTATTATGAGTGCCAAAATTCAGTCTAAAAACAACCCAAGAACTTGGGGGAAACTCTGAAGTATATTATTTATTCTATTCATTTAACAGGTATGTCTTAGGCACCTATGACATATGTAAACTGTGCTATGAAGGAAACCCCTGTCAACCCCAAATCCACCATAAGGATTTACTCTATGATCTCAGAACTTTGAACAGACCTACATGGCCCAGGCTTTTAATCCACAAAAAGTGAGCTGTAACATCTCAAAGCAAAGATACTGCAAGAATAAATATAAGGGGCTGGGGATATGGCTCAAGCGGTAGCGCACTCGCCTGGCATGCGTGCGGCCCGGATTCGATCCTCAGCACCACATACAAACAAAGATGTTGTGTCCGCTGAAAACTAAAAAAAAAAAAAAAAAAAAACTGAAAAAAAAAAAAGAATAAATATAAAATACATTAGAATGAAAAGTACCAGGGCTGGGGTTGTGCTTCAGAGGCAGAGCGCTTGCCTAGGATGCATGAGGCACTGGGTTCTATCCTCAGCACTACATACAAAAAAAGATGTTGTGTCTGCCGAAAACTAAGAAAAATAAATAAATGAATATTAAATTTCTCTCTCTTTAAAAAAAAGCAATAAAATAGATACTGTTGTCCACCTACAACTAAAAAATAAATATTAAAAAAAATTTTTTTTAAAAGTACCACCTCACACAACAAGGATAACAAAGGTCAAATTAAAGACAGAATGGATCAGATGTACAGAATTTAGCTACTCCCTACTAAGATTTTTTTGAAGAAAGTAAAAAGGTCAATCTGGAAAAAGTTACATGTTTCTAAATTTAAAAAATATTTGCTCCCCAGGTGCAGTGGTCACCACCTATAATTCCAGCAGCGTGGAAAGTGAGGCAGGAGGATTTCGAGTTCAAAGCCAGCCTCAGCAAAAGCAAAGTGCTAAGCAATTCAGTGAGACCCTGTCTCTAAATAAAATACAAAAAATAGGGCTGGGGATGTGGCTCAGTGGCTGAATGCCCCCAAGTTCAATCCTTGGTACCCACCCCCCAAAAAAAATCTTGCTCAATCCCCAGCACCCTCCCTAAAAAAATCTTTAAAATATATATAAAACTTTTATACTATAAAAATAGCATTCTTATATTTTTATTTAAAAAGTTAATACTTTTTTTTTTCTCTTAAGAGTACTAGAGGGCTGGGGATGTGGCTCAAGAGGTAGCGCGCTCGCCTGGCATGCGTGCGGCCCGGGTTCGATCCTCAGCACCACATACAAACAAAGATGCTGTGTCCGCCGAAAACTAAAAAATAAATATTAAAAGTTTCTCTCTCTCTAAAAAAAAAAAAAAAAAGAAAAGAAAGAGTACTAGAGCTCTGTTCACTGAATGTGACCCACAGGGCACTAAATTTAAGGTGAGCAAAAGAACCAGAGAGACAAAGAACCAGTTAATCATTGCCCAGAGTCATCAAGTCAGTAAGGTGGCCTTATGTGCCACACAGCTGACACTTAGCACCTATGTGACATCTGAGTGTTAGTATTATATTTAAAGCCAGAGGTCTAAAAATGCATCACCTGGGTTGCTGAACCAATTTAAACAGCTGGTTACATATACTTTTGACTTACAGATTGTACAAAAAAACAGGTATCCTGAGGAATAAATTCTGAGTTGCAATAACATGCCAATGTTAGTTTCTTAGTTTTGACAAATGTACCACAAGTGTATAATGATAACATAAAGGAAACTGGCTGAGGTAAAGGAACTCTCTGAACTATATTTGCAACTTTTCTATAAATCTAAAATGCTTTGTCCAAAAAAAACAAAAACCAACTAGGCATGATGGCACATGCCTATAATCCCAGTGATGAGGCAAGAGAATCACAAATTCAAGGCAGCCTCAGCAACTTAGCAAGGCCCCATCTCAAAATAATAAAAGGGATGTAGCTCAGTGGTAAAGCACCCTCGGGTTCAATCCTCAGAACCAGGAGGTTGATAGGCATCTAAAGTCTTTATATATGCTTAACTGTCTTGAAACTAAAATAATACCACTGTAAAACAAAGAAAAACTGACAAGAGTCTAAACATCAAGAAAAATGCTAGCAATTAAATTTCCTAAAAAATACATTTAAAATATCTGGAGAGTACTAAAAGAATAAGGATAAAATACTTACGTGCTCAAGTACTGAACTATTGCAAACTCTTTAACAGGATCCTACCTGGACACTGGAATATTCTTTTACTCAATTACGTCCATATCCTAGTCCACCTTCTAAAAAGTAAACATAATTCTGGTGATTAAATACAAAAAAATTTGAAAGGAACAGCATATTGCCATTCTATTCTGACAAAAGCCTCCAAAATCAGGCACCTTAAAGGGCTATTTTACTTTTTCAAATTGACAAGGGGGCTGAGAGCACTCGCCTAGCATGGGCAGGACCTGGGTTTGATCCTTAGCACCATATAAAAATAAAGGCATTGTGTTGTGTCCATCTACACTCAAAAAATAAATGTTTAAAAAAAATTTTGACAGGGCACTTAAAATTTAGATACCTCAAGAATATAAGATGTAGCCAGGTGTGGTGTCACACACCTGTAATTTCAGGATTTGGGAGGCTGAGGTAGAAAGATTGCAAGTTCAAGGCCAATCTCAGCAATTTAGCAAGAACCTATGTCAAAATAAAAAGACATAAATAAGCATTGAGAATGCAACTAAGGAGTACAGCACCTGCATCCCTGGGTTCAATTGCCACTACTGAGGGGAAAAAATACACATCACACAAACACACACACATGAAGCAATGTGCCATCTGATCTATAGTTGTAAAGAGATACCAAAATACATCCTACTGTCTTTTTTTTTGTGAATCTTATATTCATAAATATAATTAACTGAGGGATTATTAGACTATGTTTTAATTTCACTTTAATTTTATTTTCACATAACAAATGTGATTACTAACTAGTAAAACTGATTTTAAAAGTCCCAGATGAAAAGTAGTTTCCTTATTTCAACCTTGGCCTCTCTTTTTCCTACCAATAATAAAAACAAAGTTACCAGAATTTATTCTCTCAAGTGGAAGAAATACAGCCAAGCATTGGTACCTCTGAAACTGCTACTGAAGAACAAAATAATATTATCTAGAGAGCATAATTATTAATTTCCATTCAGAAAGCAACCACTGCTTTGCAAATACTACGATTTGCAATCCAGGTTTTTTGCAAGTAAAAAAAACATACTAAAATCTATGTAAGTATAATAAGTACTAAAATTTAACTTTAAATAATAAGATGTCATCAGAACTTCATCTGAGCTGACAAAACACTTTAAGAATGACATTTAAGAAATAAAACAGCCAGAATTGGCAGACTGAAACCATTACGTTTTATCCAATTCATTAAATGAGTAATAAGTCCCAATTTAAAAGCATGTAAATCATACACTATTTTCTGATTATATAAAAAAAATAGGTGTTCTAATTCTATTTCCCAGTTAGGAAAGAGAAAAACATATACATCTGTCAATTAAGATAATCAGTTCAGGGGCTAGGGTTGTGGCTCAGTGGTAGAGTGCTTGCCTAGCACATATGAGTCCTGGGTTGGAACTTCAGCACCACGGAAAAATTAAATAAAGATATTGTGTCCACCTACAACTAAAAAATTTTTAAAAATTTAAAAAAAGATAATCAGTTCAAAGGCATGAATACATTTATCACGTCACCAAAAACTGGAGAATACAGACAGGGTTGTCACTCATTGGTAGAATGCTTGCCTAGCATGGAGCAAAGCTCTGGGTTTAATCCCTAGCGTGGGGGAAAAAAGGAAAATAAGCACAAGTAGACATGGTATTTCATCATCCATTCTTTCAATTATAAGATACAACAGGGCTAAAATTTAATCCTGGCAATAAGCTTCCTCCTTTACCTTGCCTGTAGGAGACAACAGGAGGTTACTATGAGAAGGAGACCTCTAGACTTCCTTCCTTGAAGACTTAAGGAAAACACAGTAGGCAGTTTCTGAGTCTCAAATGCACTGACCAGACTGTATAAAAGTAGCTTAGGGGGGAAAAAAAATCCACCAGTGATAAGGAGAGCCAAGAACCAATAAAGAACACAAAATTCAGGTGCCAAACAAATTCCTTGATGTCTGACTTCAGTGACATAGTTAGGATAAACTTAATTAAGGCTTTGTTGGTTTTATTTATTTATTTTTATGTGGTACTGAAGACTGAACCCAGAGCTGCCCACATGTGAGGCGAACACTCTACTGCTGAGCCACAACCCCAGCCCCAAGGCTTTGTTATTTTTGATATTCATAGGATACATATCAAAATTATAAACTATTATACATTTTTAGCATAACCAAGTATAAGTTTAATATATTATCAAACTATACAAAGTAAAGTAGACCAAGTATATTTTTTCAAACTCCTATGAAAAAGGATCTGGCTTTTTTTTTTTTTTGTACTGGGGATTGAACAACAGAGGTGCTTGTCACTAATCTACATCTCAAGTCCTTTTTACTTTTCAGACAGGGTCTCACTAAATTGTTGAGGCTGGCCTCAAACTTGCAATCCTCCTGCCTCAGACTCTTTATTCACTAGAATTATAAGCATAGGACACGTGCCCATGCCCAGCTTGGATTACTTTTAATTAAGCTTGAATGTAAGATACTGAAAAAGTATCTGGAAGTATCTTCCCCTCAAGGGCAGGATGGAGAGGGAGAGATATTAAAGTTACTTTCCTGCCAAGAAGAGTTTAACTGTCTTGCTTGATTCTTAGAAATCAAAAGTAGAAGCTAGGTCTGGGGTTGTAGATCAGTGGCAAAGCGCTTGCCTAGCATGTGTGAGGTACTAGGTTCGATCCTCGGCACCACATAAAAATAAATAAATAAAATAAAGGTGTGTGTCCATCTACAATTAAAAAAAAAATTAAAAAGTAGAAGCTAAGGGGCTGGGAGTATAAAACTCAGTGGTAGAACACATGCTTAGTAATACCCACAAGGCCCCAAATTTGATCCTCAGCATGGCATAAAAAAACAAAACAAAAGCTAAGAACACTAATATAAAACAGACATAGATTTGAAAACTATATATGAAAATGAGAATGAAATGGTACTTCGCTAGGCATGGTGGCTCATGCCTATAATACCATCAATTCGGGAGGCTTGGGCAGGAGGATCAAAGTTTGAGGCCAGACCCAGCAACATAGCAAGACCCTGTCTCAAAATTTTTAAAAAAAGGACTAGGAATGTAGTTCAGTGGTAAAATGCCCTTGGGCTCAATTCCCCAGTATTAAAAAAAAAAGAAAGAAAGAACAAAAATCGCACTCTTTTTAAACCAACCTGTGGTCTTTCCAATACAGCATGGTTTACATGTTATAAAGACCTTAACTAAATCACAAACAAGGGAGAAGTCACATTTATTACTCAAAGATAGAAAGACTATGGTTTCTAACTATTCTAATCCAGGAGTCTGTAGAGAGATAAAATTAAGTTTTCACAAAGGCATGACTGATGACACAAACAAACATATATATGTCACTGGATAATCAAGATAGCATTTAAGAGCTACTTTTCTTTTTTCTTTTTTTTTTTTTGAAAGAGAGAGGGAGGGAGGGAGGGAGGGAGAGAGAGAGAGAGAGAGAGAGAGAGAGAGAGAATTTTCATATTTATTTTTTAGTTTTTTTTCATTGGACACAACATCTTTGTTGGTATGTGGTGCTGAGGATCGAACCCGGGGCACATGCATGCCAGGCGAGCGCGCTACCGCTTGAGCCACATCCCCAGCCCAAGAGCTACTTTTCTTTACTGTCAGAAAAAAAATGCTAAACAATTCAGATAATCTGACTAAAGAACATATTCAGAGGTCTATTTCTTCCAACTACAGAACAAATCTAACAAAAAAAAGGTAGATGGTTTTCCAAAAATCCTTAAGGTTTTAAGGCTGGGGGTATATAGCTCAATGGTAGAGCACTAGTATATGCAAGGCCCTCAGCTCCAGCCACAGCACTACATAAAACAAAAACTATGGGCTGAGGTTGTAGCTCAGTGGTAGAGTGCTCGCCCTGCACGTGGAAGGTACTGGGTTCAATCCTCAGCACCACATAAAAATAAAGGTATTGTGTGCATCTAAAACTAAAAAAAAAAAAAAAAAAAAAATCTTTTAGAATACAACAGGGAGCAAAAAGCAGGAATTTTTTTTTTCCCCTTCTTATCAAGATGGCGGCTGGGGGGCTCACTCCGAGTGTGGCTTAATGGTACAGCACTTTCCTCCCACATGAGACGCTAGATTCAATTCTAAGCACCATGTAAGAATAAAATAAAGGTATTATGTCCATCTACAACTAAAAAATGTATATTAAAAAAAAGATGGCAGCTAGAGAGAACTGAATCACTCAAGTTTGTAAAGTTAACAGACATTAACAATGTTCATGTTGCCAAGATCGGTGCTTGTTTTCTCAATTCATCTGCCGATTCTGCTATCAAACACACTGTGTTCTATATTTTGGTATACTAAATATACTTTAAGCAATACAGCAAATTACAATAAAGAGCTAAAATTCATGTCAAAAAATACAAGCACTTAAAAGGGGCTAGGGTTGTGACTCAGTGGCAGAGTGCTCGCCCTGCACGTGGAAGGTACTGGGTTCGATCCTCAGCACCACATAAAAACAAAATAATGTGTCCACCTAAAACTAAGATACATAAATAAGTAAATAGTTTAAAAAATACAAGCACTTAAAATGCATTCCCTCCTGTGTTCATCAACTAGAATATAATTTGTAATATGAACCTAAACTGCCCAAAAGCAACTTCATGAGATGATTTCATTTTTGCAAAATTTTTCTAAATTTTTTTTTTAGTTACCAATAGACTTTATTTTATTTATTTATATGTGGTGCTGAGAATCATACCTAGTGCCTCATGCATGCTAGGCAAGTGCTCTACCACTGAGCCACAACCCCAGCCCTGCAAATATTTTTAATATCTAGCTTAATAGAAGACAGTTGATTTTCATAATTGGGATGATTTCTTGATACACTCAGTTTGGATTAGTGATCTGACCAATTACCAATTCACAGCTGTGAGAACTTAAGGCCTATGAAAATGACCATTTGGTGTAAACAAACAAAAAATCCCAACCAACCAAGCCAGTTCCTTTCCTGGGGAGTGAAAT